>NC_140169.1:7729578-7772078 GCF_963971535.1 Notolepis coatsorum
TACAGAAGTAGAGAGCGACACACAGACAGGCAGGCAGATAGATAGAAAGAGAGGGGGAGAGACAGGCAGATATAAAGAGGGAGAGGGAGAGAGAGATACAGACAGAAAGGGAGGGAGGGAGAAAGACAGACGGACAGATAGAGAGGGAGACATATGAAATGAGAGAGAGATAGAAAGAGAGAGATACACAGACAGACAGGCAGATAGAAAGAGAGAGAGAGAAACACAGACAGAAAGAGAGAGAGAGAGACAGACAGACAGACAGACAGACAGACAGACAGACAAGACAGACAGACAGACAGACAGACAGACAGACAGACAAACAGACAGATGGAAACATAGAGAGACAGATGGAAAGAGAGAGATAGAAAGAGAGACAGACAGAAGGAGAGAGAGACACAGACAGATGGATAGAAGAGAGAGAGACACATGGAAAGAGAGAGAGATAGAAAGAGAGACAGACAGACAGACAGAAAGAGAGAGAGACACACAGACAGACAGACTGATAGAAAGAGAGATAGAAAGAGAGACAGACAGACAGACAGACAGACAGACAGACAGACAGACAGACAGACAGACAGACAGACAGACAGACAGACAGACAGACAGACAGACAGACAGACAGACAGACAGACAGACTGATAGAAAGAGAGATAGAAAGAGCGATAGAAAGAGAGACAGACAGACAGACAGACAGACAGACAGAAAGAGAGAGAGACACACAGACAGACAGACTGATAGAAAGAGAGATAGAAAGAGAGACAGACAGACAGACAGACAGACAGACAGACAGACAGACAGACAGACAGAAAGAGAAAGAGAGACACACACAGACAGACAGACAGACAGACTGATAGAAAGAGAGAGCGAGAAACACAGACAGACTGATAGAAAGAGAGAGAGAGACAGATGGAAAGAGAGAGAGATAGAAAGAGAGACAGACACAGACAGACAGCCAGACAGACAGAAAGAGAGAGAGACACACACACAGACAGACAGACATACAGACAGACGGATAGAAAGAGAGAGAGAGAAACACGGATAGAAAGAGAGAAACACAGACAGACGGATAGAGAGAGAGAGAGACGGATGGAAAGAGAGAGAGAGATAGAAAGAGAGACAGACAGAAAGACAGAAAGAGAGAGAGAGAGAGAGACACACAGACAGATAGAAAGAGAGAGTGGGTTGTGGCTGAAGATACTACAGCCGTTCTTCTGGCCAACATGATATTTTCATGATATTTTCACAACCACCAGATGTCCTTCATGTCCTCATCATATCAGGCTGTGCCTCCCCCCATCACACATGTGTCCTTCATGTCCTCATCATACCAGGCTGTGCCTCCCCCCATCACACATGTGTCCTTCATGTCCTCATCATATCAGGCTGTGCCTCCCCCCATCACACATGTGTCCTTCATGTCCTCATCATATCAGGCTGTGCCTCCCCCCATCACACATGTGTCCTTCATGTCCTCATCATATCAGGCTGTGCCTCCCCCCATCACACATGTGTCCTTCATGTCCTCATCATATCAGGCTGTGCCTCCCCCCATCACACATGTGTCCTTCATGTCCTCATCATATCAGTGTATTTCCTCCCTCATCACACCAGGCTGTTCTCCCCCATCACACATGTGTCTTTCCCTTTAAACCTCTAATTCAACCCCCTTTCCTCTTTAGCTGTCTCTCACTCACTCACTCACTCACTCACTCACTCACTCACTCACTCACTCACTCACTCACCCACTCACTCACTCACCCACTCACTCACTCACTCACTCACTCACTCACTCACTCACTCACTCACTCACTCACTCACTCACTCACTCACTCACTCACTCACTCACCCACCCACCCACCCACCCACTCACTCACCCACTCACTCACTCACTCACTCACTCACTCACTCACTCACTCACTCACTCACTCACTCACTCACTCACTCACTCACTCACTCACTCACCCACCCACTCACTCACTCACTCACTCACCCACCCACCCACCCACCCACTCACTCACTCACTCACTCACTCACTCACTCACTCACTCACTCACTCACTCACTCACTCACTCACTCACTCACCCACCCACCCACCCACCCACTCACTCACTCACTCACTCACTCACTCACTCACTCACCTCAGTGAAAAGGTTCCATTCCAGTCTCATCCTGTCACTTCCTCATATCAACCTCAACAATGTTCTCAGATCTCTTCTTCCTGTTTGGTAGCGATGACAACATGGTCATTATTACTACAGCTGCACCATATTCTGGCAGAGGGGCTGTGTGTGTAATAGCAGTAGATGTAGTAACCAGAGCTCCACACGTAGCCCATGATGACATAATCTCCAGCGAAAACAAACTTATGGAGCTGAGAGCCAGGGAGTCAGGGAGCCATGTATTGTGTTAATTTAAGTTCACTGAAATGATGTACCGGTAGATGGAAAAAATAGGAATACCTTGTCTTATAGGAACTGCCACCTTATAATTGTATTCAGCTGTAATTAACACAGCACACGGATTCACAGCTAGACCACAGCTAGTGTGTAACAGATGATTTCTCCACCCTTAGACCACAGCTAGTGTGTAACAGATGATTTCTCCACCTCTAGACCACAGCTAGTGTGTAACATATGATTTATCCACTTCTACACCACAGCTAGTGTGTAACAGATGATTTATCCACTTCTAGACCACAGCTAGTGTGTAACAGATGATTTATCCACTTCTAGACCACAGCTAGTGTGTAACAGATGATTTATCCACTTCTAGACCACAGCTAGTGTGTAACAGATGATTTATCCACCTCTAGACCACAGCTAGTGTGTAACATATGATTTATCCACTTCTACACCACAGCTAGTGTGTAACAGATGATTTATCCACTTCTAGACCACAGCTAGTGTGTAACAGATGATTTATCCACTTCTAGACCACAGCTAGTGTGTAACAGATGATTTATCCACCTCTAGACCACAGCTAGTGTGTAACAGATGATTTATCCACTTCTAGACCACAGCTAGTGTGTAACAGATGATTTATCCACTTCTAGACCACAGCTAGTGTGTAACATATGATTTATCCACTTCTAGACCACAGCTAGTGTGTAACAGATGATTTATCACACCTCTACACCACAGCTAGTGTGTAACAGGAGCGGCATGGTGGTGTAGTGGTTAACACTGTCGCCTCACAGCAAGAAGGTCCAGGGTTCGATTCCCTCTTGGGGACCAGGTTTCCATGATGCCAGGTACCCAGGTGGGGTATCTCCCAGGTTTTTCTGTGTGGAGTTTGCATGTTCTCCCCGTGCTCGCAAGGGCTTCCCCCCCCGATAAGATAAACCCAATGGAAAAACATGCACAACAGATCGCTAACGCTGTGGCGTCCTTGACCAAGACGGACAGGAGCACTTGGATTGGTCCCCGGGGCGCGGCTCACGTTGACGCCCTATCTGCTCCCGGCTGCCCATGGGGGGGAAGGACGACGGGATGGGAAAAGTGCAGAGAGACATTTCATCGGCGACTCAGTGCATGTGTGTGTGTGTGTTCCTGTGGGTCGCCCATCTCGCGTGTGTGTGTTAAAACTGCATGACAAATAAAGACTTCTAGTCTAACAATTATACAGATGATTTCTCACACTAGACCACAGCTAGTGTGTAACACCAACCCTCTTCCTCCCCTGGCCTCCAGACGCTTGCTCCGAGCTGGCCTCTCACCAGGACTACTACGCCGGCCTGGTCCAGAAGGCGATGGGTCACAGCAGCCTGGCCACGGAGGAGATCGAGAGGGACCTGCATCGATCGCTACCGGACCACCCGGCCTTCCAGAACCCCACGGGCATCGCTGCGCTGCGACGCGTCCTCACCGCGTACGCTCACCGGAACCCCAAGATTGGATACTGCCAGGTATGAATGAATGAACACTTTATTTATAACAGATTTGCAGAATGGGTACAATACACAGTACGGCTCACAATTGTTAAGGGGATGCAGACCAGAGAAAGACGTTTGTCTTGTTTACATCAGGGTCCCCCATTTTCAATTCATAGTGACATTTATGACATACACAACATACATGACATCATGCCATTTATGGCATAGGGACATACATACATAACATACAGGTATATAGTACTGTTACATTTGTGACATATGCAAATATACAGTACTGTTACCCATAGATCCTAACAGAGAGTATATACATATGATGGGGAGGAGACTGTACATTAGGAGGGGGGGTGGGGGGGTCAGTTTTGAATTGCAGCCTCCCATAGGTGCTCTTTAAGAGCGGTTTTGAATGTGGGTAGGGATTCACATCTTTTTACGGCTGTGGGTAAGGCGTTCCACATTGTTGTGGCATAATTGCGAAATGTGTTTGTGTCGAATCTGGGTTGCACATGATTTGTTGAGCTTCCTCTGGTGTTGTGGGCATGGTATTCACTGACCGTTGGGAAGTATTTTGACATGTACATGGGTACCTGTGTGGTGTAGTGTATCTTGTAGACCAGGCCCATTGCAAGTTGCTGTACTCTGTCGTCTACTCTAAGCCATCCTAGGTAGTCAAAGTGGGCAGGGGTGAGGTGGGTTAGGAGTAAGGTCAAGCAGTAGTCTGACCAGTTTGTTTTGTGATGTTTGTAGTCTTGTTTTTAGCGCCTTTGAGGTGCTTTGGTACCATGAGGTGCAAGCATAGTCGTAGTACCCTTGAATGAGTGCCCCTGTTAGAGTCTTCAGAGTATTCTTGTTTACCAGAGAGGAGATCCGGTACAAGAATCTAGTTCGTTGGTTGACTTTTTTGATTACATAGGATGCCATTTTGTCACAGTCGTCCATGAACACTGCAATTTATTTGATCTTATTTTATTTTATATTGAGTCTTGGGGTGTTTTCACTCCTGCCTTGTTTAGTCTTGTTGAATGGAACCCTGGTGTGTTTACCCTCGTGGTGCGGTTCGTTTGGGTTAAACACTGTAATGCAGGTCCGCACCAACAACTGCATCCTGGTCCACCTGTTTGAGGTGGTCTCACCATGGTCCTGTTTGAGGTGGTCTCACCCTGGTCCTGTTTGAGGTGGTCTCACCCTGGTCCTGTTTGAGGTGGTCTCACCCTGGTCCTCCTGTTTGAGGTTGTCTCACCCTGGTCCTGTTTGAGGTGGTCTCACTCTGGTCCTCCTGTTTGAGGTGGTCTCACCATGGTCCTGTTTAAGGTGGTCTCACCCTGGTCCTGTTTGAGGTGGTCTCACTCTGGTCCTCCTGTTTGAGGTGGTCTCACTCTGGTCCTCCTGTTTGAGGTGGTCTCACCCTGGTCCTGTTTGAGGTGGTCTCACCCTGGTCCTGTTTGAGGTGGTCTCACCCTGGTCCTGTTTGAGGTGGTCTCACTCTGGTCCTCCTGTTTGAGGTGGTCTCACCCTGGTCCTGTTTGAGGTGGTCTCACTCTGGTCCTCCTGTTTGAGGTGGTCTCACCCTGGTCCTGTTTGAGGTGGTCTCACTCTGGTCCTCCTGTTTGAGGTGGTCTCACTCTGGTCCTCCTGTTTGAGGTGGTCTCACCCTGGTCCTGTTTGAGGTGGTCTCACTCTGGTCCTGTTTGAGGTGGTCTCACCCTGGTCCTGTTTGAGGTGGTCTCACTCTGGTCCTCCTGTTTGAGGTGGTCTCACCCTGGTCCTGTTTGAGGTGGTCTCACTCTGGTCCTCCTGTTTGAGGTGGTCTCACCCTGGTCCTGTTTGAGGTGGTCTCACTCTGGTCCTCCTGTTTGAGGTGGTCTCACCCTGGTCCTGTTTGAGGTGGTCTCACCCTGGTCCTGTTTGAGGTGGTCTCACTCTGGTCCTGTTTGAGGTGGTCTCACTCTGGTCCTCCTGTTTGAGGTGGTCTCACTCTGATCCTCCTGTTTGAGGTGGTCTCACTCTGGTCCTGTTTGAGGTGGTCTCACCCTGGTCCTGTTTGAGGTGGTCTCACTCTGGTCCTGTTTGAGGTGGTCTCACCCTGGTCCTGTTTGAGGTGGTCTCACTCTGGTCCTGTTTGAGGTGGTCTCACCATGGTCCTGTTTGAGGTGGTCTCACTCTGGTCCTCCTGTTTGAGGTGGTCTCACCCTGGTCCTGTTTGAGGTGGTCTCACTCTGGTCCACCTGTTTGAGGTGGTCTCACTCTGGTCCTCCTGTTTGAGGTGGTCTCACTCTGGTCCTGTTTGAGGTGGTCTCACCCTGGTCCTGTTTGAGGTGGTCTCACTCTGGTCCTCCTGTTTGAGGTGGTCTCACCCTGGTCCTGTTTGAGGTGGTCTCACTCTGGTCCTGTTTGAGGTGGTCTCACTCTGGTCCTGTTTGAGGTGGTCTCACTCTGGTCCTCCTGTTTGAGGTGGTCTCACTCTGATCCTCCTGTTTGAGGTGGTCTCACTCTGGTCCTGTTTGAGGTGGTCTCACCCTGGTCCTGTTTGAGGTGGTCTCACTCTGGTCCTGTTTGAGGTGGTCTCACCCTGGTCCTGTTTGAGGTGGTCTCACCCTGGTCCTGTTTGAGGTGGTCTCACTCTGGTCCTGTTTGAGGTGGTCTCACCCTGGTCCTGTTTGAGGTGGTCTCACTCTGGTCCTGTTTGAGGTGGTCTCACCCTGGTCCTGTTTGAGGTGGTCTCACTCTGGTCCACCTGTTTGAGGTGGTCTCACCCTGGTCCTGTTTGAGGTGGTCTCACTCTGGTCCTCCTGTTTGAGGTGGTCTCACCCTGGTCCTGTTTGAGGTGGTCTCACTCTGGTCCTGTTTGAGATGGTCTCACCCTGGTCCTGTTTGAGGTGGTCTCACTCTGGTCCTCCTGTTTGAGGTGGTCTCACTCTGGTCCTCCTGTTTGAGGTGGTCTCACCCTGGTCCTGTTTGAGGTGGTCTCACTCTGGTCCTCCTGTTTGAGGTGGTCTCACCCTGGTCCTGTTTGAGGTGGTCTCACTCTGGTCCTGTTTGAGGTGGTCTCACCCTGTTTGAGGTGGTCTCACCCTGGTCCTGTTTGAGGTGGTCTCACTCTGGTCCACCTGTTTGAGGTGGTCTCACCATGGTCCTGTTTGAGGTGGTCTCACTCTGGTCCTGTTTGAGGTGGTCTCACCCTGGTCCTGTTTGAGGTGGTCTCACCATGGTCCTGTTTGAGGTGGTCTCACCCTGGTCCTGTTTGAGGTGGTCTCACTCTGGTCCTGTTTGAGGTGGTCTCACTCTGGTCCTGTTTGAGGTGGTCTCACCCTGGTCCTGTTTGAGGTGGTCTCACCATGGTCCTGTTTGAGGTGGTCTCACTCTGGTCCACCTGTTTGAGGTGGTCTCACCATGGTCCTGTTTGAGGTGGTCTCACTCTGGTCCTGTTTGAGGTGGTCTCACCCTGGTCCTGTTTGAGGTGGTCTCACCATGGTCCTGTTTGAGGTGGTCTCACCCTGGTCCTGTTTGAGGTGGTCTCACCCTGGTCCTGTTTGAGGTGGTCTCACCCTGTTTGAGGTGGTCTCACTCTGGTCCTCCTGTTTGAGGTGGTCTCACCCTGGTCCTCCTGTTTGAGGTGGTCTCACTCTGGTCCTGTTTGAGGTGGTCTCACCCTGGTCCTGTTTGAGGTGGTCTCACTCTGGTCCTCCTGTTTGAGGTGGTCTCACCCTGGTCCTGTTTGAGGTGGTCTCACCATGGTCCTGTTTGAGGTGGTCTCACCCTGGTCCTGTTTGAGGTGGTCTCACTCTGGTCCTGTTTGAGGTGGTCTCACCATGGTCCTGTTTGAGGTGGTCTCACTCTGGTCCTCCTGTTTGAGGTGGTCTCACCCTGGTCCTCCTGTTTGAGGTGGTCTCACTCTGGTCCTGTTTGAGGTGGTCTCACTCTGGTCCTGTTTGAGGTGGTCTCACCATGGTCCTGTTTGAGGTGGTCTCACTCTGGTCCTCCTGTTTGAGGTGGTCTCACCCTGGTCCTGTTTGAGGTGGTCTCACCATGGTCCTGTTTGAGGTGGTCTCACCATGGTCCTGTTTGAGGTGGTCTCACTCTGGTCCTCCTGTTTGAGGTGGTCTCACCCTGGTCCTCCTGTTTGAGGTGGTCTCACTCTGGTCCTGTTTGAGGTGGTCTCACTCTGGTCCTCCTGTTTGAGGTGGTCTCACCCTGGTCCTCCTGTTTGAGGTGGTCTCACTCTGGTCCTGTTTGAGGTGGTCTCACCCTGGTCCTGTTTGAGGTGGTCTCACTCTGGTCCTGTTTGAGGTGGTCTCACCCTGGTCCTGTTTGAGGTGGTCTCACCATGGTCCTGTTTGAGGTGGTCTCACTCTGGTCCTCCTGTTTGAGGTGGTCTCACCCTGGTCCTGTTTGAGGTGGTCTCACTCTGGTCCTGTTTGAGGTGGTCTCACCCTGTTTGAGGTGGTCTCACTCTGGTCCTGTTTGAGGTGGTCTCACTCTGGTCCTCCTGTTTGAGGTGGTCTCACTCTGATCCTCCTGTTTGAGGTGGTCTCACCCTGGTCCTGTTTGAGGTGGTCTCACCCTGGTCCTGTTTGAGGTGGTCTCACTCTGGTCCTGTTTGAGGTGGTCTCACCCTGGTCCTGTTTGAGGTGGTCTCACCCTGGTCCTGTTTGAGGTGGTCTCACCCTGTTTGAGGTGGTCTCACCCTGGTCCTGTTTGAGGTGGTCTCACCCTGGTCCTGTTTGAGGTGGTCTCACTCTGGTCCTGTTTGAGGTGGTCTCACCCTGGTCCTGTTTGAGGTGGTCTCACTCTGGTCCTGTTTGAGGTGGTCTCACCCTGGTCCTGTTTGAGGTGGTCTCACCCTGGTCCTGTTTGAGGTGGTCTCACCCTGGTCCTGTTTGAGGTGGTCTCACCCTGGTCCTGTTTGAGGTGGTCTCACCCTGGTCCTCCTGTTTGAGGTGGTCTCACCCTGGTCCTGTTTGAGGTGGTCTCACCCTGGTCCTGTTTGAGGTGGTCTCACTCTGGTCCACCTGTTTGAGGTGGTCTCACTCTGGTCCTGTTTGAGGTGGTCTCACCCTGGTCCTGTTTGAGGTGGTCTCACCCTGGTCCTGTTTGAGGTGGTCTCACCCTGGTCCTGTTTGAGGTGGTCTCACCCTGGTCCTGTTTGCTCCTGTTTGAGGTGGTCTCACTCTGGTCCTGTTTGAGGTGGTCTCACCCTGGTCCTCCTGTTTGAGGTGGTCTCACTCTGGTCCTGTTTGAGGTGGTCTCACTCTGGTCCTGTTTAAGGTGGTCTCACCCTGTTTGAGGTGGTCTCACTCTGGTCCTGTTTGAGGTGGTCTCACCCTGGTCCTGTTTGAGGTGGTCTCACTCTGGTCCACCTGTTTGAGGTGGTCTCACCCTGGTCCTCCTGTTTGAGGTGGTCTCACTCTGGTCCTCCTGTTTGAGGTGGTCTCACCCTGGTCCTGTTTGAGGTGGTCTCACCCTGGTCCTGTTTGAGGTGGTCTCACCCTGGTCCTGTTTGAGGTGGTCTCACCCTGGTCCACCTGTTTGAGATGGTCTCTCTCTCTCTCTCTCTCTCTCTCTCTCTCTCTCTCTCTCTCTCTCTCTCTATCTCTCTCTCTCTCTCTCTAGTCGATGAACATCTTGGCGTCTGTGCTGCTGCTCTACACCAAGGAGGAAGATGCGTTCTGGCTGCTGGTGGCCGTGTGTGAGAGAATGCTGCCAGACTACTTCAACCGCAGGGTCATCGGTGAGAATAACAACCATTCTGTAACGCAGCCTCAGGGTCATCGGTGAGAATAACAACCATTCTGTAACGCAGCCTCAGGGTCATCAGTGAGAATAACAACCATTCTGTAACGCAGCCTCAGGGTCATCGGTGAGAATAACAACCATTCTGTAACGCAGCCTCAGGGTCATCGGTGAGAATAACAACCATTCTGTAACGCAGCCTCAGGGTCATCGGTGAGAATCACAACCATTCTGTAACGCAGCCTCAGGGTCATCGGTGAGAATAACAACCATTCTGTAACGCAGTCTCAGGGTCATCGGTGAGAATAACAACCATTCTGTAACGCAGCCTCAGGGTCATCGGTGAGAATAACAACCATTCTGTAACGCAGCCTCAGGGTCATCGGTGAGAATAACAACCATTCTGTAACGCAGCCTCAGGGTCATCGGTGAGAATAACAACCATTCTGTAACGCAGCCTCAGGGTCATCGGTGAGAATCACAACCATTCTGTAACGCAGCCTCAGGGTCATCGGTGAGAATAACAACCATTCTGTAACGCAGTCTCAGGGTCATCGGTGAGAATAACAACCATTCTGTAACGCAGCCTCAGGGTCATCGGTGAGAATCACAACCATTCTGTAACGCAGCCTCAGGGTCATCGGTGAGAATAACAACCATTCTGTAACACAGCCTCAGGGTCATCGGTGAGAATAACAACCATCCTGTTAAAAACAAAAACTAAAGACTTCCGGTTTGTCCGCGGAAGAACATGGCAGCCTAACTCACGAGCTCCCCGATAGCGAAATGATATAGCCCCCGGAAAACATATATTGACAACACCAGGGTATTTATTTAATAGTGATGAAAGAAGGGGCTATCACAAGACGTAGGGCAAACACGATTACAACTGAAAAAGACGACGGAATGGCAGAGAATGACAATGCAATAGGAGAAAAAGATGGCGACGATGAATCTGAGCGTGAAGCCTTTTACATTTACAAGGAGCTCAAAGAATTCAGAAGAGACAATGAGCATCAGTTTCGGGAAATTAAAAGTGAAATGAACAAGATTAACAATAGACTCGGTGAGGCGGAGGGGAGAATCGGAGAAAATGAAAATGTGCTCGATGCGGCAACGGTTTTAATCAAGAAGCTAATACAGACGCAGGCTAGCGTGGAAGCTAAGCTGCTCGACCAAGAGGGCAGAACGAGGAGGGAGAACCTACAGGTTTACGGTATACCAGAGGAGAAGGAGGGGAAAGACATGCACGGATTTCTAGACAACCTGTTTAAAGGCACACTTGGCCTGCCTCATGACATGGACCTTCGTATCGAACGAGCACACTGGGCGTTAGCCCCAATGCCTAACAACCCACAGCTGAAGCCACGGTCAATCGTGGTTAAGTTTGGGAGCTACAAAATAAAAGAAGAGATAATACGCCGGACGTGGCAGAAGAAAAACGTCTCATGTGACAATAGGGCTGGGCGATAACGATAACTATCGCGATAAATTATTTCCTCGAAATAAACATGAAACGTGGTCGCAAAGTTTCGATATATCGATTTTCCAAGCTTGGATATGAGCACACGCACTAACAACCAATCAGTGAAGGAGATGGCCGACAGTGAGGGAGACCCGCGCTGCACCTCTGGGTAGAGAGGTAGGACTCCAGTAGTAAACAAGGCTGGCTAGGATAATTAGCTTGCACGCCGCTATTTTATAGTTTACGTGCCGAGTGGGTGTGTGGCGTGAATTCTGAGGCCACGGTTAGAGTAGTGTGGGGTATGCGGTGGACGTCGTTGCAATGTATTGGGGCTGAACGGAGTATTTTAGGGTGATATAGTTTAGTACATTGGAAACAAGGCTGGCTAGGATAATTAGCTTGCGCGCCGCTATTTTATAGTTTACGTGCCGAGTGGGTGTGTGGTGTGAATTCTGAGGCCATGGTTACAGTAGTGTGGGGTATGCGGTGGATGTCGTTGCAATGTATTGGGGCTGAACGGAGTATTTTAGGGTGATAGTTAGTACATTGTCATGGGATACACCGCTTGCTCTGGCTAACTGCTAACGTGCGCGGACTGATGACGACATCAACCCGAGACATTCGCAGCAGCAAAACAAGTCTATTAATAGCCTGTCCATCGGCACCGGGCATAAGAAGTTAATTAAACTTGACAGAAATTATATCTACGATAATTATCAATATCGAGTTATATGAAAATAATTTTATCGCGATAACGTTTTTGGCCATATCGCCCAGCCCTATGTGACAATACACGCTTCTATGTCGACCATGATTTCCCCACTGAAATACTGAAGAAGCGTGGAGAATATGCCGAAGCCAAGAGAATAATAAAGGAGAAGAATCTCAAGTTCCAGACACCGTATCCTGCGAAGATGAGGGTCTTCTACGAAGATGGCACCCGCCTATACCAGAACGCAGCGGAGGCGACGACGTATATGGCAAGATGTGGATATCAGATCACCGTGGTGAATCCTCCTGCCGACCCAGATCGAGAGGAGATACAGCGGCTGTCTACCTGGCAGACGGTGGGAAGACAGCGGGGTCCGGGAGGTGACATGCAGGCGACGGAGAATGGAGGTCCCGCACAGCAGGGCAATGACCATCACGGGTACCGGGAGAAACTACAGGGATTCAGACGGGGACAGTCGGAGACGAACATTTAAGATAACGGTCAAGACGCACATAAATACAGATACGTCTCAGGAGCATCGTCGTAGAATAAAGAACATTACAAAGTGGAAAAAAAATATAATAGATTGCACTAAATGTAAAAATAAGCTCTAAGCGTGGGAAAGGAAATATCCTTGATAGATAATATGGGAGGGCGAAATTAACCATAATGCAATATGGTGTAGTAAATTCCTACAGAATCCTACAATAATCTAAGGTTATTGTAGTACAGTACAATGAGATTGCTTATCTGGAAGGAGGAGAAAGGGATCATATTGATAGAATTGTTGGTCTCTTCATCTGACTTAAAGCAGATAAAGAAATAAACGTGTAGCCAGACAAAACCATGAACTATAGTTCAACTCAGCATTTATTTGAGCCAGAGGCCAAGGTGAATAAGAAGTTTGCCTTTTGCATACAAAAGATTATCAGAAAACATCAACATGGCTGCCTGTGTACAGAAATCACAATAAGGTTTGCATTCTCAAACCCCAATATGTACAGAAACAGTCACTTGGTTAACATAATTTGAACATAGAGAATTTACTGTACACATTATACATGAGTAAATCTGGTTTACAGATCAGGGATCTGTACATTACTCTAATCTATAAACAACCATTGGTGTTTCCCATGATTTACTCACGTAAAATGCAATCAGCTCACAGTAGTCTCTGGGTGGGGCGCGGGGAGCACGCAGATCGGGGTTGGGATCTGGGCTCCAGACTAACATTTTGTGTCCCCTTATATCCTATAATTTCTAGCCAATAATAGCACATTTTACTAATATGCTCCTCCAATCCGGCTGGTTCTTCTGGAAGGGCGGTCCGCCCTTCCCCCTGGTTTCCTCTGGGGGGGGCTGGTTGCCCCCCCCCTCCTTGATTTCCTGTGTGGGTCTTGTCCCACGGGTGGGGGCTGGTGTGATGTCATCTGGTGGGGTGGTGTGAATAGCCCCCTCCTTTGGCCATAGCTTGGGAACAGAAGGGCCTACCTATTACCATACAGTACTAACCAGAATTCTATAACAAGAGTGTAATCACCCTTCAAACTTTTTACCAACTGTATTTCCTGTATATATGAATTTACCCATTTCTAATATTATGGTTTACTCTTTTGATAATAAACAGTTGATTAATAGATAAACAAGTCTAAACTGGTCTGCCCTGTGGGCAGCCCAGCTGTCTTTGATCAGCATTTACATACAGTCAGTTTGAAAAGGTGTAGTGGGGGGTTGAGAATGGCTCTCCACTGGCAGTTGAGCCTGATTTAGCCACTGAGTCTCTCTCTGCTATAGAAAGATACATCTGGCTTTTGATGTGGTCTTCTAATTTATTCACACATATTAATTATGAAATTCAACGTCAATTCTACCACATTTCCCCACTTTGACAATTCTTATTGTCACCTACGGTATATTGACTTGATTTTCTATACATACTAACCATACATTTTAATAATAAAAATAATTTTTTTTTTTTTCAAAATTAAAAATCTTTTTTCAAATTTCTCCATTTTTTCTTTTTCCATTTTTCTTTGGTACATATCATCAATTAGCTTTTTCCTTCTCAAGGCTCATAGCCAAAGGCCTACTTTTTAAACAACAACTTTTGGGCTTGTTGAAAACAATAAAACAATTTAATCTAATCATTATACCTTTTAATAAAACACAATTTTTTAAAAACCCATTTTTCCTAAGTTACAGCACTTTTGATTCCACATTCTTTCATAAGATCTGGGGGAGATACAAAAATTAGTATTCATTTTTACATACATTTTGCTTTTTTCTCTTGTTAATTCCTTTTCTAAGACAGCACAATCACATTTGCATAATCCTTCAGTTGGTCTTCTCACCTATCCTCCCCCCTTTATGAACATATCATGGACATAATACCTACCACCTCGTCGCCGCATCAGTTGGGCAGGGAAGGCGGAGCATCACTCAAGGAAAAAAAAATTTCACCACCTCACTTTGGCCATAATCTACGCCTAATATTCTACCTATGTGAATGTGTATAGTACCCCTGCGTTGTGTCATAACCTATATCAGTTGCTACCGTTCAGTTACCTCCCGTTCAACATACTAATCAAACACCACATTCCACAGAGGCCCTTGCTCAACTTCTTGCACAGTCTCTGACCGTTTTCGCCTCCCCCTTCACCCCGTTTGTAGGCCTGTGATCTCGTCACATTCTGACCCCTGACTGTATGTCCTTGGATCTACAGACGACTCTGCCAGTCTGGCGGTTTTTCCCAAACCTTTGGCCGCTGCTCTCGGGGCTATGATGAAGGAGGGGCCAGCGTCCACAAGCGACCTCTCTTCACAATCCAACAATCTCCCACAGGAAATAACTGAACAGGTTCACACCATTGTGTCGTAATCTAATGAAATGTATCCCTACACATCCTCCATGATTCCTCTACCTGTGACAGTCCGTCTTCCCCCCTCCACTGAAATCTGCGAGGGAATACACAAAACAAATTTCTTTTCACATAACATGTCAAATACTTTCAAGAGAAACCAAATGGTAATCATATGCAAACGCGATGGGGCCACCTAGCTTTTGTTGACACTCTGTTGATGTTCTGACGCCACTTCCTTCAGCCTCCAGCTTTCCCCACTCACCCAGACCATAACAGATGAGAAATAAGAAATAAAAGGCAAATAATCAAAAAAAAAACATCCCAACAGACCTCACATGTGAAAGTAAATTACCATTCATACCCAAAAATAGCAAATCAATGAAATCAACAAGCTCCAAACTTAGACCACCTCAATGGTTATTTAGAAAGAAAAGAAAAGAATCCCAAAAATCTTACATCCAAACCTCATCACACCTGTCACTGTGATTTTGACACCTCTCAAGCCAGCACAGTCACCCCGACAGGTCCCATTCAAACCCATTCAGGCCACACACATTCAAACCCATTCAGGCCACACACTCAAAAATTAAAATAACCACATGTACTGAGTGACCACCCATTCCAAAAGAAACAATACCAAATGAAAGCAATAAAATAAAACTCCTATACCTAAGTGAATAAAATCACTCTAATTCGTATTGCTCTGCAAATGACTATGTGTATCTTTAATTCTAACCTGTCCTCCTACGTGTAAAAATATATCACTCGCTCACACCACAGTTTCAATCACCCACTGAAATTAACACATCCTGACACGCACTCACACGCCACTCAATTCATTCACAGTTACACTGATCATTTGAACCTAAATAAATACTTTCAAACTCTCTCTCATACAACTCGTTAATCAACCACAGACTGACAAACAATGTTAGTTCTTCTGCTCTCAACTTTTCTGCTCTCAACTTTTCTGCTCTCATCCTCAGGCTACCACAGTCTATCCTCACATCTGCTCCTCTTACACACTTCAAAGACGGACTGGAATCCATCTCTAATTCAGACCTATCCATGCCTTCCAGTGCACAGACAGACCCAAATATTCCCTTACCAAAACAGTTAACATTCATAAGTCATAACCCCAAATTAATGCCTACTTTGATTTCCCACACTCACACTCCAACTGTTTCCTGACAAACCTTCCCCCGTCTCACCTTCCTGTCACTTCCTGGCCCCCTGGCCCATTACCACCACTTCCTGTCCTCTGCTCTAAAAATAACTCTATCTGTTATCTCACTTTGACTGTTCTCTCCTATCTCCACCTGTTCGTCATCCTGTCATACAAAAACAAACAGCCATTGTAAACAACAGCTGTCCCCCTTGCCCCCGCCTGGGCATACAACGTTATCACTTCCTACTGTGAAGATATTCTTGGTCTTTCCCGTGAGCGTAACAGTGATCATAAACCACAGGTTTACCATCCCCCCTGGTCTAAAACCTATATCTTTTCTGCTTCCCTGCAACGTCATAAACCGCATCTGTTAACCATCCCCCCTTGTGACCTATCATACAGCTTTCAACTGAGGCCTTGTTGGCCCTCGGGCATACAAAGCCCCATTATTTCCTGTAATCAACAAAGGGTCCATCATTGCACACAAATCATCTATAAAACACCCATTCCTACTGCCTCCAGGGGAGGCTAAATCCCTTCCCCCCAGAGGTTAGGTGGCACATATTTGCAATTTCACCTAGTATTATCTCAACTACTGTAAACACAATCATATCATTAAAGTAACTAGTCCCCCGCCACTAAGTTATCCTATTGTGACCCCCGGACTCGCATGAAATCTTAATATAAACATCAGCCTATTTAAACCAATGGCCTCAAAACTATAACAAGTATCACTATCTGACATTTTAACATCAATGCATTCTATACAAGTATCTTAATTCAAGCTACATAAAACACAACATCATTATTCCAAGCTTACAATTGTACATATTACACAAATTTAAAAAACTGGAAATCTCCATCAACTCTAATTATTATACATGTAAGCATGTTTCATTTCAGCATAACATTATAGTGGTTAGTCCTAAATGTGCACCAAGCCTCAATTGTTGTAAACAGGTTTAGGAATGTTCCTATATACAAACGTGACAAATGATTCTACTGTATCTTACTTTTGTATGTATTTAGCTGTACTATTTTTAATCAATCAACTACTCATCCCCCCTTGGATAAAAATATCAAACCAACCACTAACAATGTACACATCAGAAATCAAACATTATCCTTAGTTAAGTTCCATTCATGCTAAGTCTCATAACTGTAAACAGAATATTCTGGGAACGCCTAGCCCTGTATACAGGTGACATGTGAAAGTAATGTAGATGTATTAATCAAAATATGACGCAAGCGATATGCCTTCCCCCTTGGACAAGACTCCCCCTGTGTAACATATTTATTGCCCATCTATTACAAGTACAATGTGTGTCTGGTATATGAATCCCAGTGTAAGTTAAGGGCATGTATTTTAAATCATCTAATCCTATTTTAACCGCCTGTCTCATCACATGCTACACCCACACAATTTGTAGTAATACCACCAAACCCACTCCCAGAACATCGTCTATAACCCACAGAATGCACAATACACAAACACAACCACTTTACAAAATGCAGAATGTTCACCAGAATGCACAATATACAAACACAACCATTTTACATAATGCAGAGTATACCCTTACCCGTTATTCCTGGCCCCTGAGCGAATTACCACGAATGCATTGATCCACGTTGTACCGCGCATGCGCAGTGGCCAACGGCGCACCCCGGACGATGTATTACAGCAAAGCATAACTAATATCATAAACGCCTTGTTTCAACACAACACACTGCCACGACATCCACCGCGTTCTCTAACTCTTCCCAAACATCATTCTCAAAACTCGAAACGTAACATATGTCGCTCGCAAACTCCACAAAACAACGGCACGCAAGCTAACTAGCCTAGCCAGCCCTAGCGCGAGGTTCCATGCGTCCCCGGAAGCCCCAAGTTATGCCATGTTCGAGCTCCGTACATTCATATACTCCGCTCAGTACCAATCCAACCATAAACAATTCACACATGCTTAAAATAACAAACTACTTTAAAAGAAAATAATTTTTAAAACATTCACACCAACACGAATCATCTCTCCTACCCTTCTCTCCGCCTGGCTCCGTAGTACCGTGAACGTTACACACTCTCCATTCAACACCATGACGTCATCAAGCAGCGACTTCTTAATATCGTACACAATCGTTACTGCATCAATAATAACCCTCAAAACGGGCACAATCTCTCCAATCTACGCCTCGATTCGCTTCTTACCTGCAATCGCCGCCAGTGTTTAATCAATTCTCTCATAACGCCGTCGTAACGTCCCTAGTTTCACCGCAGACTTTTCCACAGAGCTAAGCTAGTTAGCCCCAATCACCAATATGACTCGCCCCAGACCCATGTTCGTTGGTCATTAAAATATCATAACAATACAACAATAAGCTCTTACGTTTCGTCAATCATTCCTAACCATAGCCATAGTTCCCACATTCAATCATTACTGAATGTTTAAGCTTACCATAGCTTTGTAATCGAATTCCCACTAAGTACTTTATCAGTCATCTTAACCAAATGTTTTTAAGCACATCGTCCTCCTTGTATCACAGCACACGCAATTCAATCAACACGCCGGTTATGCTCAAGATCAAAAAGGACCTCCAGATCCGTTCGATATTATGCCCTAAAGTCGAACATACATCTTCATTTAATTCGGCCGATAGTTTCCCGCAGACACATGTCCTGACTATCCATGCTCAGCCAGCAAACCATTCTATTGAAGCCTCTTGAGCACGCCGGCCCCGTTTATATTAATTATTACGTGATAATCCTGTAATCGCACAAACCACGTTCCCCGATTTATGCAGGTCCTAAATCATCTTATACCAAGCCGATTTACATGTTCTAAATAGCGACAGAGCCCATCTATACACGGCTCTCTCCCCATTCAGGACAAGCAAAATTTACCAATTATTACAGCGCCCTCTTCCTGAGAATAATTCTAGGGATCTCATATACTCAGAACGCGCCCCTGGCGCACGCCAACCAGATTACCGAGCTTTCCGATCAATTAAAGCCTTCCATCTGTTGTCATCCGACGCATTGACCATTTCCCATAACCAGATAGTTTGTGCCCCCAATACGTCTTCATATTACATGAGGCCTCCTCTTTACTTCACATATTTCTACATGAGGATATATCTTAGCAACCCCCCTCGTATAGTTCATAAAGTATATTCCATACGAGACTCAACCCCCGTGGCCCGCATAGGCCGGGAACGGCCTCTTGTGCCTGAACAAACACACAAACATAAAAAGCCCACGTTTGCATGTTCACTGCACAACAAGCGCGATCCCTATACCTCCGGACATCCTAACCTAAGTCACCGCTCCCCCATCCCTGTATGCAAAAGGCCATATTCACCGTGGGTCCCAACTAGTGGCGTACACAACCAGCCTTCATCCTGTCCCCCTGTCCTCCATTCCAGACAACAAGCCCCTGTCTGCAACTTCAAACGCAGCAACCCCCAGCTCTTTTCCCTGCACGTCCCCAACACACAGCAAGGCCCAGAGACCTCACCGCACCTCTTCAGGGGGGGGCACAACAGGGTGGGTGGAACGGCACCATTTCTGTAGTAAATTCCTACAGAATCCTACAATAATCTAAGGTTATTGTAGTACAGTACAATGAGATTGCTTATCTGGAAGGAGGAGAAAGGGATCATATTGATAGAATTGTTGGTCTCTTCATCTGACTTAAAGCAGATAAAGAAATAAACGTGTAGCCAGACAAAACCATGAACTATAGTTCAACTCAGCATTTATTTGAGCCAGAGGCCAAGGTGAATAAGAAGTTTGCCTTTTGTATACAAAAGATTATCAGAAAACATCAACATGGCTGCCTGTGTACAGAAATCACAATAAGGTTTGCATTCTCAAACCCCAATATGTACAGAAACAGTCACTTGGTTAACATAATTTGAACATAGAGAATTTACTGTACACATTATACATGAGTAAATCTGGTTTACAGATCAGGGATCTGTACATTACTCTAATCTATAAACAACCATTGGTGTTTCCCATGATTTACTCACGTAAAATGCAATCAGCTCACAGTAGTCTCTGGGTGGGGCGCGGGGAGCACGCAGATCGGGGTTGGGATCTCGGCTCCAGACTAACATTTTGTGTCCCCTTATATCCTATAATTTCTAGCCAATAATAGCACATTTTACTAATATGCTCCTCCAATCCGGCTGGTTCTTCTGGAAGGGCGGTCCGCCCTTTCCCTCCTTGATTTCCTGTGTGGGTCTTGTCCCACGGGTGGGGGCTGGTGTGATGTCATCTGGTGGGGTGGTGTGAATAGCCCCCTCCTTTGGCCATAGCTTGGGAACAGAAGGGCCTACCTATTACCATACAGTACTAACCAGAATTCTATAACAAGAGTGTAATCACCCTTCAAACTTTTTACCAACTGTATTTCCTGTATATATGAATTTACCCATTTCTAATATTATGGTTTACTCTTTTGATAATAAACAGTTGATTAATAGATAAACAAGTCTAAACTGGTCTGCCCTGTGGGCAGCCCAGCTGTCTTTGATCAGCATTTACATACAGTCAGTTTGAAAAGGTGTAGTGGGGGGTTGAGAATGGCTCTCCACTGGCAGTTGAGCCTGATTTAGCCACTGAGTCTCTCTCTGCTATAGAAAGATACATCTGGCTTTTGATGTGGTCTTCTAATTTATTCACACATATTAATTATGAAATTCAACGTCAATTCTACCACAATGGTTATGACATAGAAGTTGCAATGTACCAATATATATCTAGGAGATGTACAAATGTTAATTGTTGGATGAGAAACATCACCATCTTGATAAGTTCAGTTAAGTTGATCACACTGTGTATAGCCTACAGTGTGAACCATACGTTACATTAGGGTATACAAAATAGTAGGGGCATAGTTTTAGGCAACCTACCTTGTGCTTAATGCACTCCTCTGATAGACGAGGGGGACCAAAGTGCACGGGTGAGTATAGATCTCACCTTTTGTGCAAGTGTTCTATCTGGGGTCTTATCGAACATAGCTTGGGTAAGTGTGTGGGGGGGGGGGGGGGGGGGGGGAGATGTATTTATGTTTTTAATGTTACTTTTTATTTCAATATATACTATATTGTTGTATGTATTATCATCACAATCTCAGGTCCTAGATATGGAAATGTGGGGTATAACACCCCGGGCATAGAAGCATTTGATGCTGGATTGCACAGAAGAGATACATTACAAGGGATATGGGGCTGATTAAAATAGTATCATGGAATATAGACGGATGTCATCATCCCATTAAAAGAAGAAAAGTACTGACGTTCTTGAAACAAAAAAAGACGGATATTGCACTAATCCAAGAGTCACACCTGAATGAGGAGGAATCGGCCAAACTTAAGAGGGACTGGGTGGGACAAATATTTTATAGTACCTTCTCTTCTAGGAAGAGGGGGGTGGCAATATTAGTGAGAAAAAACATAGACTTTAAGGTACACACTAGTTTCTCACATGATGAGGGGAGATGGGTTATATTGGATGCAGACTTGGAGGGACAGAGAACTACATTAGCTAATATCTATGCACCCAACATAACGTCCTCAGACTTTTTCCATGAAGTGTGTCAGGTGATTAGGAAAATAGGGAATAGCAACGTAATCATAGGGGGGGACTTCAACCTGGTTGGAGACACCTTGCTAGATAAATCAACCCAGGAACACTGACAATACAGGGAGACTGGCGATCAGTGTATTGGTAGATGAACTGGGCCTGGTGGATATTTGGAGGGTCTTGAACCCACAGGAAAGAGACTATACGTTTTACTCTCACCCACATGCCTCATACTCTAGAATAGACTATTTCCTGATCTCTAGCACACTGGTGGAACAAATAGCAGATAGTAGGATAGGGAACATTGTAATATCTGATCATGCTCCAGTTGAATTGATAATCACATCCGTAGAGGAGGGGCAGCGGTCCTTGAGATGGCGCTTCAACAACCTAATGCTGAATGACGAGGTATCATGTGCATACATTATAACTATATTTAAGGAATTCTGGGAACTTAATGAGGGATCAATAGATGATAGTGGCATAATGTGGGACACATGTAAAGCATACATGAGAGGACGAATACAGTGCAATACTAAAAAAGGCAGATAAACAGAAAATGACAGCATTAGATCAAGAAATTAAAACACTCTCGAACCAGCACAACCAAAGACCAGATCCAGAAACATGGAGAAAACTGAACAAATCCAAATATGAATTGAACAACATATACCAAAAGAAGGCTGAGTATGCTTTATTTAGGACTAACCAAAGATATTATGAACTAGGGGAGAGCGGGTAAAATACTAGCGAATCGGGTTAACAAATGCAAAATCAAAATATTATATCCTCAATTCATAATAAAGACGACGAAATTATTACAGACAAAAAGGAAATTAACAATGTGTTCAGGTGCTTCTACCAGGATTTGTATACCCCACAGGCGGCGGTGGATCAGGTAAAAACGGATGCGTTCTTCACCAAGATTAAGCTACCATCGCTATCGAAACAACAAGTGAAGTCAATGGAAGGGGATGTCTCCATAGAGGAAATACACGCAGCAATCAGTAGCCTTAAATTAGGTAAAGCACCAGGAGACGATGGGTTTACTCCCGATTTCTACAAACTATTCAGTGATATAATTTCTCCAAGATTATTAAAAGTATATCAAGACTCGCTATTAAAAGGGAGCTTGCCCACTAGCTTGAGGTCGGCCACTATTACTTTGCTACAGAAAAAGGGGCAAAGACCCTCAATATTGTGGGAACTATAGGCCTATTTCCCTGAGTAATTTAGAAGAAAAAGTATTAGCAAAAATACTAGCAAATAGAATAGAGGATGTACTACCAAGTTTGGTACACTCAGATCAAGTGGGTTTCGTGAAAGGGAGAAATTCAGCTGATAATATTCGCAGACTCCTACACATAATGTGGAAGGTTAGGAACGATGTAGAGCCTACAGTGGCCTTCTCATTAGACGCCGAAAAGGCCTTTGATAAAGTGGAGTTTGCGTTTTTGTTTCACACGCTAGAGCGTTTCGGATTCGGACCATCGTTTGTTGGATGGGTAAAACTGTTGTACACAAATCCGATGGCCTCTGTCCTGACTAACAGGATCATATCCTCGCCCTTCAACCTAGGACAGGGGACGAGGCAGGCCTCTCCGCTTTCTCCCCAAATGTTCGCGCTTTTCCTCGAACCACTTGCCATCGCACTAAGGATAAATCAAGACATCAAAGGGGTAATGGCGGGACAGGTGGAACATAAACTATTTTTATATGCAGATGATATTTTATTGGTATCCAGCAATCCCCAAACAGCAGCTGGGGTCATTGGAACAGTTATCGAGTCCTTCTCAGAAATATCTGGATACACAATCAACTGGAGCAAATCAGAACCAATGCCTCTGGCAACATCACCTCCTGGTTTGGGAATAGCACTGCACAAGACCGAAGCAGACTACAAAGAGTGACACGTTCAGCCGAACGTACAATTGGAGGGGGGCTCCCCACCCTCCAGAACATTTACAACAAGCGGTGCAGGGGCAAGGCTAAGAGAATCATTAAAGACTCCAGTCACCCGAACAACTGCCTCTTTGAACTGCTGCGGTCAGGCAAGCGATACCGGAGTCTCAAGGCGAGCACAGAAAGACTCAGAAGAAGCTTCTATCCCCAGGCCATCAGGCTGCTAAACGAACAATGAACACTACACAACAACAACCATCAAACGCACATAGCACACACATCCACACGCACACACTCACTTTAAACAAACACTGTAGCACCCACTCCACACACTTTATAGCACACACTCACTTTAAACAAACACACTGTAGCACCCACTCCCCACACTTTATATTTATTGATGAATGATTGCACTACAACTCGTACACCTTACTGTAAATTGTACCTAAATTGTACCTCATCCCATTTCTGCTTTGCACTATATAGTATTGTACATTAGTACACTGCATAGTTGTTACAAAGGGTCAGATTAAACCGAATATATGTATTTATTGATTGATATATATTGCATAATATTTGTATATCGTTTGATATCCCTTGTGTATTCTTTGTACATATACACGGAATATCCCTTTAACCTACTACAGACCATAATATTTCGTTCTCTTATTGGATGGCGTGCCACCAGCGCCAGTGTCTTACCCCCAGAGTCGAGTTCAAAGCTACCGTCAAGACATGTCTGTACATGCCCGGTTCTGCCCAGGACTACGCGACAGAAATGAGGCTGGCACTAGTTTGTTCCCCGTACATATAAATATGGCGCAGGTGAATACAGAAGTAGTTCAGTCCGCAGTCCGTTCAGTTCGAGTTCGAGTTACCCAATAAGTTGAAGCCTCACCCACGATACTCCGTGCGGTGAAGTATGGCCTGTTTGGCCCCAAATAGTGCATTGAGACCGCGTGCGAATTAATAACTGAATTGTCAGAGTTTGGCGCTATACCGTCGAGTGCGACATATTTCTATTAAGTCAGTAATAGTCTATTTGTGTATAGTGTATCGTGCGGCTAAAGTTCTACAGTGACCAGCATCACCAACGCTTCCTCGTACCAGCTAGAGTGCTTATCCAGGCTGGGCTGCTTTCATGGCGCTTTCACCCGAGGACACCTAGACGAGAACCGTGTGGACATGTACACTGGATTAATCTACCCGACGACTACATAGCCCTTTGCGGCTGGATTATATTTGTTTTGGTCCTGTGATTTATGGAGCGGAGAATCGCCGACGCCTACACGTGTGGGATTTACCCTGTAAGGAGCCACGTCGAGTCTGCGCCTCAGAGAGCCTGAGGCCGGCTAGCTTTCTTCACTGTGGAGCTACAGTCTACGGAGAACAGCTGTATTCGTCTGTGGATCAAGAGACTATTGCACCGTCTCCTGTACTTGGAGTCTCCTTAGTCATCGTTGACCAGACTCTCTACTACCGACAGATCCTCTACCCCTGCTGGCTTACAACCGGGGGGACCCTTCCAGTATCTCCCGCTATATATTACTAGTGTACCATAGATATAATTCCCTAAGATTCAGGTTGTATAATTACCTCCTGCGTAACCAGAGAATGGACATTCATTATTGATTTGCCTACGCACATTCCTTTGCCTTATAAGCGCATCCAAAGTAAAATAGAGAAGTATATTATGTACCTTTTGCTGCAATAAATACTTAATTACCACTTTGTGTGGAACCGATTCATTGTGGGGAAGTGTTCTCATCATATACTCGTGTACGGTATGGCCAGTATAATGTACATAAGACGGTAGTGGTTTAATGATACCATACTTGATTAATACAGTCAGGGAATTGTACCCCTCAGTTACAATAGTATTGTATATTATATGGTAATTCAGTAACGTCTATTCTGCATCGAACAGTGTACATATGTCTATACTGAACACTGTGACCTCATTTTCTACTTCTAAATTACATGCTATACTATGTTATTTGATACTATCTTGTCTAGCATAGTCTCTGGAGCGTAACAGTAAGAAGCATTTTGTATGAAAGTATTCTGTACTTCTGTATGACAACTATTAAAGAAACTTGAAAAACTTGAAACTTGAACTCTCTCTAAATGCTGCCCCTCTGCTATCAGGAGAGGGTGGCAGTTCAGGTGGATGCCGTCAGGGTTGATATATTTAGGAATAAAGCTGATCCCAGGTCTGAAAGAGATAGTACAAGCTAATATTGCCCCTATAATCGAACACGTTAGTGCTTTAACCCAGAATTGGGCCAAGATGAATATGTCCCTCCTTGGGAAGGTAAACTTAGTAAAAATGATATTGGCTCCCAAATTAAATTATATTCTATATATGCTTCCACTAACCCTCCCAACCCAGTTACTCAAACAATATGACAAGGTAATTAATGTATATTTGTGGGGGGGGCAAAAGGCCGCTATTCGGTTGGGCCAAAATGTATGCAGCTAAAGAAGATGGCGGCTTATCCCTGCCTAAACTAGACTGGTATCACTATGCGTTCTCACTCTCCCAGCTCTCCAAAAGGAACCACTCGGCTGAAGAGGCACCTGCTTGGGTCAAGATGGAGGAGGAAATGGTATATCCCTCATCTCTGGAATCCTTCCTGACACAATCAGACAGACCTATACCTTTTAAGAACCCTCTCCTGGCATTTACCAGAGAAACTTGGAATCAATCACACAGGCTGACTAGAGATAACCCATATCTAACTACAAGAGCCTCTATATGGTTTAATAAAAAACTAAAGATTGGTAAGAAATCATATGGGAGGACTGGGTTAAAAAGGGGATACATGTACTAGGTGATATAGCCGGGGAAGATGGGGTATTACCGTTTGAGGATATTAGAAAGGACTTTGGCATAGATAATAGAAACGTCTATAGATTCCTACAGATTAGACATTGTATATCGTCATCAGTGGTTGGGGCAAAATGTGGCCCGATTACTGCAATTCAAGAAATATTTTATAAAGGATGGCGTAGGAAAGGCGGTGCGTCAAGATTCTATGATGTTATAAGGGAACACAATGCACCCAAATTGGCGGGGCTCAGGTTGAGCTGGGAGAACGATGTACGTGAGGATATTAATGAGGAAATATGGGAGAAGCTGGTGTCCAAATGGGGTAAATTCTCTCGGGAGGCACAATCACAACTTATCTTTTACAAAGTCTTAAACAGAAGCTATTGGACGCCTAGTAAACTAGCCAGACTACAATTAAGAAACAGTGACATCTGCTGGAGATGTGAGGAGACAGGTACTCTACTACATATGTTATACGAATGTGAGAAAGTTCAGAAAATGTGGGATCAAATTGTGAAGTAAAGTTTTGAATGTAAAGGTGAATAACTCCCCAGTGGCATGTGTATTGGGTATAGTACCGAAAGAGATTAAACTGTCTAAGTACCAAGGAATGTGGTATAGAATGGCCATGATATCAGGTTGTAGAATTGCCTTACGACATTGGAAATCACTCATTGATATTACTTTTAAAGAATGGATGGAACTAATGTTCCGGACAGCATCATATGAAAGGGTAACATATAGAGTCGCAGGGAGAGAGGATATCTTTGCTGAGATATGGGATAATTTTCTACACCTAACTGAACGGTCTGGGGACGAATGATGGAGGCGGGGTTTCAGTATTATCAATGATGAATGTGAAAAATAGGATCTGACCTGATGGTACCTATATTTTATTTTGTATTATGTATGTATATACATATTGTATGTCCGAATGGTGTATCTATGGAATAGCCACTTGCTCTATCACACTCTCACATACGCATATCTAGCCGCATACGCATGTCTAGGACACACATACTCGTATGTGTACATAACTGAGCTACACACACTCATATGCACATGGCTGAGATATACATGTCGGAGGCACACATACACGCATATACTCACATATAGGAAGCAGGCATACACACACATACTTATACACATATCTGAAGCATAAGCTCTCACTTACACATATAGGGGATATACACATACATATGGGACACACACACATACATAGCTGAGACACACATACATATACACATCTGAGATATACACTCACACACATGGCAGAGACGTACATGGATACGAGACACACACAAAAGGTAGGGTCACAGTCACGTATCTGAGAAATGCACACATACACATATCGCTGCTGTCGGGACAAAACCTCATAACTCCATTTTTTTAATATTTTTTTTTTATATAAATAAACTCAGTAGATCATCCTCCATATGTGTGTGTGGGTTTTACAAAGTTTAAACAATGGGAAAGCATTAAACCGATCATCTGTCTAAACCTCCTAACTCTATTCACCCTCAAATCTGTGTTAGTTTTTTTCATCTGCTGAAAAGTTGGGTTTTTGGAGTTATGAGGTTTTGTCCCGACAGCAGCGATATGAGACATACACACATACATACGTGAGACACGTACCCACATACACGTATCTGAGACACACATTCATACACTTTCTCACACACACATACATACATCTGAGACGCATCCTCTCACATGCACTATGGAGAAAGATGGCATCCTGATAGAGATGCAGCACATACCTGCTTCGCAGGTAGAAGCGGACTACATGTAACGTATGTGCATCTTGGTTATATATGCACAATATATAGTAATGTTTTTTGTTTTTTTTTGTGAGTATTTTTTTTATTTCCATTTCAGTTTTTGGTATGTCTGTATAAGTCTTTTGTATGTTTTATATGTCAATACGAAAAAGAAAAAGACAAATCTTGGATTTTGCATATTATGCTGTTGAAAGATGTCTCTTGAATATTTGTAAGATTTGTGCAAAAATATATTAAAAAAAAATAATAATAACTAAAAAACAGCCAAATCAAAAGATCTGTGTGCTAAGGTCGCTTTCACCTTAGCACACAGTGCGACTCGTGCGATTCGGGGGGTTAAGTTGCAACATTCTTGCGTTATTCATTTGGTTCGGTTTGCTTTCACACTGCAATTTGTCAAGTGCACCAAACTTTCTGAACAATGTCACGCGATCGAAAAGGGCGCTCGTCTATTGGATATTTAGAATCCCAAAAACAGGCTTCGGGGACAGCTCTACAGCGCACACACACACACACCACATTATTCTGCGAAGCAGCCCAGCGCACACACATACACCACATTATTCTGCGAAGCAGCCCAGCGCACACACATACACACACATACACCACATTATTCTGCGAAGCAGCCCAGCGCACACACATACACACACATACACCACATTATTCTGCGAAGCAGCCCAGCGCACACACATACACACACATACACCACATTATTCTGCGAAGCAGCCCAGCGCACACACATATACCACATTATTCTGCGAAGCAGCCCAGCGCACACACATACACACACACACACCACATTATTCTGCGAAGCAGCCCAGCGCACACACATACTGTACACACACATACACCACATTATTCTGCGAAGCAGCCCAGCGCACACACATACACACACACACACACACCACAAAATGCCCCCGGAACAGCCCAGCGCACACACATTATTCTCATATATTGCTGAAATGCTGACGCAGTTTTTTAACTTTGATGTGACATTGGTCAATTGTTCGATTGAAGCTCATTGCCATCATTGTCTCGCTAAACAACTTGTACACCTCGTTGTTTTTGTGAGTGGCCACAAGCAGCTGTTTAATTAGCTCGTCTGACCATATTTCTATCAGGGCTTTTACCTCCTCATTCGCCCACGTCTGTCCACGAGACATGTTCCACGCGTGCTTGTTTTGCAGTGCGTGCCGCTGTGTTTGTTTTGTTTCCTTCTACTCAAGATGCACAGTTTATCGGGTCACTTCCTATATTTGGTCTTGCGTTTGGTCCGATGAGCATTTACACCACAAAAGTACGCACCAGGGTTCACTTGGAAGCGAACCGAGACCTACGTTTTGAGGCGGACCAGAGTTCGCTTTTTTGGTCCGCACCAGAGTTTGAATGAGCTTTCACACTACCCCAAACCAAGCGGACTATCCGAGGAAACAAACTCTGGTGCGTTTAAAGCGGACCAAACAGCTCTGGTGTGAATGCGACAGTGTGAACGTTGCATTGCAAAATACCTGTATCTGATTTAGGACCACATTTCAAGAAATGTAACCTAGGTTAAAAGATAAATAAATTGATATTTATTTATATATATATATTTTTCATCAGGTCCTTGTTCAACTAGCTATGGAGGTTTATCGGGTCCTTGTCCAACTAGCTAGCTCGGCGTCAGCCCTATGTTCCCACAGCCCTATGTTCCCACAGCCCTATGTTCCCACAGCCCTATGTTCCCACAGCCCAATGTTCCCACAGCCCTATGTTCCCACAGCCCTATGTTCCCTCAGCCCTATGTTCCCTCAGCCCTATGTTCCCACAGCCCTATGTTCCCACAGCCCAATGGTTCCACAGCCCTATGTTCCCACAGCCCAATGGTTCCACAGCCCTATGTTCCCACAGCCCTATGTTCCCACAGCCCTATGTTCCCACAGCCCAATGTTCCCACAGCCCTATGTTCCCACAGCCCTATGTTCCCACAGCCCTATGTTCCCACAGCCCTATGTTCCCACAGCCCTATGTTCCTACAGCCCTATGTTCCCTCAGCCCTATGTTCCCACAGCCCTATGTTCCCTCAGCCCTATGTTCCCTCAGCCCTATGTTCCTACAGCCCTATGTTCCCTCAGCCCTATGTTCCCTCAGCCCTATGTTCCCTCAGCTCTATGTTCCCACAGCCCTATGTTCACACAGCCCTATGTTCCCACAGCCCTATGTTCCCTCAGCCCTATGTTCCCACAGCCCTATGGTCCCACAGCCTTATTTGGCCGGACGAACCCTCTACTACCAGAGGACAATTGGATACTAGGTTGGGTGTAATTGGCTACCAAATTAAGAGAAAGGGGGATAAAATCAGATACAAATTTATGATTTATGAAATGTGGGAACATAGGGCTGTGGGAACAGTGCTGTAGGAACATAGGCGCGCTCCCGCTAGCTTGCTGTGCAGGTTTGGGTGATTTGAGTGTGGTTTTGTTTACTGTCTGGCTGCTTCTGAGTCATTGTTCCTTACTCCTTACTGAACAGACACTGCTTAATTTCCTGTGCTGTTTGAAGCTGTTTTTTTTCCATAATATACAAGCTGCATTTGAAGCAATTTCCTCTTCCTTCAAATGTAATTTTCTTTTGTTGTTGTTTTTAAACAGTGGTGTTGATTTGAGGACACACTGTCTGTCTTCACCTGCATGTGTACGACACACGCATTGAGGTTCCCTGTTTTGAATTCAAGTCCATACTAGGGACATCCCAATCAGACAGACATCACACAGCATATTTTAATTGATTGGTTTGATCTGATAAAGCCAGATCAAATTCAGATATATATTTTCTTTTGTTAAAAGAATTATTAAAACCATTAAGGGAAAGCTGTGATGCAGGCTACTTTTTTCTTTAAGCAGAACTATTCAATGGCCAAGCATTATCGTACTTACAGTACATTGGATTGCTTTAACTTATAATGTACTTGAAGTGTGTACTGTGCAGTTGTATTATCGGACATGGGTTCTCAAACCTTTTTATACCACAACCCCATTTTATTCAGGAATTATTTTGGTGACCCCACACTTAATGTATCGCGTCATTTCAATGTGGAATTAAGGAATATCAAAATAAAAGCACACGTACTTGATCGTGCATATTTATTAGAAACTGTAATTACAGCACTATGTTATCAATAGACATTTATAAAACGAGGCATATTTAGCCAAAATGTTGTCAGAACATACAAAAAAACTATAATAAATATGCAACCCGTAGTTTGAGAACCGCTCATCTATGAAAATACAAATATTGCCAGTATTGAGTATTACTCAATAATATTAAATGACTCAGATCAGGAGCAAAACACTTGATTGTTTCCCTAGTACATACTGTGAGTACCAAGCTAGACCTCTACTTCTTCTCGTTCTGATGTGGGAAGGGCAGAGAATTGTCCCGACCACAGCTGTGATCTCCCATCTCTCTATCTCTCCCTCTTACCTCTCTCTCGCTCTCGCTCTCGCTCTCTACCCCCCCCCCCCCCCCCCCACTCAATTCAATTCAAATGGGCTTTATTGACATGGGAAACATAAGTTTACATTGCCAAATCTCTCTCTCTCTCTCTCTCTCTCTCTCTCTCTCTCTCTCTCTCTCTCTCTCTCTCCCACTCTCTCTCTCCCACTCTCTCTCTCTCTCTCTCTCTCTCTCTCTCTCTCTCTCTCTCTCTCTCTCTCTCTCCCACTCTCTCTCTACCCTCCCCCTCCAGGGGCGCAGGTGGATCAGTCTGTGTTTGAGGAGCTGATCCGGGAGCGTCTGCCGGAGCTGTCCGAGCAGATCCCAGACCTGTCCCCGCTGTCCTCCCTCTCCCTCTCCTGGTTCCTGACGCTGTTCGTCAGCGTGCTGCCCTTCCCCAGCGCCGTGTGCGTCGTCGACTGCTTCTTCTTCCACGGCATCAAGGCCATCTTCCAGCTGGGCCTGGCCGTGCTGGACGCTAACGCCACACAGCTGTGTGCCAGCGTCGACGAGGGGCAGTCCCTCATGATCCTCACCAGGTGACTGTGTGCTTCATTATATCCAATCCAATCCAACTTTATTTATTAAGCGCTTTAACAGCCACAAGGTGCCACAAGGTGCTGTACAGAGGCAGCATACTAAAAAAACACAAGCGGCACAAAAAAATTGATAAAAGAACAAGAGTGGTAAAAAGTAGGGATGTCTGATATTATCGGCCTACCGATATTATCGGCCGATATCGGCATTAAAATGTGATATCGGAATATATCGGTATTGTTTTTTTTACATTTCTATAACCTTTATTTACCCAGGCAAGCAAGTAAGAACAAATTCTGATTTTATTTATTGTCAAAAGTATGCATAATAGGGATGTCCGATATTATCGGCCTACCGATATTATCGGCCGATATCGGCATTAAAATGTGATATCGGAAAATATCGGTATCGGTTTTCAATTTTTTATTTTACATTTTCTTACATTTCTATAGAAATGATGTCCGATATTATCGGCCTACTGATATTATCGGCCGATATCGGCATTAAAATGTGATATCGGTTGATATCGGTATCGGAAATTAAGAGTTGGACAATATCGGTATATCGGTATCGGTAAAAAAGCCAATGTCGAGCATCCCTAATGCATAATGTTGTGTTAATTCCACAACAAGATATATGTAATGTTAATTACCTGAAATTATTAAAAAAAATTGGGGGGGGGGAACCCTGCATATATCGGTATCGGTTGATATCGGTATCGGAAATTAAGAGTTGGACAATATCGGTATGTCGGTATCAGTAAAAAAAGCCAATATCGAGCATCCCTAGTGAAAAGGGAAAAAAAGATAAACATAGGCAACAATAAAAATTTAAATAGTACTTAAAAGTATTTAAAAGCAAAGGACACAGTAACAAAACGATACAACAATAATAACACAATAACACAATAAAATCATGAAGTCAACAAGCTACATGGTGTCGAAAGCCAGAGAGAAAAGGTGGGTCTTAAGGAGGCTTTTAAAATGGGACAGTGATGAGGCATGATCTGCAGCGGCAGCTCGTTCTTGTATATGATCCTCACCAGGTGACTCTTTATTATATGATCCTCACCAGGTGACTCTTTATTATATGATCCTCACCAGGTGACTCTTTATTATATGATCCTCACTAGGTGACTCTTTATTATATGATCCTCACCAGGTGACTCTTTATTATATGATCCTCACCAGGTGACTCTTTATTATATGATCCTCACCAGGTGACTCTTTATTATATGATCCTCACCAGGTGACTCTTTATTATATGATCCTCACTAGGTGACTCTTTATTATATGATCCTCACCAGGTGACTCTTTATTATATGATCCTCACCAGGTGACTCTTTATTATATGATCCTCACCAGGTGACTCTTTATTATATGATCCTCACCAGGTGACTCTTTATTATATGATCCTCACCAGGTGACTCTTTATTATATGATCCTCACCAGGTGACTCTTTATTATATGATCCTCACCAGGTGACTCTTTATTATATGATCCTCACCAGGTGACTCTTTATTATATCATCCTCACCAGGTGACTCTTTATTATATGATCCTCACCAGGTGACTCTTTATTATATGATCCTCACCAGGTGACTCTTTATTATATGATCCTCACCAGGTGACTCTTTATTATATCATCCTCACCAGGTGACTGTGGGGCGAATTCACAAAGAATGGATTGTGCTTAACTGCGTGTGATTTGCGCCCGCTATGTGCTCCGTCTTAATAATAATAATAATAATAACTTTATTTAAGGGCTGTCAGTTTATTGCGTTAATTAGATTAATTAATTACACAGCAAATTATTGCATTATGAAAATTAACTCAAAATTAATTAAAAGAAAATAAGTAATTTTTTTTATTTATTTATTTTTAATCTCATTCATTCCATGAGAACGTATAATACACATTTACAAACTTTTTTTTAAATTGGCCATTTGCATGGATCTCAGGGAATGTATTCCCAGTGTCAGTCTGTTACTAGGCTTGAGTAAATTGTAATGAACCAAATGAGAATGTCAATTCAATTCAAATTATATATTTTTTTGACTGTGAATAACACCATGCTAAAATTTACCAGACCTGAAAAATCTAAGCAAATGAATAAAGGGAAGATGATTTTTTTTATTTCATTGCAATCTATCCGATCAACGTATGGTGTCGTACTAAAGAAAGCCGTTAGTGACAATCAAGGAATCATAAACGACCCCCCCCCCCCCCCCCCCCCGCCTCCCTTTCCTTCACACATGATGGAGCATAAATATATAACGTTCCCACATCCGGAACGATAGATACCCGATGTTGAATGGGCCATAGTAATGTCGATATATATATAATATTTAAAAAGTTATAGCCCTGCAAAGAAGGTGAGCCACTCCATAGGGTTACAGCACTGGCAGAGAGTGGTATAAGATGGGCATACTGCGTGGCGCAGAATGTGTTAAGGACCTATTCACTAAAGATATTGCACAAATGATATACTAGCGCAAAAGATTTACATGCGACAACTGCGCCGACTAGACGGTACCACAGCACATGGATGTTAATTAATCTTTCATTAGACATGGGGGCCTTTGTTACCTCTCCCCAGCACTATAACAGCTCTTTAACATGCCCTCGCAATTCCGCTGCCGCCTGTTAGGGACTAAGGTTCGGGGGGGCCTACTCTACTCCCCTCCCTAGTCCCTGGCTACTTGGCACCTTATCTCGTCACCCTAGCACCCGCTTTTGAACCATATATCTCTCCTCCTCACATGCCCTGAACTCATACAGAACAGATTCAGTCTAAATGGCTAAACACAATTAAAAGGTGTTTACCTACGTACTTTACCTACTTTAGAATAAAAAAAGGTGTTATAGCACTATAGTTATAATAGTACTTATTTTTGTCATACTCAATGAAAAGTGTGTTGTATAACACTGTATATTCCTAATGTGTTTGTGTTGTATAACACTGTATATTCCTAATGTGTGTGTGTTGTCTAACGCTGTATATTCCTTTTTTTTATTGATTGAATACTTTATTTTGACACAATCGTAGGACACACATTTAAAAGACAAACAATAACAGTGTCAACACGCTGGTCAAAAATGGATAAAACACAATAAAGCCAAGGCTTGTTTCCATTGTGGTCCATATGGAACATAAAAGGCACAAAAACACAAATGGACATGTACACTAGACAGGACACATCCTAAAAATTTGTATAAAAACACCTAACCTGACAACTCATACAGTCAACTAATGTTAAAAGAAAATCCGCAAACCCTTAAAAGCAACTCATGATAAAGAGAAATAAAAGCCAAGTTATGATAAAAGAGATTAAAAACATATTAAGACCAATTTGAGTTGCTGCTGAGCCATGTTTTTAGGGCGGATTTAAATCCGAGAGGGGAGTTCAGGAGTTTTATGAATGTTGGCAGGGCATTCCACATTACCGTAGCCGAGTAAAAAAAAAAATGCATCTTTCCCCATGCATGTCCTGACTCTCGGCGGGACCAGGTCCGTGGGGCTTCCTCTTGTGGCGTGTTTGTGGACATCTCCTACTTTATTAAAATAATTTACTAGGTACTTGGGGACCGTTTCTTTCAGTACTTTAAAAACCAGTAGCATTTTAAGCTGTATAATGTGTTTATGTTGTATAATTCTGTATATTCCTAATGTATTTGTGTTGTATAACACTGTATATTCCTAATGTGTTTGTGTTGTATAACGCTGTATATTAATAATGTGTTTGTGTTGTATAACGCTGTATATTCATAATGTGTTTGTGTTGTATAACACTGTATATTCCTAATGTGTTTGTGTTGTATAACGCTGTATATTCCTAATGTTTGTCTTGTATAACGCTGTATATTCATAATGTGTTTGTGTTGTATAACGCTGTATATTCCTAATGTTTGTGTTGTATAACACTGTATATTCATAATGTGTTTGTGTTGTATAACACTGTATATTCCTAATGTGTTTGTGTTGTATAACGCTGTATATTCATAAATGTGTTTATGTTGTATAACGCTGTATATTCCTAATGTGTTTGTGTTGTATAACACTGTATATTCATAATGTGTTTGTGTTGTATAACGCTGTATATTCATAATGTGTTTGTGTTGTATAACGCTGTATATTCATAATGTGTGTGTGTTGTATAACGCTGTATATTCATAATGTGTTTATGTTGTATAACGCTGTATATTCATAATGTGTTTGTGTTGTATAACACTGTATATTCCTAATGTGTTTGTGTTGTATAACGCTGTATATTCCTAATGTTTGTCTTGTATAACGCTGTATATTCATAATGTGTTTGTGTTGTATAACGCTGTATATTCCTAATGTTTGTGTTGTATAACACTGTATATTCATAATGTGTTTGTGTTGTATAACACTGTATATTCCTAATGTGTTTGTGTTGTATAACGCTGTATATTCATAAATGTGTTTATGTTGTATAACGCTGTATATTCCTAATGTGTTTGTGTTGTATAACACTGTATATTCATAATGTGTTTGTGTTGTATAACGCTGTATATTCATAATGTGTTTGCGTTGTATAACACTGTATATTCATAATGTGTGTGTGTTGTATAACGCTGTATATTCATAATGTGTTTATGTTGTATAACACTGTATATTCCTAATGTTTGTGTTGTATAACGCTGTATATTCATAATGTGTTTGTGTTGTATAACACTGTATATTCATAATGTGTGTGTGTTGTATAACGCTGTATATTCATAATGTGTTTATGTTGTATAACACTGTATATTCCTAATGTTTGTGTTGTATAACGCTGTATATTCATAATGTGTTTGTGTTGTATAACGCTGTATATTCCTAATGTTTGTGTTGTATAACACTGTATATTCATAATGTGTTTGTGTTGTATAACACTGTATATTCCTAATGTGTTTGTGTTGTATAACGCTGTATATTCATAAATGTGTTTATGTTGTATAACGCTGTATATTCCTAATGTGTTTGCGTTGTATAACACTGTATATCCATAATGTGTGTGTGTTGTATAACACTGTATATTCATAATGTGTTTATGTTGTATAACGCTGTATATTCATAATGTGTTTGTGTTGTATAACGCTGTATATTCATAATGTGTTTGTGTTGTATAACGCTGTATATTCATAATGTGTTTGTGTTGTATAACGCTGTATATTCATAATGTGTTTATGTTGTATAACGCTGTATATTCATAATGTGTTTGTGTTGTATAACGCTGTATATTCATAATGTGTTTGTGTTGTATAACGCTGTATATTCATAATGTGTTTGTGTTGTATAATGCTGTATATTCCTAATGTGTTTGTGTTGTATAACGCTGTATATTCATAATGTGTGTGTGTTGTATAACGCTGTATATTCATAATGTGTTTATGTTGTATAACACTGTATATTCCTAATGTGTTTGTGTTGTATAACGCTGTATATTCCTAATGTGTTTGTGTTTTATAACGCTGTATATTCCTAATGTGTGTGTGTTGTATAACGCTGTATATTCCTAATGTGTTTGTGTTTTATAACGCTGTATATTCCTAATGTGTGTGTGTTGTATAACGCTGTATATTCCTAATGCGTTTGTGTTTTATAACACTGTATATTCCTAATGTGTTTGTGTTGTATAACGCTGTATATTCATAATGTGTGTGTGTTGTATAACACTGTATATTCCTAATGTGTGTGTGTGTTGTATAACGCTGTATGTTCCTAATGTGTTTGTGTTGTATAACGCTGTATATTCATAATGTGTGTGTGTTGTATAACGCTGTATATTCATAATGTGTTTGTGTTGTATAACGCTGTATATTCCTAATGTGTTTGTGTTGTATAACACTGTATATTCATAATGTGTTTGTGTTGTATAACACTGTATATTCATAATGTGTTTGTGTTGTATAACGCTGTATATTCATAATGTGTTTGTGTTGTATAACACTGTATATTCATAAATGTGTTTATGTTGTATAACACTGTATATTCATAATGTGTTTGTGTTGTATAACACTGTATATTCCTAATGTGTTTGTGTTGCATAACGCTGTATATTCATAAATGTGTTTATGTTGTATAACGCTGTATATTCCTAATGTGTTTGCGTTGTATAACACTGTATATTCATAATGTGTTTGTGTTGTATAACGCTGTATATTCATAATGTGTTTGCGTTGTATAACGCTGTATATTCATAATGTGTGTGTGTTGTATAACGCTGTATATTCATAATGTGTTTGCGTTGTATAACGCTGTATATTCATAATGTGTGTGTGTTTTATAACGCTGTATATTCCTAATGTGTTTATGTTGTATAACACTGTATATTCATAATGTGTGTGTGTTGTATAACGCTGTATATTCCTAATGTGTGTGTGTTGTATAACGCTGTATATTCCTAATGTGTGTGTGTTGTATAACGCTGTATATTCATAATGTGTGTGTGTTGTATAACACTGTATATTCATAATGTGTTTGTGTTGTATAACACTGTATATTCCTAATGTGTTTGTGTTGTATAATGCTGTATATTCCTAATGTGTTTGTGTTGTATAACGCTGTATATTCATAATGTGTGTGTTGTATAACGCTGTATATTCATAATGTGTTTGTGTTGTATAACACTGTATATTCATAATGTGTTTGTGTTGTATAACACTGTATATTCATAATGTGTTTGTGTTGTATAACGCTGTATATTCATAATGTGTTTGTGTTGTATAACACTGTATATTCATAAATGTGTTTATGTTGTATAACGCTGTATATTCATAATGTGTTTGTGTTGTATAACACTGTATATTCATAAATGTGTTTATGTTGTATAACACTGTATATCCATAATGTGTGTGTGTTGTATAACGCTGTATATTCATAATGTGTGTGTGTTTTATAACGCTGTATATTCATAATGTGTTTGTGTTGTATAACACTGTATATTCATAATGTGTGTGTGTTGTATAACACTGTATATTTATAATGTGTTTATGTTGTATAACACTGTATATTTATAATGTGTTTATGTTTTATAACACTGTATATTCATAATGTGTGTGTGTTGTATAATGCTGTATATTCATAATGTGTGTGTGTTGTATAACACTGTATATTTATAATGTGTTTATGTTGTATAACACTGTATATTTATAATGTGTTTATGTTTTATAACACTGTATATTCATAATGTGTGTGTGTTGTATAACGCTGTATATTCATAATGTGTTTATGTTGTATAACACTGTATATTTATAATGTGTTTATGTTTTATAACACTGTATATTCATAATGTGTGTGTGTTGTATAACGCTGTATATTCATAATGTGTGTGTGTTGTATAACGCTGTATATTTATAATGTGTTTATGTTGTATAACACTGTATATTCCTAATGTGTTTGTGTTGTATAACGCTGTATATTCCTAATGTGTTTGTGTTTTATAACGCTGTATATTCCTAATGTGTGTGTGTTGTATAACGCTGTATATTCATAATGTGTTTATGTTGTATAACACTGTATATTCATAATGTGTGTGTGTGTTGTATAACGCTGTATATTCCTAATGTGTTTGTGTTTTATAACGCTGTATATTCCTAATGTGTGTGTGTTGTATAACGCTGTATATTCATAATGTGTTTATGTTGTATAACACTGTATATTCCTAATGTGTGTTTGTGTTGTATAACGCTGTATATTCCTAATGTGTTTGTGTTGTATAACGCTGTATATTCCTAATGTGTGTGTGTTGTATAACACTGTATATTCATAATGTGTGTGTGTGTTGTATAACGCTGTATATTCATAATGTGTTTATGTTGTATAACACTGTATATTCATAATGTGTGTGTGTGTTGTATAACGCTGTATATTCCTAATGTGTTTGTGTTTTATAACGCTGTATATTCCTAATGTGTGTGTGTTGTATAACGCTGTATATTCATAATGTGTTTATGTTGTATAACACTGTATATTCCTAATGTGTGTTTGTGTTGTATAACGCTGTATATTCCTAATGTGTTTGTGTTGTATAACGCTGTATATTCCTAATGTGTGTGTGTTGTATAACACTGTATATTCATAATGTGTGTGTGTGTTGTATAACGCTGTATATTCCTAATGTGTTTGTGTTGTATAACGCTGTATATTCATAATGTGTGTGTGTTGTATAACGCTGTATATTCATAATGTGTTTATGTTGTATAACACTGTATATTCCTAATGTGTTTGTGTTGTATAACGCTGTATATTCCTAATGTGTTTGTGTTTTATAACGCTGTATATTCCTAATGTGTGTGTGTTGTATAACGCTGTATATTCCTAATGTGTTTGTGTTTTATAACGCTGTATATTCCTAATGTGTTTGTGTTGTATAACGCTGTATATTCATAATGTGTGTGTGTTGTATAACACTGTATATTCCTAATGTGTGTGTGTGTGTTGTATAACGCTGTATATTCCTAATGTGTTTGTGTTGTATAACGCTGTATATTCATAATGTGTTTGTGTTGTATAACACTGTATATTCATAATGTGTTTGTGTTGTATAACGCTGTATATTCATAATGTGTGTGTGTTGTATAACACTGTATATTCATAATGTGTTTGTGTTGTATAACACTGTATATTCATAATGTGTTTGTGTTGTATAACGCTGTATATTCATAATGTGTTTGTGTTGTATAACGCTGTATATTCCTAATGTTTGTGTTGTATAACACTGTATATTCATAATGTGTTTGTGTTGTATAACGCTGTATATTCATAATGTGTTTGTGTTGTATAACGCTGTATATTCCTAATGTGTTTGTGTTGTATAACGCTGTATATTCATAATGTGTTTGTGTTGTATAGTTTTCTAGACCAGGTGAAGAGTAATGAAGACCGGCCCCCCTCCCCCTCCCCCTCCCCCCAGCCCATAGCAGAGGAGAACAGCAGCAACAGCAGCAGCAGACCCACATACATCACAGACCTCATCAACGAAGCCTATGAGGTAACACACACACACACGCACACACACACACACACACACACACACACACACACACACACACACACACACACACACACACACACACACACACACACACACACACACACACACTTCTGATCAATTACTCATATTAAGTAATACCAGACATACCACTGCAGTACTCCTCCACACCACTAGAGAGCAATCAAAAGCATATTTAGCAAAGACTGTGTTCACACACTCAAGAAACAGCAGGTCCTCATCAACTCGTAAGTCGAAAATTACCAGGAAGTTGCACTCGGAACCAAGTGGTAAATACCAGTGGTAAACTACCAAGTGGTAAATATCCGTAGTAAACGGAGCGGCAGAGCTTGCGGCAGAGCTTGCGGCATTATGTAGCCGTAATCCCCGATGATTTTCATTCGACGCTTAGCTCAACTGGCACCGCTGCGGTCCTGCGGTCCGTTGGTGACAAGTTCGAATCCCTTCAATTTTTTTTTTTTTTTTTTTTTAACGTGCATTAAGTTTAGGCATGTTAACTTAAGGTTAAGGTTAAGGTTAGGCATTGTTTCGGAGTTGGTTAAGGTTAGAAGAGTTAAGTTTAGGCGCTGTTAAGGAGCTGGTTAAGGTTAGAGTTTGTCGTAGAGAATGGCAATAGACAGCCTATTTCCGCGCTGCAGCTCTCTCGCGCTGCCGTGGTCACATGGGCATCATGGCCAATCAGAGAAAACGCGGAAGCACGCGACGCACTCTTCCACTGGGAATAAGATACACGCAGCCAGGACAGGGATTCATCTGAGAGCCACCCAGGACAGGGATTCATCTGAGAGCCACCCAGGACAGGGATTCATCTGAGAGCCACCCAGGACAGGGATTCATCTGAGAGCCACCCAGGACAGGGATTCATCTGAGAGCCACCCAGGACAGGGATTCATCTGAGAGCCACCCAGGACAGGGATTCATCTGAGAGCCACCCAGGACAGGGATTCATCTGAGAGCCACCCAGGACAGGGATTCATCTGAGAGCCTCCCAGGACAGGGACTCATCTGAGAGCCACCCAGGACAGGGATTCATCTGAGAGCCACCCAGGACAGGGACTCATCTGAGAGCCACCCAGGACGCGTGTATGCTTTTACCAACGCAGTTGTGTTTCCGGGTTCCCGTTTTGCGCTCTGATTGGCCACTGACCTACACGCGTACGCCCCCCCTCGCTATCGCCGCTGGGGCGTGAGCTATGAAGACAGTTTTAACTGGGTATAGGAAGGCAGTACCGCACGAGCCGCAAATTGCGACAACAACCCAATAATAAACACTTGAAACAGCTATTACCAGACAATTACAACAGCAGTGGTGCCTGCTTCAAATGTCACGTATTATAGGCTATAAGCCCGTGTAGATCTATTCGGAATAATAAACATATACACCCTCTAGCAAAACATGACACAATGTGAACCTATCTCCGATAGAGCGGCTGGTCGCAGAGACGAACACATCGGGAGGAGAATGAATGAATGAATGAATGAAAACTTTATTTAACAGATTGCAGAATGGGTACAATACAGTACGGCTCAATACACA
>NC_140169.1:7774578-7794578 GCF_963971535.1 Notolepis coatsorum
TACTAATTCATGTTTAGTCTGAGTATCACGAATATGCTGTAGCTCAATGTAATCTAAATTCACCTGAAAAAGAAAAGTGTACTATTTTGGTAAACTCAAGTAACCAAGAATACATCAAAAGTATCATTTCAGTATATTTAAGCACATACTAAGTACAACTTTTACAACTTAAGTGGTTTCAATTGAACACAACGTTAAACTAAACTACATTCTGACTATGGTAATTTCATTGGATATGCACTGTTAATTAATGCTTGTATATCTTATCGTGTGTTGTCATGTTTGTTTATATGTTTGTTTAAAAAATAATAAAAAAATAAAATATAAAAAACAAAACTACATTCTGACTATATAAAAACTATACAAAGTATACTTTCAGAAAATATACTTAAATATACAAAAGAATAAGTATACTGAAGTACAAAGTATACTTTATACAGGACATATACTTAGGTATAGGCCTGTAGCTTGTTCCCAGTGTTGTGTTCAAGGTGAGATCTGACATGGAAGATTTCTCTATTTTAGTTCACATCATGAAATACGTCCTTTTTGTTAACAATGGTCCTCATTCTCGAACGGACATATGTAGAAGTTACCAAGAAATTCCTTCGTAGCGCGATTCGCCTTATAAGGAGCTGGCGTGTCTGTATGCAAATTCAATGAATGAGAACGCGCATTTCAGTTTAAGAATGAGTGACTTATTTCATTCCTGGGAACCCAGCTGCGAAGATATTGACGAGTTACAGAGACCGCTTCACACGTTCAGGAATCCGGAGGAGGATTTCCGTAAATTTGTTGGTACGAAGTTTTTACCAAGATATTTACAAAGGCACTTACAGACACATTTACATTTTACATTTAGTCATTTAGCTGACGCTTTTATCCAAAGCGACTTACAAGTTCTGTACGACAGGTCATCAGGAAGGGCACAACTCTATCAGCTGAGTAACAATGTTCATCAAAGTGTTGCATGCTACAGTGTAGGTTAGTTTATTAGGACAAGTGCATGACAGTAAGGTTAGTTAGGGTTAGATTTTTTTATTTAATTTTTTTATTTCAGATAATGGTTGAAGAAGTGCGTCTTTAGTCGACGGCGAAAGATTGGACGTGTTTCGGCTGTCCTAACTGGGGTGGGTAGTAGTTCATTCCACCATTGTGGGGCAAGGACTGAGAATAGGCGACTTCTCTTTGATGACCCTCCCGGAGCTTGGATAGGAGTAGGTCTGAGGCGGCCAGAAGATGCAGAGCGTAGGGGTCTTGAGGGTGTGTAGTTAGAGACCATTGACCGGAGGTAGGCGGGAGCAGTTCCCTTTGCCGCACGGTATGCTAGGTCGAGGGCCTTGAAGCGGATTCGTGCAGCAATGGGGAGCCAGTGCAGGTCCCTAAGAAGTGGGGTGACATGGGCCGACTTCGGTAGGTTTGAGATCAGGCGGGCCGCTGCGTTCTGAATGAGTTGAAGAGGCTTGGTGGCAGTGGCCGGGAGGCCAGCTAGCAGTGCATTGCAGTAGTCGAGGCGGGAGATGACTGTTGATTGGACGAGGAGTTGGGTGGCTTCTTTTGTCAGGAAGGGGCGGATCCTTCTGACGTTGCTCAGGAGGAATCTGCAGGTTCTGGTTGTCGCTGCAATGTGAGCAGAGAAGTTCAACTGGTCATCGAGGACAACACCAAGGTTCTTGGCGGTAGGGACTGATTGATTTGGTTGATTTAAAAGTACAGCTCAATACACACAATTGTTAAGGGGATGCAGACCAGAGAAAGACTTTCGTCTTGTTTACATCAGGGTCCCCCATTTTCAATTCATCATAACATATATGACATACACGACATACAGATAGACAGTACTGCTACATCTATACATTTATGACATACCAGATTTGCAAATACAGTACTGTTTGTGATATAAAAAGAGTCTAAAAATGAGAGTATATACATTTGACGTAGAAACTGTATGGGTTGGGTGGGGGGGGGGGACTGTACATTGGAGGTGGTTGGGTGGGGGGACGCGGTCACAGCTGCATTCTCGACTGTGATGGAAAGGTCGGTCAGGGGGGAGGATTTGGTCGGCAGGTGGAGCAATTCTGTTTTGCTTAGGACACGTTCGAGAATGAGGACCAGTATTTTTATTATGTATTTTAGGGCAAATGTGTGGAAGGAAAATAGGGCTGGTAGGTATAGTGAGTATGAAGGTATTGCGGATATGAAGGTATAGTGAGTATGAAATGTGATTTAGTCCAGAATTCCATCTAAACAGTCCACACTGTAGGTTAGGATAGAACTATGGGGTGGTTGGAATATATGGTCAGAATAATTATTATAATATTTTTTTTCTCACTGGGGTTTAAAAGCTAAGATAAACTAGTCCTCATTTCGCTGGTGACCCCCTCGAGGACACCTGGGAGTGGCTGGAGCCCTAGTTGAGAACCACTGGTCTATATGACTACACGCACAACTACATCTATGATGAATTGAAAATGGGGGACCCTGATGTAAACAAGACGAAAGTCTTTCTCTGGTCTGCATCCCCTTAACAATTGTGTGTATTGAGCTGTACTGTACTGTACCCATTCTGCAATCTGTTAATAAAGTTTTAAATAAATCAATCAATACATTTGAGTTGCACATTGTCTGCGTTGAAAACCACCTCCCTATTGGGCTTCCGTAGGGAGAGGCAAACGAGATGGCTGCTTGAAGTTATAGCCCCCGATGGTCAATTAAAATAACCTCTCCAAATTCAGAAGAAAAGCTCAAACAATAATGAAATACTCTGGAAATGAGTGAGAGGACATAAACAATGGGTCAAAAGAGTCAAAGGAATCGTAAAAAAACAGGAGAACAACGACGAAAACGGCGAGATGGACGAAGTAGGACTAGCTAACATGGACGAAGATGGCGACGGTGAAAACACGACTGAAACCATTCAAGAGGGACTAGCCAACATGAGCAGAGACGTGCAACCTTAAGACAGAACTGAAGAACGATTTGAAAACGACACAAGAAGAATTAAAGACAGAACTGATGACAGAACTCTAAAGATTTTTAAAAGGAAATTAATCAAGAACTGAGAGCTAACGCACTACAGGCCCAAAGCACAAAGCACCAGAATACACGAGGCGGAGGCAGCACGCATCGGAGAAACAGAAACATGAAATATGACAGTCAAGGAAACACTCCTCATGTCTCTGGAACAGCAGAGAGCCATGCAGAGAGGGAGAGAGGAACAGCCCAATGAGCAAAGAACAGACTGCAGGGCTTTCAATGTACCACCAGCAAATACATCTCAGGGTGAGAAATACATAGCCTAATAAGACTGGTGAGTTAATTTAACGTGAGTAGCTTGTCCGATAGCCCCTTTCGTGACTGCTGATGATACAGCAGTCACTTGCTAGACCTAACTAACCATGGGAACATTCACTCTGAAGCACTGGTTATTTACAAACTGTTCGTTCTAAATGTATCACAGAGAAATGTCAAAGGTACTCACAGTTGCACGAGGGTTTCGGACAGAGAATACGGGGTGGTTTGAAAGCTCGGCGTTGCTAATAAACATTTTAAATATCTTTTATAAACTGGTCAACACTGCTCAAAACGGCGTTATTTCTGTATTTGGCTGCCTGGTGCGCCTGCGCTGTGATCACAGCGCATGCGCATCATGCACCCAATGCCGGAAATAATGCAAATTGATTGACGAAGTCTATAAAGACGACATTGAGAAAAAAATCTAAATTTTTACGTCAAACATATTATGAATCAGGCCCAAAGGCTACTAGATTATTGGCCAGAAGGTTGCGAAAGCAACAGACCCAAAATACAATTAATAAGATTAAAGATCCCTTAACTGGAGTAGTGTCCAGTAATTTGGAAGATATAGAGAAGGCCTTTGAATCATACTACAAAAACCTATATACACAACCAGCACAAATAGATAGTGAAGCCACTATTGCATTCCTGAGGTCTCTTGACCTGCCCTCAATTGGCCAAATGCAGAACAAAATTATAACTGCAGAAATCACTATAGAGGAGTTAGACAGGACAATATCTAATCTTAAAGCTAACAAATCGCCAGGTAGTGACGGCCTTCCAGCAGAATGGTACAAAGCTTTTCGCCAGGAAATCATGCCATTGCTGGTGTCCTCATTAACTACACTCTTAGAAAGGGCATCCCCCCTCTCTCCTGGAGGGAGGCGACTATAACAGTACTTCCCAAGGAGGGTAAAGATAAGGAATTATGTAGCTCGTTTAGACCAATATCGATCCTTAATTTGGATTATAAACTGTATGCCTCCATTATCACAAAGATTAGAACAGTTTTTGCCAGACCTAATAAACACGGACCAAACTGGATTTATATCTGGTCGCCAAACCCAGGATAACTTAAGACGAACACTACACATCATGGCCGCCTAGTTATAGTTGAAAGTGGGGGTGCATAATTTTTTTTTTTTTTTTTATTATGACCCCCTCCACGGCAGATATTTTTTTCATTTAATGAACCTGTACATGCAATTTCCTGCAATATAGAGCCTTCAATCTTGACCAATAAAGCTGCTCTTTTCACTATAAAACTCAGTTTATATTGCAGTATGATAGCCAATTACTATAATAATAATAATATATTAATATATATATATATATATATATATATACTGTATATATACTGTATATTGATTTTTTGCTCTTATTTTTATTAAATCAATCTCCTTTCAAATAGGCCAAGTTTTTAATAAGAAAGAGAGAGAAAATACCAACAAGGAACAATAACAGGGTCTGCTGTAAATATAGCCTATTTTGTGTCTTAATTTGTTATGTTATCCTACACTTTAAGCTGTCTGATATTTCCATTACCTGTAACTCTTGGGTCTCTTTCTCTCCTTCTCTGCCTCCTCCCTGAGTCTGCACAGTCACCATATCATTCTACATTAAGGAGAGCAATACACTTATGAATACACTGAACATCATTATGAAACATTTCTATTGCACCCTTACTTACAATTCATTATGAATTGAAAATGGGGAACCCTGATGTAAACAAGACGAAAGTCTTTCTCTGGTCTGCATCCCCTTAACAATTGTGTGTATTGAGCTGTACTGTACTGTACCCATTCTGCAATCTGTTATTGATTGATTAAAAATGTTATTAACATATTGCAGAATGGGTACAATATAGTACGGCTCAATACACACAATTGTTAAGGGGATGCAGACCAGAGAAAGACTTTTGTTTTGTTTACATCAGGGTCCCCCATTTACAATTCATAATGAATTGTAAGTAAGGGTGCAATTAACACCGTGCAATCCATTCTTTGTGGAGCCCGCCCTTTAAGTCTTTGAGCTATTAGGCTACTAGGGTTCTTACTTTGCGTTTTGGTGTACTGAAAAATGCTCCGATGTCTGTATTCTTTCTTTTTTCTGCCATGTTACCTGGTTGGCTGGACACACACACACATTTTCATTTCAGGTATTGTACCTTAAGATAATTGAACATCTTGATTTACCGTAAATCCTCAAATATAGGACGGGTCTTCTATTTACCTCAGCTGCAAAGAGCACCAGGCCTTTATTAGAGAGGCTTATATAAGAGGCAGGCCTTAATTTCTAAAAATGGCACTCATGGACATAATCCCTTAATTTTCAGACTTTTATTGCATTATTATTATTATAAAAAATTTAAAAAAAAAAAAAGTAAAAAAAGATTTTTTTTTTGGGGGGCCCTCATCACTAAAGGCCCACGGGCCGCGGCCGTCGTTAATCCGGCCCTGCTCGTCTGCCATAGCGAACGTTAAAATTTGCAAACGAAGTCAACGTTATCCAGCTGACGACACCACATATCTAGATATATGACAACGTTAGCTAGTGGCTAGCACTAAAGCTAACGCCAACCAGAGGGAAACTTTGTTGTTATTATTATTATTATTATTATTATTGGTATGACCAGATGGCATTTCGGGACGTGAAACACTTTTATTGTATTGCGTGGTAGAACTTCTACCACTCAATAGAAGACATGTCTAACATAAATAATCTTAACAATCATAAACAACTTACTGGAAAATCCTGCCTGCCACCAAATGACACACTTCTGTGGCCTTTATTTACACTCAGCCTACCTGCAGCGCCAGCGCCGTCTGCTCTGCTGGGGGTGGGAGAGGCACTGGATCAAACCATATGGGGGAGCAGGGGGGGGGTGTCGCAATCTTTGGAAACTTAAAAACTTGCTATTAAGTGTCATTGCGTATTATTAATTTGATTGAAATGACGTAGTTATGGTTAGAAATATATATTGGGGGGGGATATATCAAATTTTTCATATGATCAAAAAGTGGTGGAGCAAGAGCATAGCTTTGCTCCCCCAAGTTCAATAGTGGGAGAGCATTTGCTCCGAATGCTCTTATGGCCAGGCGTCTATGCTACACATTATGAATCAGATCAAACAAACCAAAATTAATTCAGCCTTATTAAGTCTGGACGCGGAAAAAGCATTTGATTGTGTGAGCTGGGACTATTTATTCTTGGTACTAGAAAGGTTAGGATTCAAGGAAGATTCAATTAGGTGTTTTAAAACACTATATACAAGCGAGAATAAAAGTAAACGGTCGATTAACAAATCCAATCGCCTTAGAACACGGTACATGCCAAGGTTGTCCATGTAGCCGCGCCCTGCCGCTAGCCCAAGCAATTAGGGAAGACCACAATATAACAGGGATTAATATAAAAGAAAGAGAGCATAAGATAGCATTATACACAGATGTCTTAATTTACTTAAAAAACCCTAGTCTGAGCCTCCCTAGACTAATGGACCTTATTGAAACATATGGTCAACATTCGGGATACAAACTAAATATAGGAAAAACACAGATACTTACTATAACTATACCCCCCCCCCCCCCCTATTTTATGAAGTCCATAAAATATCTGGGAGTATGGCTGACTAAGGACTTAACAAAAGTATATGAAGCAAATTACCAGCCCCTAAACACACAAATAAAAAAATATATAGAAAGATGGTCATTAGCCCCCCTGGATTTCACCTCCAGAATAGACTCAGTGAAAATGAACGTAGTCCCTAGACTACTATATCTTTTCCAATCCTTGCCGGTGGAAATCCCTGCTAAACAGTTTAACGAGTGGGACAGGATGATTTCTAGATTCATATGGAGCGGGGGAAAAACGAGAATTAGGTTCCGGACACTCCAACTCCCTAAAGAGAAGGGAGGCATGTCCCTCCCAAATCTGAAGGAGTATTATTATGCAGCGCAAATAAGACCTTTGGTCTGTTGGTGTGAAAGGGACTACGAAGCGAAGTGGAAGGACATTGAAGAGAAATCAATTGATATACCACTCCAGACAGTAATTGGTGATAGACAGCAGGCCAAGACCCTATATAGAAACGTAAACCCATTTATTGTACGGACATGGTTCAAAATTGTGAAACAATTCAAGATAGAAAAAAGGATTAGGATCCTGAGGTGGTTTGCCTTCGATTTAGGATTTAAACCGAGAATGTATGATCAAACATTTAAGGAATGGGCTCTCCGAGGTATTACCTCATTCAGCACAATGGTAGAGAATGGAGAACTTGTGAGCTTTCAAACCTTGAAAGATACATACGGTTTGGATAAACACGACTTCTTCAGATACCTACAACTACGCCAGTACTTTCTAAAAGAGGTAAAGGTGTCTGAGTCCAATACCCCAATAGACAGTGTTATTCAGATATTCATTCAGGCATACAAAAACAAGATGAGTAAAACTGTGTCTAAATTATATAATAGCTTTGTTCAGGCCAGAACTGACTCCACAAGTTACATTAAAACAAATTGGGAAAATGAATCAAACATTGAAATAACTGAAGACGAATGGGACAACATGTGCAGAACTCAATGTAGCTCGACTACGGTAATTCAAAAACATGGAGAGAATTCTGCTGGAAAAACTTGACTAGATTCTTCATGACCCCCAAAATCAAATCCCGACAAGTAGGCATAGAGCAACCATGTTGGAGACAGTGCGGCCAGAGGGAGGCAAACCACTCTCATGTCTTTTGTAATTGTCCAGGTATTCAACGTTATTGGCAAGATGTTCACTCCACCATGCAGGATATATTGAATTTTAAGATACCGGAGACCTTCTCCTATTTGTACCTGGGTAACTTACCTGAGGAATTGGTAGGAGGAGACAGATATTTGATAAAAATATTTTTAGCAGCAAGTAAGAAAGCGATCACGCGTCTCTGGTATTATCAACAAGAACCTCCAACAAAAGAAAAATGGTTGGCCATTATAGGTGAAATATACACAATGGAAAGACTTACTTTTATTCTCAGATTACAGGAAGAGAAAGGTTTGAAGTACTGGGAAAAATGGGACTTTTATATGTTAATTACGACAACCAGTGGGTAAAGAATATTCACCATATCTATAGGGAAAGTAAGAGAATTGAGAACTCGGCATGTGAAAAGTATATTTTTGTAAAGTGACACTAATAATGCAGCCCGGGATTGTGTTTTTGTTATGTCTTGTTGTTTGTGATTGTTTGCTTATTGTGAAAAACAATAAAAAGAAAGTTATAAAAAAAGGAAAACCACCTCTTATTATCTCCCCCTCTCTCTCTCTCTCTCTAGCTGAGGCTTGTGACACCCGATCTCTCTCTCTCTCCAGAGGACTTGTCTGATGTCTATGACCTCTTCAAGGTACAGTCTGCTTCCCTGCGTCCCCTCCGTTCCTACGCTTCCTAACATCCTTCCTACGCTTCCTAACATCCTTCCTATTCTTCCTAACATCCTTCCTACGCTTCCTAACATCCTTCCTACGCTTCCTAACATCCTTCCTATGCTTCCTAACATCCTTCCTATGCTTCCTAACATCCTTCCTACGCTTCCTAACATCCTTCCTACGCTTCCTAACATCCTTCCTATGCTTCCTAACATCCTTCCTATGCTTCCTAACATCCTTCCTATGCTTCCTAACATCCTTCCTATTCTTCCTAACATCCTTCCTATGCTTCCTAACATCCTTCCTATGCTTCCTATCATCCTTCCTATGCTTCCTAACATCCTTCCTATGCTTCCTAACATCCTTCCTATGCTTCCTAACATCCTTCCTACGCTTCCTAACATCCTTCCTATGCTTCCTAACATCCTTCCTACGCTTCCTAACATCCTTCCTATGCTTCCTAACATCCTTCCTACGCTTCCTAACATCCTTCCTATGCTTCCTAACATCCTTCCTATGCTTCCTAACATCCTTCCTACGCTTCCTAACATCCTTCCTATGCTTCCTAAGTATCCTTCCTATGCTTCCTAACATCCTTCCTATGCTTCCTAACATCCTTCCTATGCTTCCTAACATCCTTCCTATGCTTCCTAACTTCCTTCCTATGCTTCCTAACATCCTTCCTATGCTTCCTAACATCCTTCCTATGCTTCCTAACATCCTTCCTATGCTTCCTAACATCCTTCCTATGCTTCCTAACTTCCTTCCTATGCTTCCTAACATCCTTCCTATGCTTCCTAACATCCTTCCTATGCTTCCTAACATCCTTCCTATGCTTCCTAACATGCTTCCTATGCTTCCTAACATCCTTCCTATGCTTCCTAACATGCTTCCTATGCTTCCTAACATCCTTCCTATGCTTTCTAACATCCTTCCTATGCTTCCTAACATGCTTCCTATCCTTCCTATTCTTCCTAACATCCTTCCTATGCTTCCTAACTTCCTTCCTATTCTTCCTAACTTCCTTCCTACGCTTCCTAACATCCTTCCTATGCTTCCTAACATCCTTCCTATGCTTCCTAACATCCTTCCTATGCTTCCTAACATGCTTCCTATCCTTCCTATTCTTCCTAACATCCTTCCTATGCTTCCTAACTTCCTTCCTATTCTTCCTAACTTCCTTCCTACGCTTCCTAACATCCTTCCTATGCTTCCTAACATCCTTCCTATGCTTCCTAACATCCTTCCTATTCTTCCTAACATCCTTCCTATGCTTCCTAACATCCTTCCTATGCTTCCTAACATGCTTCCTATGCTTCCTAACATCCTTCCTATTCTTCCTAACATCCTTCCTATGCTTCCTAACATCCTTCCTATTCTTCCTAACATCCTTCCTATGCTTCCTATCATCCTTCCTATGCTTCCTAACATCCTTCCTATTCTTCCTAACATCCTTCCTATGCTTCCTATCATCCTTCCTATGCTTCCTAACATCCTTCCTATGCTTCCTAACATGCTTCCTATGCTTCCTAACATGCTTCCTATGCTTCCTAACATCCTTCCTATGCTTCCTAACATCCTTCCTATGCTTCCTAACATCCTTCCTACGCTTCCTAACATCCTTCCTATGCTTCCTAACATCCTTCCTATGCTTCCTAACATCCTTCCTATGCTTCCTAACATCCTTCCTATGTTTCCTAACATCCTTCCTACGCTTCCTAACATCCTTCCTATGCTTCCTAACATCCTTCCTATGCTTCCTAACATCCTTCCTATGCTTCCTAACATCCTTCCTATGCTTCCTAACATCCTTCCTATTCTTCCTAACATCCTTCCTTGCTTCCTAACTTCCTTCCTACGCTTCCTAACATCCTTCCTACGCTTCCTAACTTCCTTCCTATGCTTCCTAACTTCCTTCCTATGCTTCCTAACATCCTTCCTATGCTTCCTAACATCCTTCCTATGCTTCCTAACATCCTTCCTATGCTTCCTAACATCCTTCCTATGCTTCCTAACTTCCTTCCTATGCTTCCTAACATCCTTCCTATGCTTCCTAACATCCTTCCTACGCTTCCTAACATCCTTCCTATGCTTCCTAACATCCTTCATACGCTTCCTAACTTCCTTCCTATGCTTCCTAACATCCTTCCTATTCTTCCTAACTTCCTTCCTATGCTTCCTAACATCCTTCCTATGCTTCCTAACATCCTTCCTATGCTTCCTAACATCCTTCCTATGCTTCCTAACATCCTTCCTATGCTTCCTAACATCCTTCCTATGCTTCCTAACATCCTTCCTACGCTTCCTAACATCCTTCCTATGCTTCCTAACATCCTTCCTATGCTTCCTAACTTCCTTCCTACGCTTCCTAACATCCTTCCTATGCTTCCTAACTTCCTTCCTACGCTTCCTAACTTCCTTCCTATGCTTCCTAACATCCTTCCTATGCTTCCTAACATCCTTCCTACGCTTCCTAACATCCTTCCTATGCTTCCTAACATCCTTCCTATGCTTCCTAACATCCTTCCTATGCTTCCTAACATCCTTCATATGCTTCCTAACTTCCTTCCTACGCTTCCTAACATCCTTCCTATGCTTCCTAACATCCTTCCTATGCTTCCTAACATCCTTCCTATGCTTCCTAACATCCTTCCTATGCTTCCTAACATCCTTCATATGCTTCCTAACTTCCTTCCTACTCTTCCTAACTTCCTTCCTATGCTTCCTAACATCCTTCCTATTCTTCCTAACATCCTTCCTATGCTTCCTAACTTCCTTCCTACTCTTCCTAACTTCCTTCCTATGCTTCCTAACATCCTTCCTATGCTTCCTAACATCCTTCCTACGCTTCCTAACATCCTTCCTATGCTTCCTAACTTCGTTCCTATGCTTCCTAACATCCTTCCTATTCTTCCTAACATCCTTCCTATGCTTCCTAACTTCCTTCCTATTCTTCCTAACATCCTTCCTATGCTTCCTAACATCCTTCCTATGCTTCCTAACATCCTTCCTATTCTTCCTAACTTCCTTCCTATTCTTCCTAACATCCTTCCTATGCTTCCTAACATCCTTCCTATGCTTCCTAACTTCCTTCCTATGCTTCCTAACATCCTTCCTATGCTTCCTAACATCCTTCCTATGCTTCCTAACATCCTTCATATGCTTCCTAACATCCTTCCTATGCTTCCTAACATCCTTCCTATGCTTCCTAACATCCTTCCTATGCTTCCTAACATCCTTCCTATGCTTCCTAACATCCTTCCTATGCTTCCTAACATCCTTCCTATTCTTCCTAACATCCTTCCTATGCTTCCTAACATCCTTCCTATGCTTCCTAACATCCTTCCTATGCTTCCTAACATCCTTCCTATGCTTCCTAACATCCTTCATATGCTTCCTAACATCCTTCCTATGCTTCCTAACATCCTTCCTACGCTTCCTAACATCCTTCCTATGCTTCCTAACTTCCTTCCTATGCTTCCTAACTTCCTTCCTATGCTTCCTAACTTCCTTCCTATGCTTCCTAACATCCTTCCTATGCTTCCTAACATCCTTCCTATGCTTCCTAACATCCTTCCTATGCTTCCTAACATCCTTCCTACGCTTCCTAACATCCTTCCTACGCTTCCTAACATCCTTCCTATGCTTCCTAACATCCTTCCTATGCTTCCTAACATCCTTCCTACGCTTCCTAACATCCTTCCTATGCTTCCTAACATCCTTCCTATGCTTCCTAACATCCTTCCTATGCTTCCTAACATCCTTCCTATGCTTCCTAACATCCTTCCTATGCTTCCTAACATCCTTCCTATGCTTCCTAACATCCTTCCTATGCTTCCTAACATCCTTCCTATGCTTCCTAACATCCTTCCTATGCTTCCTAACATCCTTCCTATGCTTCCTAACTTCCTTCCTATGCTTCCTAACATCCTTCCTATGCTTCCTAACTTCCTTCCTATGCTTCCTAACATCCTTCCTATGCTTCCTAACATCCTTCCTATGCTTCCTAACATCCTTCCTACGCTTCCTAACATCCATCCTATGCTTCCTAACATCCATCCTATTCTTCCTAACATCCTTCCTATGCTTCCTAACATCCTTCCTATGCTTCCTAACATCCTTCCTATGCTTCCTAACATCCTTCCTATGCTTCCTAACATCCTTCCTATGCTTCCTAACATCCTTCCTATGCTTCCTAACATCCTTCCTATGCTTCCTAACATCCTTCCTATGCTTCCTAACATCCTTCCTATTCTTCCTAACTTCCTTCCTATGCTTCCTAACATCCTTCCTATGCTTCCTAACATCCTTCCTATGCTTCCTAACATCCTTCCTATGCTTCCTAACATCCTTCCTATTCTTCCTAACTTCCTTCCTATGCTTCCTAACATCCTTCCTATGCTTCCTAACATCCTTCCTATGCTTCCTAACATCCTTCCTATTCTTCCTAACATCCTTCCTTTGCTTCCTAACATCCTTCCTATGCTTCCTAACATCCTTCCTATGCTTCCTAACATCCTTCCTATGCTTCCTAACATCCTTCCTATGCTTCCTAACATCCTTCCTACGCTTCCTAACATCCTTCCTACGCTTCCTAACATCCTTCCTATGCTTCCTAACATCCTTCCTATGCTTCCTAACTTCCTTCCTACGCTTCCTAACATCCTTCCTATTCTTCCTAACATCCTTCCTATGCTTCCTAACATCCTTCCTATTCTTCCTAACATCCTTCCTATTCTTCCTAACATCCTTCCTATGCTTCCTAACATCCTTCCTATTCTTCCTAACATCCTTCCTATGCTTCCTAACATCCTTCCTATGCTTCCTAACATCCTTCCTATTCTTCCTAACATCCTTCCTATTCTTCCTAACTTCCTTCCTATGCTTCCTAACATCCTTCCTATTCTTCCTAACATCCTTCCTATTCTTCCTAACATCCTTCCTACGCTTCCTAACATCCTTCCTATGCTTCCTAACATCCTTCCTATGCTTCCTAACATCCTTCCTATGCTTCCTAACTTCCTTCCTATGCTTCCTAACATCCTTCCTATTCTTCCTAACATCCTTCCTACGCTTCCTAACATCCTTCCTATGTTTCCTAACATCCTTCCTATGCTTCCTAACATCCTTCCTATTCTTCCTATCATCCTTCCTATGCTTCCTAACATCCTTCCTATGCTTCCTAACATCCTTCCTATGCTTCCTAACATCCTTCCTATGCTTCCTAACCTCCTTCATATGCTTCCTAACATCCTTCCTATGCTTCCTAACATCCTTCCTATGCTTCCTAACATCCTTCCTATGCTTCCTAACATCCTTCCTACGCTTCCTAACATCCTTCCTACGCTTCCTAACATCCTTCCTATGCTTCCTAACATCCTTCCTACGCTTCCTAACATCCTTCCTACGCTTCCTAACATCCTTCCTATGCTTCCTAACATCCTTCCTATTCTTCCTAACATCCTTCCTATGCTTCCTAACATCCATCCTATGTTTCCTAACATCCTTCCTATGCTTCCTAACATCCTTCCTATGCTTCCTAACTTCCTTCCTACGCTTCCTAACATCCTTCCTATGCTTCCTAACATCCTTCCTATGCTTCCTAACATCCTTCCTATGCTTCCTAACATCCTTCCTATGCTTCCTAACATCCTTCCTACGCTTCCTAACTTCCTTCCTATTCTTCCTAACATCCTTCCTATGCTTCCTAACATCCTTCCTATGCTTCCTAACATCCTTCCTATGCTTCCTAACATCCTTCCTATGCTTCCTAACATCCTTCCTATGCTTCCTAACATCCTTCCTACGCTTCCTAACATCCTTCCTATGCTTCCTAACTTCCTTCCTATGCTTCCTAACATCCTTCCTATGCTTCCTAACATCCTTCCTATGCTTCCTAACTTCCTTCCTATGCTTCCTAACATCCTTCCTCTGCTTCCTAACATCCTTCCTATGCTTCCTAACATCCTTCCTATGCTTCCTAACTTCCTTCCTATGCTTCCTAACATCCTTCCTATGCTTCCTAACATCCTTCCTATGCTTCCTAACATCCTTCCTATGCTTCCTAACATCCTTCCTATTCTTCCTAACATCCTTCCTATGCTTCCTAACATCCTTCCTATGCTTCCTAACATCCTTCCTATGCTTCCTAACATCCTTCCTACGCTTCCTAACATCCTTCCTATGCTTCCTAACATCCTTCCTATGCTTCCTAACATCCTTCCTACGCTTCCTAACATCCTTCCTATGCTTCCTAACATCCTTCCTATGCTTCCTAACATCCTTCCTACGCTTCCTAACATCCTTCCTACGCTTCCTAACATCCTTCCTATGCTTCCTAACATCCTTCCTATGCTTCCTAACATCCTTCCTACGCTTCCTAACATCCTTCCTACGCTTCCTAACATCCTTCCTATGCTTCCTAACATCCTTCCTATGCTTCCTAACATCCTTCCTATTCTTCCTAACATCCTTCCTATGCTTCCTAACATCCTTCCTATGCTTCCTAACATCCTTCCTACGCTTCCTAACATCCTTCCTATGCTTCCTAACATCCTTCCTATTCTTCCTAACATCCTTCCTATGCTTCCTAACATCCTTCCTATGCTTCCTAACATCCTTCCTATGCTTCCTAACATCCTTCCTATGCTTCCTAACATCCTTCCTATGCTTCCTAACATCCTTCCTATTCTTCCTAACTTCCTTCCTATGCTTCCTAACATCCTTCCTATGCTTCCTAACATCCTTCCTACGCTTCCTAACATCCTTCCTATGCTTCCTAACATCCTTCCTATGCTTCCTAACATCCTTCCTATGCTTCCTAACATCCTTCCTATGCTTCCTAACATCCTTCCTATGCTTCCTAACATCCTTCCTACGCTTCCTAACTTCCTTCCTATGCTTCCTAACATCCTTCCTATTCTTCCTAACATCCTTCCTATGCTTCCTAACATCCTTCCTATTCTTCCTAACTTCCTTCCTATGCTTCCTAACTTCCTTCCTATGCTTCCTAACTTCCTTCCTATGCTTCCTAACTTCCTTCCTATGCTTCCTAACATCCTTCCTATTCTTCCTAACATCCTTCCTATGCTTCCTAACTTCCTTCCTATGCTTCCTAACTTCCTTCCTATTCTTCCTAACATCCTTCCTATGCTTCCTAACTTCCTTCCTATGCTTCCTAACATCCTTCCTATTCTTCCTAACTTCCTTCCTATGCTTCCTAACATCCTTCCTATTCTTCCTAACATCCTTCCTATGCTTCCTAACTTCCTTCCTATGCTTCCTAACTTCCTTCCTATGCTTCCTAACTTCCTTCCTATGCTTCCTAACTTCCTTCCTATGCTTCCTAACTTCCTTCCTATTCTTCCTAACATCCTTCCTATGTTTCCTAACTTCCTTCCTATTCTTCCTAACATCCTTCCTATGCTTCCTATCATCCTTCCTATGCTTCCTAACATCCTTCCTATGTTTCCTAACTTCCTTCCTATGCTTCCTAACTTCCTTCCTATGCTTCCTAACTTCCTTCCTATTCTTCCTAACATCCTTCCTATGTTTCCTAACTTCCTTCCTATTCTTCCTAACATCCTTCCTATGCTTCCTATCATCCTTCCTATGCTTCCTAACATCCTTCCTACGCTTCCTAACATCCTTCCTATGTTTCCTAACATCCTTCCTACGCTTCCTAACATCCTTCCTATTCTTCCTAACATCCTTCCTATGCTTCCTAACATCCTTCCTATGCTTCCTAACATCCTTCCTATGCTTCCTAACATCCTTCCTATGCTTCCTAACTTCCTTCCTATGCTTCCTAACATCCTTCCTACGCTTCCTAACATCCTTCCTATTCTTCCTAACATCCTTCCTATGCTTCCTAACTTCCTTCCTATGCTTCCTAACTTCCTTCCTATGCTTCCTAACATCCTTCCTATGCTTCCTAACATCCTTCCTATTCTTCCTAACATCCTTCCTATGCTTCCTAACATCCTTCCTACGCTTCCTAACATCCTTCCTATGCTTCCTAACATCCTTCCTATGCTTCCTAACATCCTTCCTACGCTTCCTAACATCCTTCCTATTCTTCCTAACATCCTTCCTATGCTTCCTAACATCCTTCCTATGCTTCCTAACATCCTTCCTATGCTTCCTAACATCCTTCCTATGCTTCCTAACTTCCTTCCTATGCTTCCTAACATCCTTCCTACGCTTCCTAACATCCTTCCTATTCTTCCTAACATCCTTCCTATGCTTCCTAACTTCCTTCCTATGCTTCCTAACTTCCTTCCTATGCTTCCTAACATCCTTCCTATGCTTCCTAACATCCTTCCTATGCTTCCTAACATCCTTCCTATGCTTCCTAACATCCTTCCTATGCTTCCTAACATCCTTCCTATGCTTCCTAACATCCTTCCTACGCTTCCTAACATCCTTCCTATGCTTCCTAACATCCTTCCTATGCTTCCTAACATCCTTCCTTTGCTTCCTAACATCCTTCCTATGCTTCCTAACATCCTTCCTATGCTTCCTAACATCCTTCCTATGCTTCCTAACATGCTTCCTATGCTTCCTAACATCCTTCCTATGCTTCCTAACATCCTTCCTATGCTTCCTAACATCCTTCCTATGCTTCCTAACATCCTTCCTACGCTTCCTAACATCCTTCCTATGCTTCCTAACATGCTTCCTATGCTTCCTAACATCCTTCCTTTGCTTCCTAACATCCTTCCTATTCTTCCTAACATCCTTCCTATGCTTCCTAACTTCCTTCCTATGCTTCCTAACATGCTTCCTACGCTTCCTAACATCCTTCCTATGCTTCCTAACTTCCTTCCTATGCTTCCTAACATCCTTCCTATGCTTCCTAACATCCTTCCTATGCTTCCTAACATGCTTCCTTTGCTTCCTAACATCCTTCCTATGCTTCCTAACATCCTTCCTACGCTTCCTAACATCCTTCCTATGCTTCCTAACATGCTTCCTATGCTTCCTAACATCCTTCCTATGCTTCCTAACATCCTTCCTATTCTTCCTAACATCCTTCCTATGCTTCCTAACATCCTTCCTAACATCCTTCCTATGCTTCCTAACATCCTTCCTAACATGCTTCCTATGCTTCCTAACATCCTTCCTATGCTTCCTAACATCCTTCCTATGCTTCCTAACTTCCTTCCTATGCTTCCTAACATGCTTCCTACGCTTCCTAACATCCTTCCTATGCTTCCTAACTTCCTTCCTATGCTTCCTAACATCCTTCCTATGCTTCCTAACATCCTTCCTATGCTTCCTAACATGCTTCCTTTGCTTCCTAACATCCTTCCTATGCTTCCTAACATCCTTCCTATGCTTCCTAACATCCTTCCTACGCTTCCTAACATCCTTCCTATGCTTCCTAACATCCTTCCTATGCTTCCTAACTTCCTTCCTATGCTTCCTAACATCCTTCCTATGCTTCCTAACATCCTTCCTATGCTTCCTAACATCCTTCCTATGCTTCCTAACATCCTTCCTACGCTTCCTAACATCCTTCCTACGCTTCCTAACATCCTTCCTAACTTCCTTCCTATGCTTCCTAACATCCTTCCTATGCTTCCTAACATCCTTCCTATGCTTCCTAACATCCATCCTATGCTTCCTAACTTCCTTCCTATGCTTCCTAACATCCATCCTATGCTTCCTAACATCCTTCCTATGCTTCCTAACATCCTTCCTATGCTTCCTAACATCCTTCCTACGCTTCCTAACATCCTTCCTATGCTTCCTAACATCCTTCCTATGCTTCCTAACATCCTTCCTATGCTTCCTAACATCCTTCCTACGCTTCCTAACATCCTTCCTATGCTTCCTAACATGCTTCCTATGCTTCCTAACATCCTTCCTATGCTTCCTAACATCCTTCCTATTCTTCCTAACATCCTTCCTATGCTTCCTAACATCCTTCCTATGCTTCCTAACATCCTTCCTATGCTTCCTAACATCCTTCCTATGCTTCCTAACATGCTTCCTACGCTTCCTAACATCCTTCCTATGCTTCCTAACATCCTTCCTACGCTTCCTAACATCCTTCCTATGCTTCCTAACTTCCTTCCTATGCTTCCTAACATCCTTCCTATGCTTCCTAACATCCTTCCTATGCTTCCTAACATCCTTCCTATGCTTCCTAACTTCCTTCCTATGCTTCCTAACTTCCTTCCTATGCTTCCTAACATCCTTCCTATGCTTCCTAACATCCTTCCTATGCTTCCTAACATCCTTCCTATGCTTCCTAACATCCTTCCTATGCTTCCTAACATCCTTCCTACGCTTCCTAACATCCTTCCTATTCTTCCTAACTTCCTTCCTATGCTTCCTAACTTCCTTCCTACGCTTCCTAACATCCTTCCTACGCTTCCTAACATCCTTCCTACGCTTCCTAACATCCTTCCTATGCTTCCTAACATCCTTCCTATGCTTCCTAACATCCTTCCTATGCTTCCTAACTTCCTTCCTATGCTTCCTAACATCCTTCCTATGCTTCCTAACTTCCTTCCTATGCTTCCTAACATCCTTCCTATGCTTCCTAACTTCCTTCCTATGCTTCCTAACATCCTTCCTATGCTTCCTAACATCCTTCCTATTCTTCCTAACATCCTTCCTATGCTTCCTAACATCCTTCCTATGCTTCCTAACATCCTTCCTATGCTTCCTATCATCCTTCCTATGCTTCCTAACATCCTTCCTATGCTTCCTAACATCCTTCCTATGCTTCCTAACTTCCTTCCTATGCTTCCTAACATCCTTCCTATGCTTCCTAACTTCCTTCCTATGCTTCCTAACTTCCTTCCTATGCTTCCTAACATCCTTCCTATGCTTCCTAACATCCTTCCTACGCTTCCTAACATCCTTCCTATGCTTCCTAACTTCCTTCCTATGCTTCCTAACATCCTTCCTACGCTTCCTAACATCCTTCCTATGCTTCCTAACATGCTTCCTATCATTATGCTCACTCACCCCCCCCCCCCCCCCCCTCTTCTCTCTCTCTCTCTCTCTCTCTCTCTCTCTCCCCCCCCCCCCCCTCTTCTCTCTCTCTCTCTCTAGACGGAGCACTTCATCAACCTGTACTGGGGTGATGGCAGCACCTCGGTGGCTCTGCGGCACCATGACGCGGCGCGGCCCTATGCTGAGCAGTACCAGGTGGACCGCGACCAGTTCAAGAGCCTGTATGCACTGCTGGCACCCCGGCTCTGTGGGAGCCGCCACACCGACACCGTGGCCAGCCGTACCTTCACCATGCTGGACCAGGACCGAGACAACCTCATC
>NC_140169.1:7797078-8142078 GCF_963971535.1 Notolepis coatsorum
CTCAGTCAAGACATGTCAATACCTACTCAGTCAAGACATGTCAATACCTACTCAAGACATGTCAATACCTACTCAAGACATGTCAATACCTACTCAAGACATGTCAATACCTACTCAAGACATGTCAATACCTACTCAGCTTTCTGTGTCGCTGAAACTAAATGTGTCACGTTGCCTATTGGACCATGAGAGGTTCAACCTATTAGTGACATCAGCACCTGAGATTTCAGTACAGAGACGCTCTCTCTCTTCAGGGGAAGAATGTGAAAAAGCGCTCTGGTGACGAGTTCTGCACAACAATCTGTATATTAGTCAAAGTGTCAGAGTGGAGTGGAGGAAATCTTTAACGCCTCCTTCTCTTCCCTCAGATACATTCTACTGCGAGGAGCTGAATGAAAAGATCAGGCTACTCTATCGTCTCCACATACCACCAGGTAAATTCCACAGTCCAAGAACAAGAAAGCAGCCGGGGCGCTGCCAGAGTGACGCACCAAATCTACACCGGGAAAAAGAGAAAAACACAAGGAGTAAAAAAAAATTGAAACTTACAAAAGCCACCGGAGCACAACATTTCACCAAAATGACGGAAGGTTCACACTGGGTAGACTGGGTACTGAGGCAGATCAATGATGGGGCTATCAGACAGACACGGTTCTGGTTCTGGCTCTGACTCCATTCTGGAGTCTCAGAACCTTGGTGCTTTCTGGCAAACCAGCCCGCGTTCACACCAGTTTAAGCAGAACCAAAGTTCCACCAGTTCTCCGTCATCAACGGTTACTCAGGCGGATGTAAACACAATAGTGGCAAAATGGCGGATCGCATTGGTTATCTGCAAGCTTTCGTTCTGTTACTTTAGATATTTGTTTTTATCCAACAATCCAGCATGAACCGACTGTTGATGGTGAGAAGACGTAGAAGACTATTACATATAAGGCGAATGGTATGTAAAAAGTATACTTTTTATTTTTATTTATTTTGTACTGTAAATAATTAAAACGTATAATAAATAATAAAGTTGTCCCCCAAAGAGGGGGGGGGGGGGGGGGGGGGGTGGATGGAGTGCCCTCAAAAAAGGGCCGGGAAAAAAGCTGGAAAAAAAATAAAAAATAAAAGAATTTAAATATTGTTATGAGGTACGATATTATTTTAACACTTTGGTTGCCTTGGGTTAAATTCATGATATACCATAGGTTGCCGGCTCTATTTGTCTATGGAGAAGTACCCCTTCTTTGCATGGCTATAACTTTTTAAATTCTATTGCTACATTGCCATTATTAGGGCCCATTCAAAGTCCTATATGTATTGTTCATTGTGTAGCAACGTTAAACTTTTTCATTCACATATTCATAGTAAAGTATGGTCTAATGTATAAGTATGTTTTCATCTCTTTCTGCAGCTTTCTCCAGAACGTGATCTATAGCCCCAAATGCATTATATTGATGTTTTATGGCAATCAGCGCGATATAAAAAATTCCAACTAGACGTACTTCTAGAAGTTACTACACGTCATCTGATGTTGACCGGATGGGCTAGGGGGCGTTTATAATTCCGTGGGCAGCGTTATACCAATCATCTAATGTGGGTCAAATGTTGATAATAGCAGTTAGTATCGAAGACGGTAACGTTACACGCTGAAACTCACCCCAGTCTCCGCGCGCCGTTGGGCGATCATCGTAGAGTAGAAATCTTATCATTATGGGATGTAAATTTACCCGGTCCATCTCCAGCTTGTATAATGGTATATACGTCCAAATCATGTTGTTTATCGAGTTATTGGCAATCGATCACTGTGTATTGTGACGAGCTAGAATGCCGGGACCTATAGCGAGCGCCCGGAAGTAATACGGACGTCCAGCACAACCTCTATGCCACTTCCTGTTAAAGCGATTGCGCCGATCGGCCACCAGATGGCGCTCCTGAACCGCCAGAGAGCTCAGTGGGTCCTCCTGGTGGATCTCAGGCCAGCGGAGGGGACATATGAATCCGATCGCAGATTTTTGAAATATTGATATAAGGACGCTGTACAGCGTCCTCCGGCAACTTGAGCATGGCCGGCAATGACATCTAAAGACGTTTCATGGCAGCCAAAGTGTTAAGTATTTAAATCAAGAATGGATTAATTTACGCTGGTGTTTCCTGAGGTAAATAGAACTCTGTTGATGCCCAAATCGGCAGACCACTGCAAATTCTTTATTTCCACTGACATTGTTGTCAGTCGCTGTCTCCTTCCTTCTGTCGCTTCCTGTTCTTTTGCATGTCTTCAAAGCCTAGAACATGACACGCCCACTGATGATGTCACGGTTCACAAGGAAGAAGCTACTTATTTTTTTGTTCCAGCTGAGACAAAACTGTTCAGGTTCTGAACCAATACATTTTCGGTCTGAACATGCCGGCCGGTTCAAAATTAGGTTCGGGAACCGGAACCGGCACGGAGCCCTGCCGGTGTGAAAGGGCTATGAGAGTGTAAGCTTTAATAATGTAAACATGTTAAGTTGGGAGTGTTGTGTACATTCATAGCTAAAGGCTATGTAGTTTGAGTACTTTCGAGTGATGTATCACATTTCACACTTTATCGACTTTGCAATTTACATTTACATTTAGTCATTTAGCTGACGCTTTTATCCAAAGCGACTTACAAGTTCTGTACGACAAGTCATCAGGAAGGGCACAACTCTATCAGCTGAGTAACAATGTTCATCAAAGTGTTGAGTGCTACAGTGTAGGTTAGTATTTATTAGGGCTGACCCCTATTAGTCGATTAGTCGACTAATCGGTCGAAAGGAGCCGTAGTCGACTGCCAACCTCTTAGTCGAATACAAAAAGTAAAAAAAAAATCTTTTTTATAAAAGAAATATATATATATATATATTTTTCATTCTTTCCAAAAGAAAAGAGGCCTAGAAGCGTGGCTAACGCTAATGGCGCGCATACCAGAGGATAACTGCCTACGAAAACAGGCACAGAGGCACTGAAAGAGGGTTTCACCCATCTAATGAACACACAAATATCAAGATGTATCCATCAGTGGACCAATTGCATGCTTTTGCAGAGGACAAGAAGCCTTCAGTCGACTCCTTCAGACATTAAGCACCCCCACAGCCCAAATGGAATGAAAAAAAAAATATATATATATATATTATATTTATTTATTTAAATTTTTTAGTCGACTAACGGAAAATTTTGGCCAATCATAGTCGACTATCCAAATCCTTAGTCGGGGACAGCCCTAGTATTTATATAATACTAATAATAATAATAATAATATAATTGCAAATACATCGAAACTAAATATGGTTCTTGCTCTGAAGGTTCAGTCACGGTAGTTCTAACATGATCCATCTTGTTAAATGAAGGTCAAAGCATTGATTTGTTTGTCTGTGTGTCCAGCTCTGACCGAGCACGAAGATGACCCGTCCCCCATGAGCCCGCTGCTGTCCACCACCAGACCCCTCTTCGTAGACCTGGCCACTGGTACGTCTCACGGCCCGCCCCGCTGGAGCCTGTCACTGTTCAGTCTACTCGGTAGTACTCTGGTACACTGACTGGTGACTCTTAAGGGGGCGCATTCATACCTAGCTTGTTTGGAGCAGATTGTTCAAAACACACACACACACAAAAAAGTATAATTAAGATGCTAGGGGATTTTTCCAAATGTTCAATTTTTTATCATCACAACTGGGTCATTATCTTTTGCGTTTTTTTGCATGTTCTAAATAGTCAAATAAGATAAGATGAGATATTCCTTTATTGATCCCCTTGAGGAAATGTGGGTGTCATAGCAGCATGGGGGAGGTGGAGGGGAGGTACAGGTATGGGCAGGGTAATAGTAGAAAGACATAAATATAGGCAATACAATTATATAGATGCGTGAGTATATCCACCGTCACGATGGACTTCATGTGTTGTGAAGTGACATGTGGCACGTAGAGGTACTGCAAGTAAACTCACTCCCCTTAAAAGGCATCCAGACCCATTACTTAGAAGTGAGTTCACCTCTTGGTATAGTGGTCTGCGATGTCGCCCGCGGTGCGGGAGACCGGGGTTCGACTCCCACTCAGGGCATGTCAAATGAGACCGGTTTCACATATGATTGGCCAACTGTGTGTAATTATAGATCTGACTTGGCTGTTGTTCACAATTGCAACCAATAAAAAAAAAAAACATATAGCTGTATAAAGATTATATGGAATATAATGAAATATATTACTTTTGTTTTGTAGATATTTGTATATATTACTCTTGTGAAATGTCACAAGTCGTCAACTTGTCGACTTCATTGTCCAGGGTCGTAACTCATAAATATAATATTTCTAACATGCACTTGAAGGCTGGGTGGTGTAGAGGTCTAAGCACTCGTCTACTACCGCATGAAATCCGGGGTTCAATTTCTTGGTCAGTCATTCTTACCAACACAATTGCCGGGAGGGGTTCTGGGGGAGACCTCTATGCATGTTACGTTCTCCCAGTGAAACTCCTCGCTTTCAGGTGAAAAGATGCGGCTGGCGACTCCACATGTATCAGAGGAGACATGTGGTAGTCTACACTAGGGATGATCCGATATTGGTATCGGTATCGGCCGCCGATATCAGTAAAATAGCTGGATCGGGTATCGGTAAAAGAAAAATCTGATTTTTCTTTATTTAAATTTTGTTTTTAATAATAAATAAAATAAGAAATAACCATTCAGTACATTTATATCTATGTGTTAATTTGTTACATTTAGTTTCACTAAGTTAGGAAAGTAATGTTTTAAGTCAAGCCTGATGTTGCCTTGGACAAAAGAATGATCCCAGTGTCTTCCACACAGTGACAGTGAGGCATACAGTTTATTAATTGAATGAATGAAGTTTATTTTCTCTTTGTTTACAACAAATCAAAAACACACTTGTGATCCTTTACAATTCTTAAAAACAAAAGATATTTTAATATATAAAAATAAAAAAAAACTTGGATACTTTTTTGGGGGGGGAAATTGGACAATGGGTATCGGATCGGTATCGGTATTGGCCAATACCCAAACCCAGGTATCGGTATCGTATCGGGACTGAAAAAGGATCGGTGCATCCCTAGTCTACACCCTCCGCAGACCGACAGAGGAGGCATGTGGTAGTCTATACCCTCCCCAGACCGACATAGGAGGCATGTGGTAGTCTATACCCTCCTCAGACCAACGGCATGTGGTAGTCTATACCCTCCCCAGACCGACATAGGAGGCATGTGGTAGTCTATACCCTCCCCAGACCGACATAGGAGGCATGTGGTAGTCTACACCCTCCCCAGACCGACATAGGAGGCATGTGGTAGTCTATACCCTCCCCAGACCAACGGCATGTGGTAGTCTATACCCTCCCCAGACCGACAGAGGAGGCATGTGGTAGTCTATACCCTCCCCAGACCAACGGCATGTGGTAGTCTATACCCTCCCCAGACCAACGGCATGTGGTAGTCTATACCCTCCCCAGACCGACAGAGGAGGCATGTGGTAGTCTATACCCTCCCCAGACCGACATAGGAGACGTGTGGTAATAATAATAATAATAATAGATTGGATTTGTAATGCACTTTTTGTTCGCTGGGATCCCAAAGTGCTACACTACATGGTTAAAACAGTTAAAAAAATAGAATAAAAATAGTTATTAGTAAAACAAATAAAATAAAATACAGAATAAAAATAGAACATAGTTAATTAAAAACATAGTATAAACAGACAATTTAAAAACAGAGCGCAATAAAATTTAAATAAAAAGCTAACAGTCAAAGGCCTTTTTGAACAGATAGGTTTTCAGGCCTGCTTTGAAAGAGTCCAGGCTCTGTGGTGCCCTCAGCTGGATGGGGAGGCTGTTCCACAGGCGTGGTGCAGCCGTGCAGAAGGCTCGGTCACCCATGGTGCAGAGCCGGGTATTGGGGACCTGAAGGAGCAGGCTACCTGCGGATCTGAGGGTGCGGGTGAAGGATTGTGGAGTGATGAGTTCCTGAAGGTAGAGGGGTGCGTGTCCGTTTATGCAGTTATGGGTGATTGTAAGGATTTTGTAGTTGATCCGGGATGAGACGGGGAGCCAGTGTAGTGAGTGAAGGATGGGGGTTATGTGAGCGTGTTTACGGACTCTCATCAGGATCCGGTAGTCTATACCCTCCCCAGACCGACATAGGAGAAGTGTGGTAGTCTATACCCTCCCCAGACCAACATAGGTGGCATGTGGTAGTCTATACCCTCCCCAGACCAACATAGGAGGCATGTGGTAGTCTACACCCTCCCCAGACCGACATAGGAGACGTCTGGTAGTCTACACCCTCCCCAGACAAAACAAAGGAGACATGTAGTCTACACCCTCCGCAGACCGACAGAGGAGGCATGTGGTAGTCTATACCCTCCCCAGAAAGACAGGAGACGTGTGGTAGTCTACACCCTCCCCAGACCAACACAGGAGACATGTGGTAGTCCAAACCCTCCCCAGACAAAACAAAGGAGACATGTGGTAGTCTACACCCTCCCTAGACAAAACACAGGAGACATGTGGTAGTCCAAACCCTCCCCAGACAAAACAAAGGAGACATGTGGTAGTCTACACCCTCCCCAGACTAACGGAGGAGACTGGGGGATGGGAGAAAAATGTACAAACCTTTTTTATTTTTATTTTATACATATATTGTTATTACGAAACTGTTTCATAATTCACTGCATGATTTCGTGAATGGTTGCCAGTCAAAACAGTCCGTCGGTAAGGAGTTTTTCCTCACTGCTGAAAAGTTTACTAGTTGGATAATATACAGAGCTTTCTATCCCCACCGTGTCATGATGTTCTGTGTCGTGTAGATTGCGAGGAAGTTTGCGGGGAAATAAAGGAGATCAAGGAGATCAAGGACTACCAGGAGCAGCTGAAGCAGATGTTAAAGGACCTGGGCAAGAAGAAGGAGAAGGACGTAGAGAAACCTCTACCTCTTATGAACCAGGTGGAACGACCGGCTTCATTTAAACACATTTACATTTATATTTATATTTACATTTTACAGTTATCCATTATTCGACTTACAAATGGTGTACAAGTTAACACCTCTGCTGGCTAAGGGTAAGTGTAGTATAGAGTAGACATATTAGCATAGTAGGTAGTGGTATAGACATAGTAGCTAAGTACATAGTAGATAGTAGTATAGACATAGTAGCATAGTAGTATAGACATAGTAGCATAGTAGGTAGTAGTATAAGTATAGTAGATAGTAGTATAGACAAAGTAGCATAGTACATGATAGTAAAAGACAACAAGGTTCATTTTATTTAATTTTTTTATTCGGGTATTGATAGAAGAAGTCTGTTTACGTTAAGTCATATGCAAATTAATCTGCATCTCCACCATATTACCCAGTGTCCACTAGGGATGTCACCATTAACCGGTTTCACTATTAACCGTGATTAAAAACGTCAGGGTTTATAAACCGTAAGCATTTTACAAGCTATGGTATCTGTGTCTTCAATATTCTATACATTCTTTTGCCTTTTTTAAAGCTAAGTTCAGCCATTAGATCTTTTTAGTAGGTATGTTTTTGAGGAAGAACAATGGATTTATTTTTACAAAAATAAGGAAAATGAATGGCAGGTGAAATATAAAATTAATACTGCTGTACTGTTTGTTTATAATTCAGAAGTATTATATTTATATTATATTTTCATGTGTGTATTAATCTGCACGACAAATAAAGACTTATTCTTCTATAGAATGCGGTTATGGATAGGTGGCCTTCCGTTTATTAAGGTCGAATGGATGGACCATGGGTCCACTTCCAGACATTGGATGATTGAGGAATCGGGAAACGGAGAGTTTTTCTAACGTTTTGAAATGGATTCGTGCATGAATGTGGACTTGGGTACACGTTGTTTGGGTACCGGTAAGTAAGTTATGTTATGGTTAAGCGTATGGAAGATGAACGTACGAATTATGAATGCCGGGAGTGTATGTTTGGTAAACCATTCCAGTTCGACTGTGTGCGTGCGTATTGGCTTGGTGATTCACTACAGGGGTTTAACAGCTTCATTTTGATTATCAGTTAATCAATGCAGAATCAATTTTGTGCATCTGTATGTGTAGTTGTGTACTGTCGTGAGTTTGTGAGTCACATTGGTCTAATTTCAGCCTCCGTTATACGTTATTTGTTCCGTATGACTCGTTTCATATGTGTGTGTCTCGAATGTGCGCGCTGATTTGTTTAAGTTGGTAACACGGGTCGCTAAGGAATTTAGGTTTGAGGTTGAAGAAAGTGCACTTTTAGGTTGAGAGAATGGCCCTAATGTCAACGTGTTTCAATATAAGCGTTATGTATGGTGATAACGAGTATATTGTTAGCTTAACTTAGCTCCGCTTCGCCCCCCCCCCGCCCCCCCCCCCCCCCGCTGATGAAAATGAGTCATACTGCCATAATACCCATACCGGGGTATTATGTCAGCAAGGTATGATGGTATGAAAAAAATTATACCGCCCAAGCCTTAATGTAGCTTAATGTATCGCGGTGTTAAAACGGACATTCCTACCTCAACATGTAGCTTAATGTATCGTGGTGTTAAAACGGACACGTTCCATTGTTGTTTCTGTTCCCTGCAGCGGGAGTTCATCCAGTTCTGCAAGACGCTCTACAGCATGTTCCACGGTGACCCAGACGAGAACGACCTCTTCCAGGCCATCGCCACGGTGACCAGCCTGGTGCTGCAGATCGGAGAGGCCGGCCATCGCAGCCGCCGTTCTACTTCGGACGCCACGGACTCCGAACAGGCAGGGCCGAAGCAGGAAGTGGCAGCGGAGAACGTGGAAGAGCCCTCTGTCTTCGGCGCTGAAGGTAACAACGAGGAGGACGGGGACGAGTGGACGGTCAGCTACGCTCAGATACTGGCCTCTCTGCTGACGGAACAGGCGCTGGTCAACTTTTTGGAAACGCCGGTGGACCTGTCGGTTAAAATAACCAAGGCCAAGGAGAAGCAGTACCACCAGCGGGCTGGTTTGCTCATGCTCCAGCGAGGAACCAGCTAGTTTCATCACGACCAACAGAGACTGAGCTACCAAACCTACCATAGATGTCTAACCAGATGATACCATAGGTATCTTATAGGGATGCCCCGATCACGTTTTTTGCCACCGATACCGATCACCGATCGTCGTGAGCCATATCGGCCGATACCGATCCGATACCGATAGTTTTTGATTAAAAAGAAATTAAAATTTATTTTATAATTTCTTTTTTTTTATAAAATATATATATTATATAATTAGACTTGTACTTGTATTATCTGCGAGACATCGCCACCACGCAACAAGTCAAAATGCTCGCTATCTGCAAACAGCTCCACTGTCTGTGTGTACTCTAGTAGCCTCCAGCTCCAAAAAGGATTCTCCTGTGCTGCAGCTGGACCCTATTGGTATAACGTTACTGTGCTTTGGTCATATCACATTCAGCAAGCCCTCAGCTCGAATACGCATTGAATCAATGTTATAAGACATTGATATCAAGAGCTATCTGTAGCTACTGCTAGCCGGCTAGATGACGTTAAGACAGAACTTTTTAGTTCAATGGGACATTTCGTTTTGAACAGTGAACTAACGTCAGCTAACGCAAGCTAACGGAGGTATCAACATGGACTACTAGACTTGCTGGAGCATTTGTTGATATCAGGAGCTATCAGTAGCTAGCCGGGCTAAATACCGTTAGACAATGCCTACTAAAAGTGAATAGTTGACTGGGTAATTTTGTTTAAACAGTAACGATAGCTAGGTAGCTAACGTTAGCTCAGGTCGAATGCACTATAGACTCGAGCAGAGGAGCCGCCTCTCAGTCCTCTGTGTTTACAAACTGTACACGGGTGCGGGCGGGGCAAGGGAGCAGCGGCAGTTTGCAGGTCCTGTGTGTCTGAGACAGACAGCGAGTGAGATCTCCGCTTGATCGGTTTCCGCGATCGGCGAATATGACTCATTATCGGAATTCACAGATCGCATATTTATACTGATTATCGGCCGATAACGATCGGTGGCCGATCGATCGGGCATCCCTAGTATCTTACAATGTTCCTAATGAGGAAATCCATTATTGGTATCAGTTGAAATCTATTTTTTGCTTTTTTTTTTGAGGACACATCACTTGGCTTTGTGCTACAGAGGTTGTTTGGGCCAGAATACAAGAATCCCAGCAAGTAACTTTTGCCACTAGTAAGATTCTTGGATAGACTGTGTACTGTAGCCTATATTGGAAAAACAACCCCACGCGCAAACAACCTGGGAAATGTTCCGACATTAAAGAACAGACGTAGTCAAGAGGAGTCGGTATCTTTCTCTCTGCTAGTCTCTGTGCCCACAGTTCACAGCTGGCATCAAGTGTGCATGAACCAAGAGTCCCGATGTGCCTGTGTTTTAAGGGCTATACACATACAATGTTTGAAGCCAACGTCCGGTATTTCTATTGGAATACGACGTTTGAATCACACTGAATTGGAATCACGCCGGACACCAGACTAAGGTGCCAGGTTGTCAGCAGCCTCTAGCAGCCTTTTCTATTAAATATATGGCTCCGCTGGCAATTATCTATGTTGGTAACGAGAAGCAAAAACAATATTGGGGCTATACTGCCAAAATAACCATATGGGGAAATTCAAAGCCTTATTCTTACTCTTCGGTCCAGTTTCGAGGTCTACGAAGAAGCACAAAGGAAAGATGCCTATTGTTAGTGTTTTTCAAAACACGTGCATGATAATCACGGTCATGAGAGATGAGTCATGATAATCACTGTCATGAGACATGAGTCATGATGATCACTGCCATGAGAGATGAGTCATGATAATCACGGTCATGTGAGATGAGTCATAATAATCACGGTCATGAGAGATGAGTCATGATAATCACTGTCATGAGACATGAGTCATGATGATCACTGCCATGAGAGATGAGTCATGATAATCACGGTCATGTGAGATGAGTCATAATAATCACGGTCATGAGAGATGAGTCATGATATACACTGTCATGAGACATGAGTCATGATATTTACTGTCATGAGACATGAGTCATGATAATCACTGTCATGATCGAGACATGAGTAATGACAACCCTGAAAGCTACTGGGACTGCATTCATCAGCTTCTCAGAATAAGAATACTGATCTAGCTTGGTCAGATCAGATCATTAACTAGCTGCTCTCAGATCAGATCACCACTCCCATTCACCTTCACACAGGGGGGAGAGTAAGAAGCCGTCTTGAAGTCATCTTTATGGTTGTTTCATGTGAGATGATTTTTCAAATGCCTTTTTTGTTGATGAAAATCCACCCTAAAATATAATACACATTGTGCTACTCTAAATGAACTTGGAGATTTAAGTCAATATATCTATGAACATAGTAGGGCTGACCTTCGATTTTTTTTTTTGGAATTCGAAGCTTCAGGGCTGAAACTTTGCTTTCATGAAATATTGTAAGCCGTCATTTGAGGCTTTATAAAAGCAGCACAATGAACACAAATCTGTCAGTGCAGAGTCCGACCTCATCTTAAATAACAAACAGCATTGCTTGTTGTAGTTAACAAAGAGAGGCAGAGTTGATTTAGCAAAAAAAAAAATATATATCATATTTTTATTTTATTTATTTAATTTTTTTGTAATCAAATTTTATTTTCATATTCGAATCCCATGCCCATCGAACGAAGCTTTGAAGTATTTAAGACAGCCCTAGAACATAGGTAACCGTCTCTCCCTAAGCTGGAAATCGGAGCCTGAAGACTTTGTAATTTGTGTTTTTTTTGGAGTTGGTCATTCCATTGACAATTAACATAATTTTAGTTTGAGCTATACATCCAAATTAGTTGTATTTAAATGTAGGGCTTATAGCCCTGAATCAGAATATTGACCCATATCCCAGTAAAATCACCATGGTTACTGTCATGTCCTCATATCCCAGTAAAATCACCAGGGCTACTGTCATAGTGTCCTCATATCCCAGTAAAATCACCATGGTTACTGTCATAGTGTCCTCATATCCCAGTAAAATCACCAGGGCTACTGTCATAGTGTCCTCATATCCCAGTAAAATCACCAGGGCTACTGTCATAGTGTCCTCATATCCCAGTAAAATCACCAGGGCTACTGTCATAGTGTCCTCATATCCCAGTAAAAATCACCATGGTTACTGTCATAGTGTCCTCATCCCAGTAAAATCACCATGGTTACTGTCATAGTGTCCTCATCCCAGTAAAATCACCAGGGCTACTGTCATAGTGTCCTCATATCCCAGTAAAATCACCAGGGCTACTGTCATAGTGTCCTCATATCCCAGTAAAATCACCATGGTTACTGTCATAGTGTCCTCACATCCCAGTAAAATCACCAGGGCTACTGTCATAGTGTCCTAGGAGTTGTGATAGTGAGGCTGTGATAGTGAGGCTGTACTACAGTAGTAGTGAGGTTGTGATAGTGAGGCTGTGATAGTGAGGTTGTACTACAGTAGTAGTGAGGTTGTGATAGTGAGGCTGTGATAGTGAGGCTGTACTAGTAGTGAGGTTGTGATAGTGAGGTTGTGCTGTACACAATCATACAGTACATGATGGGAGGCAACATTCTAATATAGTTGAGGTTGAAAAATACAGAACCTATCCTTTTAACCAGAGACTTGTTCATGTTCAAAACATTGAAACTGAGTTGTACAATATTATATACTAAATAACATGTGTGAATTCTATTTTTATTGTGGATTTTCCCTTTTTAAAGGAGCAAGCAAACATGTTTTGATGAGTGCTTCTATACTGGGATATAGCCTCCGTCTCATTTCAATTGCACTAGGTAAAACTCGTTCCTAAACCATTGTAAAGGGATGTTATTGGGGAATATTTCTTCTAAGTTATTCAGTATTATAGAGTTGTAAATTGCCTCTTCACCCTGGCAAAATGGGAACATGTCATGTTTTTATTTTATTTTTTAAGACAAGCAATACAACTGTATTTTTCAGTAGCATTCTTAGGCATCTTTAAAAATAATTGTGTTCAATGTATTTTGTTCGGTTTTGTGATAATAATGACCAAGGAATCAAAGAAAGGCCTTTTTAATTTACTGCCAAATATTTCCGTTGTGCCTAAGGACTTCCAATGATGGAAGTTTCTGAAAATTGTTATACACTGAAAATGTGCACCTGGCTATATACTGTATGTTCTTGTACCGTCTACTTTGATTGAATGTACTAAGTTCTTAAAAATAACTTGTTTTGAAGCATGGTTCATGTGCCTTTTGTTCTCGTCCACAAAACGCTTTCCACCCACGCTGTGTTATTGAGCCGGATTACAAAGACCAACGACCATCCCAGACACTTTCTTAATCACTGAATTACATACTGTATAAACTAAACTGCTGAGCCCCAAATGCAGTCCAGTTGGAGAGGGTTGTGATGATGAATGAGGTCTATCACATTCCCCAGAGTGAAGCACAGTATGAGGACGGTACCATTCTGCAGCCGCTCACATAACCGCAACATCTTAGATTCAAGTTTTATTTATAAACCCTGACTGGCCAAGTTTACTGCATTTATCTTCTGAGTATACATTTAGCAAAAACAACTGCGTACGCGGCCGGCAATCAATGTATAAAACACGCTCCCTTCTCTGAACACTTCCCCTCTTAGAGGAGCTGTTGGAACTGGCCACTAGGCTGCTCTGGACGCGTCTATTCTTTTACCAACGGATTTCCAGTTCCGCGTTCTGCGATCTGATTGGCCACTGACGTACCCTAGTTCTGCCCCCCGGTAAAAGCGTGTGTCCTTCCTTGAAACGAAGGAAGGATTCAAGGATGAGTCATGTTGAGGACCAACACAGGATGATTCAAATGAATTCATTAATTGTACTGCCCATGAAATTGGCATTCATAGTCCTCTAGACTCTAGAGTCTAGACTAGACCTACAGATGAAACCCATGAATACAGAGGTGCTTCACACTACTGACCGACTCAGCTGAGAGCGTCGTTTCTTGACTCAGCTGAGAGCGTCGTTTCTTGTTGTGATCGTGTCATCATATAAAAAATTGTCAAGCTACAATATTATAAAATCCTGTCAGGAATTGTGCCTCAAAGAATGAATGAACCGGCATTTCTAAGCACTTTAAACGTACCGCACTTTAGCGCACATAAAGTCATAGGCGGAAACACGGAAACAGCTGTTTACCATGGAGTTGGGCGTGCAGAACTGGCGTGTGATCGTGTCATCATATAAAAAATTGTCAAGCTACAATATTATAAAATCCTGTCAGGAATTGTGCCTCAAAGCATGAATGAACCGGCATTTCTAGCACCCACTCAACCCCACCCCACCTACCCAACCTCCTCCAATGTACAGTTTCTACGTCAAATGTATATACTCTCTGTTCTGGACTCTTTTTGTATCACAAACAGTACTGTATTTGCAAATCTGGTATGTCATAAATGTCTAGATGTAGCAGTACTGTCTATCTGTATGTCGTGTATGTCATATATGTTATGATGAATTAAAAATGGGGGACCCTGATGTAAACGAGACTTTCTCTGGTCTGCATCCCCTTAACAATTGTATGTATTGAGCTGTACTGTACTGTACCCATTCTGCAATCTGTTAATAACATTTTCTTTTTTTGATCCACTTTTTCTCCCATTTTTCTATATTTTTCTCCCATCCCAATTTCGTATCATCCAATTCAACCCTCCCCTGTCACGAACGCTGTTTCTTGCCTCCCACAAGCCGGCTGCAGTGAGGACTAAGTCATACATAGCACAAGTCCCCTCCGGTACTTGAGGTAACAGCAGTCGCATCTTTTCACCTGCGCAGCTCGGTCTCTCAGTGTCGAGGAGTAACGCGTGGGAGGCTCACGCTGCCCCCGACACTTCCTGATTCTACTGCGCAGGCGCACCAACCGACTTGTAGGAGTCGCTTGTTCACAACGTTCGATCCCCACCCTTCAGTTTTTCCCTCCCCGTAATACGGCCAATGTGTATTACTGCGGACGACCAGCCAAACTGAAAAACAATGTGGAGAGCTGGATTCGAACACGCGAATCCTAGCGTCTCCACACTGGTGGCGAGTGCCTTAGACCACTACACCACCTAGCCGCCCCTGTTAATAACATTTTCAATCAATCAATTTAAACTTACCGCACTGGAAACAGCTGTTTACCGCGGAGTTGGGCGTGCAGAACTGGCGTGGGGAACTTACCGGGGGGCAGAACTAGCGTACGTCAGTGGCCAATCAGATCACAGAACGCGAACGCGGAACTGGAAATCTGCTGGTAAAAGAATAGACGCGCTCTGGACACTTCCCCTCTTAGAGGAGCTGTTGGGACGCGTCTATACTTCCCACAAGTAAGTTGTCCTTTTGCGCGATCTGATTGGCCACTGACGTTTCTGGTCATGTGACATGTGCGCCCAATTGTGTGATGTTCTTTGGACGGTTAAGCTTAGGCGCTCTTTCGAAGTTGGTTATGTGCGATTGGGCGCACATGTCACATGACCAGAAACGTGCGTGGCCAATCAGAGCGCAAAACGGGAACGCGGAAGGACAACTTGCTTGTGGGAAGTATAGACGCTGTTGGGACGCCTGAATTATTTTACTAACGGATTTCCAGTTCCGCGTTCGCGTTCTGCGCTCTGATTGGCCACTGACGTTTCTGGTCGCGCCAATCGTGTGATGGCAAGTTCTGCCACCGGTTAAGCTTAGGCACTCTTTCGAAGTTGGTTAAGGTTAGAGTTTGTCTTAGAGCAGGGCGATAGAACACCAGCCCTGATTCCAAACTCTAACCTTAACCAACTTCGAAAGAGTCGCCTAAGCTTAATCAGTGATAAACTAGGCGTTAGGTAGTTTGCTGCTGTTCGAGGCGGAAATGGGCGCGTCACGCGATTGGTCGCACATGTCACATGACCAGAAACGTCAGTGGCCAATCAGATCGCACCAGAAACGTCAGTGGCCAATCAGATCGCAGAACGCGAACGCAGAACTGGAAATCCGTTAGTAAAAGAATAGACGCTGTTGGGACTGATGCTTCCCTCTTAGAGGAGCTGTTGGAACTGGCCACTGGGTGGCACGGTAGGATAAGAGATGTGTTTCCGTCCAACTAGCTAATCGTAAACAATCTGGTTCATCTCATCAGCCATCTTGCCCACATCCTTAGCTACAGATGGGCATTCTATATCAGTGGGCCGCCCACTGAGTCAGCTGTGCCCTGGCTCTGTTCCTATAGGATGATGATGAAATGACCCGCCCTACTGTGGCCAAGTTCAGCTCCAACCCCATAGTGAAGTTTGCGGACGACACGGTGGTGGTGGGGCTGATCTCGGACAACGACGAGAAGGCCTACCGGGAGGAGGTTGAGGTACTGGAACGCTGGTGCCAGGACAACAGCCTGCTCCTGAACATTGGTAAAACCAAGGAGCTGATCGTGGATTTTAGGAGGAGACAGCAGGAGACACACACACCACTGAGGATAAATGTGGCTACCGTGGACAGGGTGAGCAGCTTCAAGTACCTGGGGGTCCACATCTCAGAGGACCTGACATGGACAACACACATAGACTCAGTCGTAAAAAAGGCGAAGCAGCGCCTCTACCACCTGAGACAGTTAAGGAAGTTCAGAGTATCTGGGAAGATACTCCAGTCCTTCTACTCCGGAGCTGTAGAGAGCATCTTGACTGGAAACATCACTGCCTGGTATGGCAACAGCACGGCACAGGACAAGAAGGCCCTACAGAGAGTGGTGCGCTCAGCCTAGCGTACCACGGGTATTGCACTACCACCCCTGCAGGTTCTATACAACAAGCGGTGCAAATCCAGAGCCTGCAGGATAATGAAAGACCCTCACCACCCCAACAACAGCCTGTTCATGCTGCTGCGGTCAGGCAAACGCCTGCGAGCACCAGTAACGAGGACAGAGAGACTTAGGCTCAGCTTCTTCCCCCAGGCCATCAGAGCCTTGAACACTGAACTCTCCACGCACAAGCACACATGAGCACACACACAACACACACACTGTACACGCTCACACACTAGCAGCCACTTTAACATGAGCACACACACACTCATGCTGCACACGCTCACACTATGGACACTTTACAGAAGGAAAGATCACGTTAAGAATAGTATAGTTTGAGATCGTATAATATAGCATTGTATAGCAGTGTACATAAAGACCCAATGCCTCATCCGTAGCTAACAGTGTACTGCACTGCCACAGGACCTAGCATGTCCTACCATGCTCTGTAAATAGCTCATGTACAGATATCGATATGCCTACTTTGTTTACTTGTTTATTGCACTATGTCGCTCTATTGGTTGGACTTTATTATTATTACTTGTATTATGCACATCGTTGCGGGCGAGACCCCCCGCATTTCACTGTATACCTGTATGCCGTGACAAATAAAACTCTTGTATCTTGTATCTTGTACTCTGCCTCTGATTGGCTTACACTGATATTCCTAGTTTTCTACTACCTAGCCAATCCAACCAACGAAGGTAACGTACTAGCCAATCACAGGCAGAGTAGTGCGGGTGACGGCCGGGTCATTGACTAGACCACCGCAACACTTCCGGGATTCTGAAATCGGGGAGGAGATAGCGGACGATTGTGGATGAGAGCCGTGATGTAAGTGGTTGCAGCTACGGCTGTGGGGGTGCTAGAGACATGATCGAATAGACTTGTATGCGCCTGAATCTCCTGAACACGGCGCGACCCATTCCTAATCGATCAGAACTAAATCGGCAGAGAAAAAGCCCATTTTTAAGCACCTATTCCCCATGCACATGCGCAGATTGCCCACGGATTGTGACGCCACGCACACCCGCCCTGGACTGTTCCATCAGAGGGGGGAGCTTCGGTGGTAGTGTGAGTGGCTACAGACCACTGCACTTAAATATAAACATTAGTCTACCTGGAGACTCAATGAGGTAATTGTAGATGTCGCCATAAGACGCGTCTGGCCATTTAGTGGGATCATTGTTTCATTATCCTGTTCGGCTGAAAGGACACTGGCCACCGAATTCCCCCCTCTGATGGAACAGTCCAGGGCGGGTGTGCGTGGCGTCACAATCCGTGGGCAATCTGCGCATGTGCATGGGGAATAGGTGCTTAAAAATGGGCTTTTTCTCGACCGATTTAGTTCTGATTGATTAGGAATGGGTCGCGCCGTGTTCAGGAGATTCAGGCGCATACAAGTCTATTCGATCATGTCTCCAGCACCCCCACAGCCGTAGCTGCAACCACTTACATCACGGATCTCATCCACATTCATTCATTTGCTCCCCCGCAATCTCCTCCCCGATTCGGAAGTGCAGTGGTCTATAGCGGCATCGCCTCTCAGAACTCGTTGCATTTTGTTTTTGCAACAGAACTGGATAGATCAACTGTTAACAACAGACTGGATATCTGCTTTTCTCAAACAACATGCTTTGCTTTTCGTGTTGCTGTGCGAAGGTGAGCTAAGTTATTATTTTACATTTAATTTAAATAAAAAAAAATATATATATAGGTATATAAAAAAAATTATAAAATGTTTGGCCAAAAAAAATAAAATTAATTTTCATTATTATAATTTAATTTATTTATTATTAACACATTGATTGCCACGCAGTATGCCCATCATTATACCCAGTCTACCACTGCTGTAAGCCTATGGAGATGTTTACCTTCTTTGCAGGGCTATCACTTTTTAAATATAGCTATATCTGCATTACTATGGCCCATTCAACATCGATTATCTATCGTTCCGGATGTGGGAATGTTATATTTTTTCATTCATACATTGTTGTGTTAATACCGTCGAGAATATAAGTATGTTTTTAAGCTTTTCTGCTGTAATTCCAAAAACGCTAGTTATAGGCCCTGACATTATCGATTGGCGTTTTTTTCCTATACGCGCTATATTAAAACATTCAAATGTATATGATCGGTATACATTATGCTTCATCATGCGTGAAGGAAAGGGGGGGGGGTCGTTTATAATTCCTTGATCGTCAGTAACGGCTTTATTTAGTATGGGTTGATATATTGATCAGACTGATTGCAAATGGACAATCGGGCTGAAAATAACGTTAGTTCGCCGATGAGACTGGAGGAAAAATATCCCAATTATTTGACGTCGATCTCCTAGGTCCATTTCCGAAATCATATCGATTATTGCGTTTAGAAAGCCATCCAAATGCACTCAAGTGTGTATATTGATCCACGTAACAATATATCTCTGGGGGAGGAATTTCCTCGATGCACCGATCGCCACTTCCGGTTTGGCGTGAGTGTAACTCGCCTGACCATCCACCAGGCGGCGGTATTGAGGCGTTGCAATCTCAGACAGGGTGCCGCTGCAGTCCGGAGGGAGGCTGGATGAATTATGAATGCCATGAAAAAAAAATGAAATATTGATCCAAAAAACGATTTACGCCGTTGTTGGCGTTCAACGCATGGCGGGCAATAACGACTTACGCCGTTTATGGCGCACAATGTGTTAAGACATGCAAGTTCACCCGCGAGCGTGATTAGACAAAAAGTCTAGGAGTCCGGGACCTATAAGCTAACGTCATAGCTAGCTAGCCTAAGAGCTAGCTACCTGTGCTGTGGTGTTCCACAAGGAAGCATACTAGGACCGCTACTGTTCCTAATTTATGCAAATGACATGTCGTCAGCTTGTGACTGCAACTTGTTCTTGTTCGGAGACGACTCAGCCCTGCTGGTCTCTGACAAGAACCAGTTACAGGTTGAAAAAACCCTCAGCTCAGAACTCGGCAGAATCTGTACCTGGCTCGCTGATAACAAACTATCATTACACCTGGGTAAAACAGAGTCCATTCTCTTCGGATCAAATAACAAACTCAGCAAGACCAACGGCTTCTCAGTTACAGTGGGTGACAATATTGTCACAAGGAAAGATGAAATTACATACCTAGGTTCCATCCTAGAGGCAAATCTTTCCTGTGACAAAATGGCATCCAAGGTAATAAAAAAAGTCAACCAACAAACTCGATTCTTGTACTGGATCTCCTCTCTGGTAAACAAGAATACCCTGAAGACTCTGGCAGGAGCACTCATTCAAGGGTACTACGACTATGCTTGCACCTCATGGTACCAAAGCACCTCAAAGGCGCTAAAAACAAAATTACAAACATCTCAAAACAAACTGGTCAGACTACCGCTTGACCTTACTCCTAGAACCCACCTCACCCCTGCCCACTTTGACAACCTAGGATGGCTTAGAGTAGACGACAGAGTACAGCAACTTGCAATGGGCCTGGTCTACAAGATACACTACACGACCAAGGTACCCATGTACATGTCAAAATACTTCCCAAAGGTCAGTGAATACCATGATCACAACACCAGAGGGAGCTCCACAAATCATGTTAAACCCAGATTTGGCTCAAACAAGGGACTAAACATGTTTTGCAATTATGCCACATCAATGTGGAACGCCCTACCCAAAGCTGTAAAGGAATGTGAATCACTACCCACTTTCAAAACCACTCTCAAAGAACACCTACGGGAGACTGCAATTCGAAACTGGCCCCTGTAAATGTCCTAACCCAACCCCCTACAATGTACAGTCAATGACCAAGTATGGTTTTGTCAATATTCCAATGTACAGTTTTGCTTGTACAGTTGTACAGTGTCGCCCACCCACCCACCCCTCCTACCCAACCCCCCCACCCAACTACCTCCAATGTACAGTCCCCCCCCCCACCCCACCTACCCAACCTCCTCCTCCAATGTACAGTTTCTACGTCAAATGTATATACTCTCTTTTCTAGACTCTTTTTGTACCACAAACAGTACTGCATTTGCAAATCTGGTATGTCATAAATGTATAGATGTAGCAGTACTGTCTATCTGTATGTCATATATGTTATGATGAATTGAAAATGGGGGACCCTGATGTAAACAAGACGAAAGTCTTTCTCTTGTCTGCATCCCCTTAACAATTGTGTGTATTGAGCTGTACTGTATTGTACCCATCCTGCAATCTGTTAATTATTCAGCTTTTGACCTAACCGCAAGCTATAACCGCAGGGAGGGCTAGGATGCTGTCAACGCTTGTTCACAGGCATCTTTGGTTGGAGCAATCTCCCCTTGAGGAGGAGAGGAGACTTCCCCTCCTCAGGGCTCCCCTCTCCGCGGATGGACTTTTTGGTCTGTCTGCACTCTGCAGGGGCGGTATTTCACCTGGGCTCCACGCCGCCCCACACTGCGCAGCCAGAGGTGAGAGCACGGCTGCGGCGAGGCCCCCGGCCAGCGGCCATGTGTCCCCTGCCTGAGGGTGACCTGGACACAAAGAGAACAGGTGGTCACAAGGCCGACAGCCTCGGCGGCCGAGGGATCGGCTATATTAGATAGGCACGCCCTGAAAAACCGTTGCCATCTAGCACGCTCTCCGGTTACTCCCCCCCGCTACACTACGGGACGCAGTCGGGCAGCGGGCCTCTCGGTGCTTGACGGTGCTGCAGGTGAGTGGTGAGTTTGTGGGCTGTGAGGCACACCTGTCTGCCACCCCCCACAGTCTATCAGTCTCTCCTCCCCAGTCTCAGTGATGCCTTCTGCACAGTCAGGTCTGGGCAGATTCTGCTCAAGTGTCTCATCCTGAGGAGTTGACACTCCGTCCCGCCTCTGTGCTGCCCGTTCTGCCGTCCGGAGGTCCACTCTGTTACGCCTGTAGAGAGTCCCATCAACATCAACGAGCCGCCACCGCCCTGTACGATCGCCAGGCAACGGACGCATTCTGACTTGGTCCCCAATGTCATCGCCCTGTCATAGTGTGATTTAGCCACACCTGAGTCTCTGTGACACCAACTGTCACACAGGGCTGCAGCAGACTAGGCGCTACTGGAAGCGAAGACTTCAGCCTGCGTGACATGAGACGTTGCGCCGGGCTGCTGCCCATCCCCTCAGTGGCCGTGTTGCGCCACTGCAGTATAGCCATCCATACATCTGTGCCATCTAGCATGGCCCTCTTGCATAAGGCTTTCGCTATCTTTACTGCCGATTCCGCTTTCCCGTTCGCCTGTGGGTGGTGGGGGGAGGAAGTGATATGGGTGAACCCCCATTCGTTTGCGAACATCCTGAACCTAGCAGAGTCAAAGCACCCCCCATTGTCTGAAATCACACAAACTGGTTGGCAACGAGTGACGATTGTGTCAGCTGACACATCTGGGAGTGGCTCAACCTCCCAGAAATCAGAATAATGATCGACCATTATCAAAAAGTCCTTCCCTGCATAGGAAAAGAGGTCCATGCTCACAGTCCATGGGCGCTCTGGAATATTGTGAGACATCATTGACCCCTTTTGCTGTGCTCATGCATATTCATTGCAGGCTGGGCAGTTGGACACGTGGTCCTTGATTTCCCCTCTCATATTTGGCCAGAATAGCGTGTCCCTAGCCTGCCTGTAGCATGCCTCCCCACCAATGTGAATTCTGCCCAGCATTTCCAACATCAGTGCCCTAGGTATGATAACACATTGCCCCCTGTAGAGCACTCCATTCTGCATGTTGATTTCATCACGGAAGGACCAATAGTCCCTCACACTCAGAGGTGCGTCCTCCTTCATATCCGGCCACCCCCGAAGCACGATCTACGGTTCTCATCAACCTCTGTGTACTGCAGGATCTGGCGGAACCTGTGGTCAGTAACGTTGAGGTGTTGTGCCTGGTCAACGTGCATAAACGCGGCCTGCTCTCCCTCTATGCTGCACACTGTGTGCTGTGTGTGTGTCATATCTGACCCCCTGTCCTGTGTTGTTGCTCTGCTTAGAGTGTCACTGATATACATCTCTGGCCCCGGCTTGTAAGTGACTTCCAGGTTGTAATTTTGCAGCTGCATCAACATACTTTGAAGGCGCTTTGGGGCACAGAGCAGCGGCTTTTTTAAGATTGAGATCAACGGCTTATGATCTGTTTCCGCTGTGATTGTCTCCCTACCGTACAGGTAGTGGTGGAATCGTTGGCATGCAAAAACAATGCTCAAACATTCCTTCTCAATTTGAGCGTAGTTCTGCTCCGTTGGTGTAAGTGCACGTGAGGCAAACGCCACTGGTTGTCCCGCCTGCGTTATGCAGCACCCCAGGCCGTTCTTGCTGGCGTCACTTTGCACTGTGACTGGTTTGGTGATGTCATAGTATTTCAGTACAGGTGTGGTGGACACCAAGCGCTTTATTTCCTGTACAGCTTGGTCGTGCTTAGGCAGCCAGTGCCACACACTGTCCTTGTCTAGGAGACGGCGAAGTGGCTCACACACCTCAGACAGCCGTGGCAGGAACTTAGCCAGGTAAGTCACGAAACCGATGAAACGCTGAACAGCCATGGCGTCAGTGGGTGTTGGCATGTCCAGGACTGCTCTGGTCTTTTCTGGGTCTATTCTCAGTCCCTGTGAGGACAGTATGTGTCCATGAAACTGAACCGCCTTCAGTTTGAACTGTAGCTTTTGTATGCTGAGCCTGAGCTTTACCTTTCTGCACTGTTCCATCAGTGCGAGCAGCTTGCTGTCGTGGTCACGCTCTGCCTCGATATCAGAGTCCCTACGTCCGACGACGAGGATGTCGTCAGCGATTGGCTCGACGCCGCTGAGGTCTCCGAGCAGCTCGTGTTGCTTACGCTGGTAAACTTCTGGAGCCACAGACACCCCGAAGGGGAGTTTCAGCCACCTCATTCTACCCCAAGGTGTCCAGAACGTAGTTTTCCAGCTGCTCTCATCATCCAGCTTGCATTGGAGAAATCCCTCCCTGGCATCCACCAGGGTGAATATGCGCGCCTTGGGCAATTTGTAGAGCACGTCCTCCAATGTTGGCATGAGGTAGTGTGATCTCTTCAGTGCCTGATTGAGGAACTTTGGGTCAATGCATGGTCGAATCTTTTCTTTTCTGTTGACCACGACCATGTTGCTTATCCAGGGTGTCGGCTCAGTGACACAAGCAATATGTCCATCGCTCTCATATTTCTCCAGCTGCGTTTTCACCCGTGCCCTTAATGCCACTGGCACATTTCTCGGTGCACATTGAACTGGGGTCACACTCGGGTCCAATTCAAAGTGCACTTCTCCCGGCACTGACTCCACCGGGTCGTTGAAGACATCAGCATATGAACATAGTAGTTGCTCTTTGGTTAAGGGTCCCTTAAGGCACTGATCAACTTTGTTGAGCTCTGCAGGAATAGTGACAGTCATGAGCCCTAAACGCACACATGTAGAACCGGAAAGCAGTGGATTTTGTTCAGTCTCCACCACTTCAAACACAAGGCTGTGCTTAACTCCCTTGATGACACAGTCTGTGTGATATCGCCCCAGCGATCGCATCAGCTGCCCTGAGTACAGCTTTAGTTCTGTAGTGCTCGGCCGCAAAAGGGTATTTGGCGATAGTCTCTCCTTTACTGTCCTGCCCATGACATTGCATGTAGCCCCCGAATCCAACTGACATGCTTGTTTTATGCCATTCAGTCGCAGCATTGCAAACCATTTGAGGCCCTGGGACTGTACTGTGCTAATGCATTCAGCAGTATAGATCAGTTCTTCGTTTTCTGAGCCCTCTGCTCCTCGTGGTGTATCCTCTACGATATGCACTTTTTTTACTCTACTCATTTTGCCCCCTGCCTGGCATACCTTTGCAAAATGATTTGCAACACCACAGGACCTGCATGCTTTGCCATATGCTGGGCACTGATCTCTGCCTCTCTTGTGATTAATACCACAGTATTTACAGTCAATGAGCAAATTTGTCACCTCATGTCTCGTTGTGGAGCTCTCCTGAGCTCTGTATCGCAGCTGCTTGTCCGTTGCATTTATCGTGTCCATTTGTATTCCGTCTATCGTCCTCAAACGTTTCTCAGTCACCTCAGCCAGGTGACATAATTCCACAGCTACTGGCAATGTCAAGTCCTGCATCTGGTTCCTTCACTTGAAATGCCCAATACGAGCCGGTCCCGTAGCATCTCATCCCGTAGCCCCCGGTACTCGCACGTAGCCGCTCTCTCTTGCAGCCGGGTGATGAAACCGTCAATCGGCTTGTCTGTCTCCTGCTTGCAGCAGCCGAAAATGTACCTCTCGTATATAACGTTTTTCGCGGGCTTAAAATAGTCCTCCAAAGCGTCCAGAATGGCAGCTGGGTCCTTTTTCTGGTCAGCAGTCAGTGTAAGATTGTGCATGTAAATATGCCGACACTCAATGCCCATTATTCTTCTCAGCGTGGCGGCTTGTATCTCCGCGGATTTCTCCGTCAGACCTGTTGCTAGCGAAAAGTCCTCAAACTCGGCTCGGAACATTTCCCAGTTTTTGCAAGAATCTCCGGACATCTGCATGCCCTCCAGAGCGGGGATATTTCCGAAAGCAGCCATAATTACTTTACTTTCTAGCGTGTTAAGCTAGACCACTTCTGATCACCATGTTTCAGTAGATTACTTTATTGTTATGCTCTCAGTAATACATACAACTGCTAGCCTCTAGCGCTAAGCCACACACCAGTACGGTCCATATACGAAGACGCACCATCCGGTAGTCTTCAAACCTAGATGACAGTTCCTACATATTACCAGCAGGAGGGGTAATAGCATCACCATAACAGACGGGACTCCCCTCCTCCCTGGCAGGGGCTTACGGGCCCTCAGGGGGTGCATTTGACGTGGCCACACGTCCGCTCTGCCCTTTATCTCAGTAGGCAGAGCGAGACGCGATTGGCCAGTATGAGATATAATGTAAGGTTATCCTATAACCCTAGTTATATGAATACTGGCTGAGCGTCTCGCTCTTCAGCGCCCTTCAGTGACCACTTCCTGCCTATTGTAGAGGCACGCACAGGAGTGGCGTGGTCACGTGCAGGTGGGTGCATGTGTTTAGTTTCCACGGCCACAGTAGGTGCTGGAGATTATGATATCTCAGTAGGCAGAGCGAGACGCTCAGCCAGTAGTCATATAACTAGGGTTATAGGATAACCTTATGTTATAATGCCAGAAAGAGAACATTTGCAAAAAACCATGCCAATGCAATTCAGAAAACATTTTGGGAAAAAATGTATTGTTATTGTCGACTGCTTTGAGGTTTTTATAGATCGTCCATCTAACCTTATAGCCAGAGCAGAAACATGGTCTTCCTACAAGCACCATAACACAGTAAAATATTTTATTGGTATTACACCACATATCAAATGCATGGGGAGGAAGAGTTAGCGATAAGTACATAATTGAAAACTGTGGCTTTTTGGACAACATTGTTCCTGGTGATTTAGTTCTCGCTGACCGTGGCTTTGATATTCAGGACACTTTAGGTTGCATAATGGCTCAGGTCAAAATCCCAGCCTTTACTCGAGGGAAGTCGCAGTTAGCTCTAATTGACTTAGAAACCACAAGGAAAATTGCTCATGTTAGGATTCATGTTGAGCGTGTGATCGGTAGTGTGTGCCAGAAATATTGTATTTTGGGGGGGACATTGCCAATTGATGTCTTGATGTGCAAGGATAATGACCATAGACAAGATTGGACTCGTCTGTTGTGCTCTGGTGAACCTTTGCCCATCAGTTAAGAGTTAAAATTGTTAATTGTATATTGTATAGTAGTGTACATAGTGAAAAAAGTAGTAGAACGCGCTCACCTCACTAGACTTGACACTGGGTGCTGTAACCTCTGATACCATACATAAGAAATAGGGACACAAGTCCAGGCACGCACTCCAGGTTTTTCAAATTTATTGGCAGCCTGAAATCATGACGTTTCGGTGTGAACACACCTTCTTCAGAATGGCTTGCATGAAGCATGAAGGGTAAGTGACAAGTTTATACGCGTGTATACCAAACCCAGCCGCATTTCTCGGAGACGCTCTCTGATTGGCACTGACTGACGCTCTCTGATAGGCCACTGACGCGTTTGGCCAATCCGTGACGAGCTGTGTCTTTGCTCATGTCCACGTCAAACAGCCTGCAAACTACCTGGTGTTCTATCGCCATGCTCTAAGACAAACTCTAACCTTAACCAACTTCGAAAGAGTGCCTAAGCTTAACCGTCGAAAGAACTTGCCGTCACGCTCTAAGACAAACTCTAACCTTAACAGTTCATTTCAGTTCTCAACCATGTAAATAGTTCAGTGATTCAAGAGGAATGTCAACTTTATTGATATTCAGATGGCAGGTTTCATGAATAAAGACTTGAAATATTTACAATATCAATGTTGAGGCTAATCATGAGAAGAGAGAAATATCATATTTTGTTACCATTTAATAAAACAATTCATTCAACCAGTAGAGGGCAGCAAGGAGTTATTGTGAACATAGCATTGCCTCTCCTCCCAAAATGAAAGCCTTGTTTTGTCTCAACAACGTGATCATTGTAAACAGTGATGTACCTGAACGCGTTCGTATTTTGGGCGAACGTGAACTGAACGTACTGTATTTTCGCTAAATGAACGTAATTGAGAACGTGTTCATTCTCAGCGCTGTATAGCGGCGTTCAAAAGGTGTGCCAGATTTCATATGCCTTTCAGCCGAAAACCCCAATAGGGTCCAGCTGCAGCCTCGGAGATTGGTCCAGATTGGGCAACTTCCGCCCAGCCACAAGATTATTTCTCCTGTGACAGGACAATGCGCTGATTGGCGGAAAGTACGGAAGTATCTCGAAGTACGTCTGACGTCTCTCGAATTACGTCTGACGTTTCTCTACGTTAACGAACGTTAGAGCTGCGCAGCAGCAGGTCGAGAGCAGCACTCGCTCAGAGAACTCTACCTCTTGACGTCGGCGCTTGGGGATTTAAAATAGTTTAACGTTAAAGTCAGTACTGACTCAGACGGAAACAATCTAACGTTTGTCTGTAAACTTGGTTTGAAGAAGCAAGTCCGCACATCGACTATATGCAAACGTCCTGTTTTAGTTTTCATAATAAAGACAATTCAAGCAAAGTTGTTCCTCATGTTTTTGAAAATATACTGTAGAGATGAAAACTGCAGTGTGGACTGAATGCGCGGTGGCAAAGCGTTATGGAAATGCCAGTATTCTGATTGCTGTCTGTGTGGTTCAATATTTTTTACAAATAATAGTTCGTTAGCGAACGTGTTAATTGAACGTCAAAATCAAAAGCAAGTACGTCTGCGCTGACGAGACCCCCTTGTATTGATCATGTTAGATATTGTACCGATCAGGTATTACAGATCATATCCGCATGAAATAAACAAAAATGTTAAAACCCATTTAGACTGTTTCTCATTCCTATACTGTTGTTTATACTCTGCTCCTGTGTTGTAACCCAACCCCCTCCAATGTACAGTAAATTACCAAGTATGGTTTTGTCAATATTCCAATGTACAGTTTTGCTTGTACAGTTGTACAGTGTCCCCCACCCACCCACCCTACCCGACCCCCCCCCCCCCCCCCCCCCCCAACCACCTCCAATGTACAGTCCCCCCCCACCTACCCAACCTCCTCCAATGTACAGTTTCTACGTCAAATGTATATACTCTCTTTTCTGGACTCTTTTTGTATCACAAACAGTACTGTATTTGCAAATCTGGTATGTCATAAATGTATAGATGTAGCAGTAGGCTACTGTCTATCTGTATGTCATGTATGTCCTGATTAATTGAAAATGGGGGACCCTGATACAGTACAGCTCAATACATACAATTGTTAAGGGGATGCAGACCAGAGAAAGACTTTCGTCTTGTTTACATCAGGGTCCCCTGTAACATATTAGGGTTCTTATGATCTATAAGAATACTCCGGAGACAGATACGTGCTTCATAGCTGGTTTAATGGTTCTAGACTGCACGTAATACAGGGCATGATAATAGTGGCCAGTAGATGGTGCTGACACTCTATATGTAATACATTACACTCCTTCCCTGTAAATACAAACTCGTACTGTTTCGTTTTTCTTTTCCTTTGTTATCCCCATAACCAAAATCACTTCAACAATTACTGGCATAACCTAATATACGTTATAACAACACCCGTATCTTTAAAGTGCCTTTTGTTCTATTAAAACATTCCCAGAACATAACATCACTAATACGAAAGAACATTCGTTTCTCTTTAACCCGCTTGAGTCTCATCTAATCATTCTTGAACCTTGCTGGTGTCCTGTGCGCTCTTTGCGGGTACCGGCGCAGGGTAGGACTGCTTGCTTTAACAGGTGTCGGCAGAGTGTCTCTGGGTTGAGCTGTACTCTGCGATGGTTTATGCTGTGTTGGGCTTTGCTGCAGCTGCGGTGGTGGTGGCGGTTCAGGGCTGTCATTTGCAGGCCTCCTCGGAGTGTGAGCTGGTCCTGGTGTGGACTCCCTGGTGATCTGAGTCTCTTTAGTGGTTGGTCTGACAGACGGCTCTGTGCAATCCAGAGTCTGTGTCACATTTTCACTGGTGTGTTGGTATGGTGTTTCTTCTCTGGAGAACAGTAAGTGGTCAATATGGACTGAGCGCTGTCTCCCTCCATCGTCGATCAGGTACCTGACTGGTCCGAGGCGCTTTACCACTGTTGCTCTTAACCACTTTTCCTTTCCCTCACGGAAGTTTTTTACACGCACTTGGTCACCTGGCTGTAGGTCTCTCAGCTTTGTTGTTTTGTCATGGTAGGTCTTTTTCTTTAGTTGTTTCTCTTCAACTGTTCTCGCCAGGCTTGGTTTGAGTAGACTGAATCTGGTTCTCAGTTGACGTTTTAAGAACAGCTCCGCTGGTGTGACTCCTGTCACCGAGTGCGGTGTGCTCCTGTACATCAACAGGAAGTTTGCCAGTCTGTGTTGTAGTGACAGTTTGGTCTGCAGAACCTCTTCTCCAATAACCTGTTTCATGAGTGCTGCTTTAACGGTTTGTACGGACCTCTCCGCTGCCCCGTTCGAGGCGGGGTGGTATGCTGGCACCAGTGTCTGTTTGATACCGTTGCTCCTCAGAAACTGCTTGAACTCACAGGATGTAAATTGTGGTCCATTATCTGAAACCACTTCTTCTGGTAGGCCCTGAGAAGCAAATATGTTCCGGAGCACGTCAATGGTCTTCACTGCTGTAGTGGTTGTCACAACTTCGAGCCATTTTGAGTGACTGTCAACGAGTACCAGGAAGTACTGTTTGTCTTTCTCACAGAAGTCTGTGTATCCTCTGCCATACACGGGCTGGCCACTGCCAACAGTGCAGCGGGGCTGCGGCGGGCAGTGTTCTCTCTGACTGACACGCTCCACAGTGCTGTACTGTTTTCTCAATGTCATTATCCATGTGGGGCCACCACACATACCATCTTGCGAATGCTTTCATACGGCAGATTCCCCGGGTGTCCAGTGTGTAGATCACCCAGTAGTTTGGCTCTGTGCGCTGCAGGAACAATAAGTCTCCTGCCCCACAGAACACATCCTTGCTCTTCAGATATCTCTGTCCTCCTAATGAAGAACGGTCTGAGAGCCTCATCCTCAATGTGGTCTGGCCAACCATTTAAAGTGATCTCTCTGACTTTGCTCAGCACTGGATCTTTGCGAGTGCTCCGTGCTATGTCGCTTGCATGCACAGGGAGGTCATCTACTGCTGAGAAGTAGAAGATGTTTTTTATCTTCAGCCGTTTTGTCCTTGTCACGTCTCGGCAGCCTGGATAACGCATCAGCGTTGGCATGATCGGCAGATCTGCGATATTCAATGTCATAATTATACGCCATGAGTATCAGTGCCCACCGCTGCATTCTCAGAGCAGCCAGGGTAGGAATGTCTGACTTTGGGCCCAGGATCACCAAGAGCGGCTTGTGATCCGTGATCAGGGTGAACTTTCTTCCATAGAGGTATTTATGAAATTTCTTCACTCCGAAAATGATGGCTAGAGCCTCTTTCTCAATTTGCGCATAATTACGCTCTGCATCCGTCAGGGTGCGTGACGCAAATGCAATGGGCTTTTCTTCTCCATTTTCCATGATGTGCGATATCACCGCACCCACCCCGTAGGGTGATGCATCGCATGCTAGCCTCATTGGCTTCTTGGTGTCATAATGTACAACCGCTGTGCTCTCTAACAGCTGGTTTGTCGCCTTTTTGAACACTTGGTCACATTCCACTGTCCACTTCCAAGGTCTGTCCTTCTTCAGTAGTGCATACAGTGGTTGTAACAGAGAAGACAGGTTCTTTATGAACCTCCCATAGTAGTTCAATAATCCAATGAATGAACGGAGTTCCGATTCATTTGTGGGGCTTGGAGCATTCATTATCGCTTCCACCTTCTCTTTGGTGGGGTGGAGTCCTTCGCTGTCCACCATGTGCCCTAAATACTCCACTCTGCTCTCCATGAATTTGCACTTAGCACGTTTCACTCTGACGCCATATCTCCCCAGACGACTCAGGACCTCGTCCAGCATTTTCAAGTGGCCTCTTTAGACTCCGCTGTGATGAGAATGTCATCCAGAAAACATGTCACGTGGTCTAGCCCTTGCAGGATTTGATCCATCACTCCCTGGAAGATGGATGGCGCGCTGGAGACTCCATATGAGAGACGGTGATACACATACAGTCCCCGGTGTGTGTTCACCGTGAGATATTTTTCAGAGTCTTTATCCAGTTCTAACTGCTGATATGCATGTGACAAGTCCAATTTGGTGAACAACTTTCCTCCAGCCAATGTTGCGAACAGATCCTCTGTGTTCGGTAGTGGGTATGTTTCTTCCTCCACACTCTGGTTTATGGTTACCTTGTAGTCACCACAGATCCTGATTGACTTATCCGGCTTTGGGACTATGACAATGGGCGACGCCCACTCACTTCTGTCAACCTTGGATATGATGCCTAGTCCTTCCAGTCGATCCAGCTCCTTCTCAACTGGTTCTTTGAGGGCATATGGCATCGGTCTAGCCTTCCTGATGATGGGCTGGGCTCCTGGCTTTACTCTGATAGAGGCTTTGAACTCACGGATTGTGCTGGGGCCTTCCTCAAACACAGCCTTGTGTTTCTGTAACAAAGCCTCCATGTCTCCATCACTGTCACTGCTGGCTCTCACCGTGAATATTTCTCTCCAGTTCAGCCTGAGTATCTTCAGCCAGTCACAACCTAGCAGCGCTGGTCGGTCTCCCTTCACAATCACCAGGGGCAACTTGTCTGTCTGTCGCTCATATTCTACATTCACTGTCACTTCTCCCAGCGTGGGGATTCTCTCTCCCGTAAAAGTGAACAGTTTTGTGTTGCATTTCCTCAGGGTTAGATGAGCTAACGACTTTCTGTAAACAGTCTCTGACACTAGAGTTGCTTGAGCTCCTGTGTCCAGTAACATATCCACCACCCTGCCTTCAACTGTAACAGGGATGTGAATGCCATGTGTTTTGTTAGCAGCAGTGTACACTGTGTACACAGAAAGCTCTTCATCTGTATCGCTTTCCCCAGCCTCCTGTTGTACATAATGCGTCTTCCTGTTCCTACACATCCGTGCAATATGTCCCACTTTCGAACAATTGTGGCACTTTTCATCCTTGAATTTACATGCCTCGTGTGAATGCTGCTTACCCCCACATCTGTAGCAAGGCTTAAACTCCTTCTGGTCACCATCTTGTTTTGGTTGCCAGCTCTTTTGTGTACGGTGTGGCTCAGATTTCTTTTTCCACTGCCTTTTTTCATTTTCCCTCACACTGTTTACATTCCCCGTCTCCTTCAGCTTGCTTGAAAATTCTTGTGCATTGAGTGATGCCATCTCCATTGCTAATGCAGTCTCACATGCATCCTTGAACGTCAGCGCTTGCCGCGATAACAGTCTCCTTTGCACTTCTTCGGCTTTTAATCCACTCACAAAACGGTCGCGAAGTGCATCGTTCAAATGTGCACCAAAATCACAGTGAGTTGACAGTTGCTTTAATGCTACTACATACTCCGCAATTGACTCACCATCCTGCTGATTTCTCTTTTGAAAACGGAATCTTTCCATAATCACGATTGGCTTTGGCTTGTAATGCTCACTGAGCGTATCACATAGCTCCTTGTACGTCTTTGCACTTGGCTTGTCAGGACTGAGTAGATTTTTCAAAAGTCTGTATGCTTCTGCTCCAATGGCTGTTAGGAACACACTGACCTTCTTTTCCTCATCCACTTCATTTGCCAACATCCACATGTCCAGTCTTTCCAAGTAAGATTCGAAATCCTCTTGTCCCTCCTTATATTCCGATAAGTTACCGATCCTAAACATAGCCATCTTGTTAGCTTGTTAGCTCCGTCAGATAGCTTTAGCTTACTCCGTTAGCCTCCTCTTCTTCAGAGCTACAAAGTCCACGGAATTAACTAACTTAGTTGCTAGTTTGCATGTTGTGTCTCCTCCCAGGTATATTCTTCTTAGAATTCACCGTCCTCGTCGCCACTGTAACATATTAGGGTTCTTATGATCTATAAGAATACTCCGGAGACAGATACGTGCTTCATAGCTGGACTGCACGTAATACAGGGCATGATAATAGTGGCCAGTAGATGGTGCTGACACTCTATATGTAATATCCAATACGTTACATCCCCCATTTTCAATTCATGACTGAGCTGTACTATACTGTACCCATTCTGCAATATGTTAATAAAGTGTTCAATCAATCAATCAATCACTTGGCCCCAGAACCTGGATAAACACTTAGATTCCCAAAAGTAGTGATAGACTGTAGCCTGTAGGTACCCAGGTCTGTTTGACATTTCGAACATAAAGGAGATATTGAACGGCCCATTTTGTTAGTTCTTTTTTCAATACGTTGCTGCGAACTATTATTTGTAAAAAATATTGAACCACACAGACAGCAATCAGAATACTGGCATTTCCATAACGCTTTGCCACCGCGCATTCAGTCCACACTGCAGCTTTCATCTCTACAGTATATTTTCAAAAACATAAGGAACAACTTTGCTTGAATTGTCTTTATTATGAAAACTAAAACAGGACGTTTGCATATTCTCAATGTTGCTGTCGACGTCGTCGCGTTGATGTGCGGACTTGCTTCTTCAAACCGGGTGGACAAAGTTTACAGACAAACGTTAGATTGTTTCCGTCTGAGTCAGTACTGACTTTAACGTTAAACTATTTTAAATCCCCAAGCGCCGACGTCAAGAGGTAGAGTTCTCTGAGCGAGTGCTGCTCTCGACCTGCTGCTGCGCAGCTCTAACGTTCGTTAACGTAGAGAAACGTCAGACGTAATTCGAGAGACGTCAGACGTACTTCGAGATACTTCCGTACTTTCCGCCAATCAGCGCATTGTCCTGTCACAGGAGAAATAATCTTGTGGCTGGGCGGAAGTTGCCCAATCTGGACTAATCTCCGAGGCTGCAGCTGGAGGCTACTCGAAAACACACCGTAAACAGGCTTCAAAATAATGCGGAAAACCACCCAATCTGGTGTGACCGGTGTACTCTGACGGCGTTGTGTTAAGGACGACAGACATGGATGACTGTTGACGGTCTTTATTTACCTCCTGTTAGGTTACAAAGGCAACAATATGCAGCAGCATTAGGAACACGACATCTGCAGCACAAGCCCACGGAATTCCAGGTGGGGCTGGCTCACCGCGAGAAAGCAGGCAGGATGTGTGTCCCGGAGGACCGGAAAAGTAAGGGTGTCGATTTCAAAATAAAAGCCTTAACTCCCAAAAGTGCAATAAAACAAAACGAAAGGAATGAAATCAACTTAAATCAATAAAATAAAACGTTTAGGAGTATTAGTGGAATGTATTAAAGTGTATTTTGTGATGGGGTGTAATTATCTATACAAGGCAACAAGGCACTTGTTACACTGGCAACGCGCCTGTCACCCCTGGCTACGTCATCGGACTCCTCGCAACAATGTGGAATAGCGGAATCGGCGAGCATTAGTATCATGGACGAAGCCGAGTTGCAGCAGCACTCGCTCAGAGTCAGACTCTACCTCTAGATGTCGGCGTATGAGCATTTAAAAGAGTAACGTTAAAGTCAGTACTGACTCAGACGGAAAAAATCTAACGTTTGTCTGCAAACTTTGTCCACCCGGTTTGAAGAAGCAAGTCCGTACATCGACGATGTCTACAGCAAACCTTAAGCTTAAACGGCACATTGAGAATAAGCAAAAGTCCTGTTTTTGTTTTCATAATAAAAACAATTCAAGCTAAGTTTTTCCTCATGTTTTTGAAAATATACTGTAGAGATGAAAGCTGCAGCTGCTACTAGTGTGGACTGAATGGGCGGCAGCAAAGCGTTATGGAAATGCCAGTATTCCGATTGCTGTTTGTGGTTCAATAATTTTTACAAATAATAGCTTGCAACAAGGTATTGAAAAAATAACTATAAACTATAAATTAGTTCATTTTTGAAACCATGAACTTTAGTTCAAAATTCTGAATGATGAACTATGAACTGAACTAGTTCATTTAAAAAATTGTGAACTGAACTAGTTCATGTAGAAAGTGAACTTTCCCAACACTGATTGTAAACATAACCCTAACATATGTATAAACTAGAGCTGGGCCGTTAACGCTATACTAGTGTTGCGCGATAATATAATTAACGCATTAATCTAAAAAAAATAAAATAAAAAATTACATTTTTTTCCCCCCTTTATTTACCCAGGGTAGGTTCGCTGAGCACAGATGCTCTTTTTCAGGAACGCCCTGCTTCTCCACTTGCACAACCTGAAAGTAGTCACTTCCGACTGACTTCCGGTTGCCAATGGTACTTCCTGTCCCATCCAAATACATTGGTTTTAGCTACTTTTCTCCCCTTATTTAAACAACTTTGTCATCACAGAGAGGCAATGAAACATTTGTATTATTATAGTATAGAATGTATTTTATAAGCAAACGTTTGTCAGCAGGGTTTTTGGGCTGTTTCATGTAAAAACGTTCACTGTTAGTTTACTTGCTCACGCTAATTAAGGCTAATACTGGCTAACAGAAGCTAGCGCAAGAAACGACGCCGCAAAGTATTGTTTATAGTGCATTTCTTGCCACCTTATAGCATTTGTACATTTGTATGACAGTCTATAATGCTCCCGTGAGGTTTTTCCGGACGTTTTGGTAATGATTTTCACTATAAAATCATATTTCTAAATGACAGGAAGTTGATGAAAACTGTCCGGAATAGCTTTGAGCTAACGATCTTTGCCAATGCATTGCAAGAAACAACGCCGCAAAGTATTGTTTATAGTGCATTTCTTGCCACCTTATAGCATTTGTACATTTGTATGACAGTCTATAATGCTCCCGTGAGGTTTTTCCGGACGTTTTGGTAATGATTTTCACTATAAAATCATATTTCTAAATGACAGGAAGTTGATAAACTGTCCGGAATAGCTTTGAGCTAACTATCTTTGCCGATGCATTCCATTATAAACGTAACGTTAGTTGTTCAAAACATTACCCGTCTATATAATTTGTTCCTCAACGTTATATAGACGGGTAATGTTTTGTAAACTAACTGCAGCCTTCTACAGTTAGAAGCTAACGTTAGCCAGCAAGCTGCAGCTTGCTAGTTAGAAGCTAACGTTAGCCAGCAAGCTGCAGCCTGCTACAGTTAGAAGCTAACGTTAGCCAGCAAGCTGCAGCCTGCTACAGTTAGAAGCTAACGTTAGCCAGCAAGCTGCAGCCTGCTACAGTTAGAAGCTAATGTTGAGGAACAAATTATATAGACGGGTAATGTTTTGAACAACTAACGTTATGTTTAGAATGGAATGCATCGGCAAAGATCGTTAGCTCAAAGCTATTCCGGACAGTTTTCATCAACTTCCTGTCATTTAGAAATATGATTTTATAGTGAAAATCATTACCAAAACGTCCGGAAAAACCTCACGGGAGCATTATAGACTGTCATACAAATGTACAAATGCTATAAGGTGGCAAGTAATGCACTATAAACAATACTGTGCGGCGTCGTTTCTTGCGCTAGCTTCTGTTAGCCAGTATTAGCCTTAATTAAACTAACAGTGAACGTTTTTACATGAAATACAGCCCAAAAACCCTGCTGACAAACGTTTGCTTATTAAATACATTCTATACTATAATAATACAAACGTTTCATTGCCTCTCTGTGACGACAAAGTTGTTTAAATAAGGGGAGAAAAGTAGCTAAAACCAATGTATTTGGATGGGGCAGGAAGTACCATTGGCAACCGGAAGTCAGCCGGAAGTGACTACTTTCAGGTTGGCCACTGAGCAACTCCACTGGAGCAGTTGATTCAAGCCATGTCACATAGTTCAAGTTTGAAATGATTCTTTCTGTTTTGCTCCTGAGAGTGCTAGATACTGTACTGGTAATATTATTTATTTGTGTTAACTTCTGAATAAAACAACTTATTAAACACAAGTACATCTTATTGAAGTTTCAAGTTTCTTTCAAGTTTCAAGTTTCTTTAATAGTTGTCATACAGAAGTACAGAATACTTTCATACAAAATGCTTCTTACTGTTACGCTCCAGAGACTGTGCTAGACAAGATAGTATCAAATAACATAGTATAGCATGTAATTTAGAAGTAGAAAATGAGGTCACAGTGTTCAGTATAGACATATGTACAATGTTCGATGCAGAATAGACGTAACTGAGTTACCATATAATATACAATACTATGCAGTGTACTAATGTACAATACTATATAGTGCAAAGCAGAAATGGGATGAGGTACAATTTAGATACAATTTACAGTAAGGTGTACGAGTTGTAGTGCAATCCTTCATCAATAAATATAAAGTGTGGGGAGTGGGTGCTACAGTGTGTTTGTTTAAAGTGAGTGTGTGCTATAAAGTGTGTGGAGTGGGTGCTACAGTGTGTTTGTTTAAAGTGAGTGTGTGGATGTGTGTGCTATGTGCGTTTGATGGTTGTTGTGTAGTGTTCATTGTTCGTTTAGCAGCCTGATGGCCTGGGGATAGAAGCTTCTTCTGAGTCTTTCTGTGCTCGCCTTGAGACTCCGGTATCGCTTGCCTGACCGCAGCAGTTCAAAGAGGCAGTTGTTCGAGTGACTGGAGTCTTTAATGATTATCTTAGCCTTGCCCCTGCACCGCTTGTTGTAAATGTTCTGGAGGGTGGGGAGCCCCCCTCCAATTGTGCGTTCGGCTGAACGTGTCACTCTTTGTAGTCTGCTTCGGTCTTGTGCAGTGCTATTCCCAAACTAGGAGGTGATGTTGCCAGTCAGGATGCTCTCTATTGTACATGAGTAGAAGTTCTTAAGGATCTTCTGACTGACTTGGAACTTCCTTAGGCGCCTAAGGAAGTAGAGGCGTTGTCGTGCCTTCTTCACAACACTGTCAATGTGTGTGGTCCATGTCAAGTCCTCGGATATGTAGGCTCCGAGGTACTTAAAGCTGTTGACTCTCTCAACCGGTGCCCCGTCGATGCTGAGGGGGCTGTAGTCCTTGACCCCCGACCTCCTGAAGTCCACAATCATCTCCTTTGTTTTGCTGACGTTCAGGGAGAGGCTGAACATTATTTTGATATTTCATTACCAATTATCATAGCAAAACAGCTTTTTCAAACAGTCTGTAATGCATTTTGGAAACGGGAGATTGGCTCATGGTGTAATGGGCCACCTGGCCTGAGAAACATAAGGAGGAAAGAAAAAGTAAGGACTTACTTCTGGTCATTATTTGGGTAGAACACACATATTTTGAATGCCTTCGGCAGGTTTTTTTTTTTTTTTTTTTTGCCATTTTAATCTAGATTAAATCCAGGATTGCAGATAGATTAATCTAGATTAAAAAAATTAATCTATGCCCACCTCTAGTATAAACATAACCTTGATGGAACAATCTTGAGATTCGTTTTTACAGTAAAAACAACATTGTCTTGATCATGTCTTGGTTCAAGGTAAAATGGCCAATAGAGAACATGAAATACTAAATCTACAAACATACTGTTCTGACAGCACAATATTGATGCAATTTGCAGATCTTTTTTAATGCATAGGTTTATAAAACAGTGTTGAATGTCGGATATTGCGTATTGGCTAGACATCATAACCTGGACTATACAGTATATAGAGAGAAGGAATAAAACGCTGTGAGACAGGATTCGTGTATCAAGGAAGCAACATTTTTATTTGTGAAGGTCGCTCTTATATACACGCACTCAGCTGGTCGTAATGAGTCAATCACTCAGCTGGTGTCAATCAGTCAATCACTCTGAATGGATGACGGGAGAGCACACTCATTATTGTCAACACCCCCACTTGCTATCCTACTGACGTATCTAAACTGGATAAGGAAAAATAATAACAAAAACTATTTAATAACAATCAGTTATTGTAACACTTTTACATTCCATTAAACAAACGAAGGCCGTCATTGATATGGTTCCTCTCCTGAGTGAAACAAGAACATAAGTCATTAGATTTCATTATTTACACAGTCCGTTTTTTCACTGGCACTCTTTTATAACTTTTGAAATAAACAAGAAAAACAAATAATGTGACCACTTGGTCACTACTCACACTGATGTGGTTTCTCTCCCAAACATAACCCTTGTGAACCTATTTAGTTTGTCCTTAGTTGCTGGTTTGGTAAATACATCAGCCACCATTTGATCTGTGGGACAGTATCGCAAACAGATCTGTCCATTTAGTACTGTAGATCTGATAAAATGGTACTTTATGTCTATGTGTTTGCATCTTTGTCTGCGGACTGGGTTCTTAGCTAATGCTATGGTTCCCCGATTGTCCTCATGGACAATGGGTGGTGCATACTTACATGCATCCATATGTGTCAGCAGTTGTACCAGGTGTAAACACTCTTGGGTGGTTGCAGCTAGTGCCATGTACTCTGCTTCACATGTGGACAATGCCACCGTCTGTTGCTTTTTAGTCTTCCATGAGACCAATGGACCAGTCTCATGTAGACTAACACAGTACCCTGTTGTGCTGCGTCGGTCTGTGACATCTGCTGCCCAGTCCGCATCACTGTAAGCATGTAACCTCAAATCAGAATTACACTTCTTGTAACACAACATTTTATCACTGGTGCCCTTTAAGAACCTCAATACATGTTTGACAGTAGCCCAATGTTCCTCAGTTGGTTTGTTAAAATACTGAGACAGTTTACTCACTATGAAACACAGATCTGGCTTAGTACACATAGTAAGATAGATTAGGCTACCGACCACCTCTCTGTACCGGGTGACATTGTTCATTATTCCTGCCCCTTCAGTGTAATCGAGTGCCCGCTCACATGGTGTTGATCTGGGTTTACAGTCCTGCATGTCAAACCTCTCTAGCATGTTCTTTACACACTGCTTCTGTGACATTGTCACACATCCATCGCACTGTTCAAAGTCGATTCCTAGGAAGTGTGTCAATCTGCCCATATCCTTCATCTGAAATTTCTTTGTGAGCATCTCTTTTACAGCCTTCATTGCATTCTCATTACTGGCTGCAAGAACCAAATCATCAACCCATATAATCATGATTACCTTCTCATGCTCAGTTTCTCTTGTATATACACAGTGATCAGCAGGGTTTTGCACAAATTCATTCACAATTAGATAGTCATGTAACATGTTGTTCCAATTCCGGCCAGACTGTTTTAGACCATACAGTGACTTCTCTAGTTTACACACCAATGTCTCTGTGCCAGATGTCTGTTCATAACCCTCTGGCTGTTCCATGTATATCTCATAATCTATCGGTGCATGTAGGTAGGCAGTTTTAACGTCCATCTGATTTAAAATCAAATTTTCTTGTGCAGCTTTCTGCATCAATACTCTGACACTTGTCAGGTCGGCTGTGGGAGAAAAAGTCTCTCCATAGTCAACACCCCTTTTCTGACTGTAGCCTTTAGCAACATATCGTGCCTTGTATTTATCTGTACCATCTGCATTTGTCTTGATAGCATACACCCATCGACCCCCCACTGCAACTTTGCCCTGTGGCAAGTTGGTCAAAGTAAATGTACCGTTCTCTCTCAGTGATTGCATTTCATCCTCCATGGCACTGACCCATTCCTTTGATTCGGGTGACTTCACTGCATCACTGTAAGTTAAAGGTATGTTACACAACATTTTGTAACAATAATCAACATTAACCTGTGTCTGGGCTTGACTTACTTCATATACACTATCTCCAAAATAATCGGGCTTCTTCCGGTCCCTAGAAGGATAGCGTGGAGACTCCTGTTTGACCTCCTGTTCCTCTCTAGCCTGATCCTGGCTGTTCTCTGGCCTGGTCACAGGAATCTGCTGTTTAGCAGTCTCTGGACTAGCATCCATTTGTTTGCTTGTGCTAGCCCTAAGTGGCCCACCAAAATCCTCATCATCTATGGATCTCTCAGTCTGTGTCTGCTGCTCACCTACTGTTTTTGGCATAAATTTGACCAGCCTGTGCTTCCTCACCTTTCCACTGTCGGGGTAGAAAACCAGGTAAGCTGGGCTCTTCTTGTCATGCCCGACAAAGAAGCCCTTCTCACTCCTAGGGTCTAACTTTTTCTTGTGCTGTCTGTAGGCATAACACAGAGTTCCAAACTTCTGCATCCTAGACATATTAGGACGTTTCCCTGTCAGCAGCATGTGAGGTGTCTGTTTAGTGCGATTGTTAAAACATCTATTCCTCACTTGAGCTGCAGTCTGTACTGCATAAGGCCATAATGCTTTTGGGAGCTTGCTCTCTAATAGCATGCATCTAGCCATGTCGAAAAGAGTCCTAAACTGGCGTTCTGCAGTACCATTCTGATGTGGCGAATATGGTGATGACGTCTCATGCTTTATACCATTTTTCCTCAGTAGCCCTTGGTACTCTTTACCAGTGTATTCTGTACCATTATCAGACCGGATGCGTCTGATCCTCCCATATGAGGCGGTGTCAGCTATGAACTGCTCTGTTGCTTGCACAGTATCACTCTTATGCTTCAGATGATAGATAAACACAGTACTTGAGTAGTCGTCAGTAAACGAAAGTGTAAATCTATGCCCATCTATGGACACTGGGTCAATAGGACCTGCTAGGTCTGTGTGCACCAACTCTAGAACCTTTTTGGCTCTCACATCAGGCTTCCTGTTGAAGCTTTGTACAAACTTTCCCTGAGTGCACACTTCACAGTTCAGTTTAGACTTGTCTATTTTCCCTTTAATAGTCATACCATCAACAATAGGCTGGAGTTTCTCAACATCAGCATAATTGCAGTGTCCTAGAATTTCATGCCATGTCTGTATATCAAAACAGCCCTTGCTCTGATCACATTGGTCATCCACCATGGGCAAATAATACAGCTTATTATGCTCATGGATGTGAAATTCAGTACCGTCTCTGTGCTGTAGGACGTCTTCTCCTTGTCTGAAGATCAGTGGCTCCAGTACCAGTGGTGGCTGCTCTCACAGAGATGTCCTGCGGGAATGAGGGGATGTACAGCGCCCCTCTCAGTGTTGTAGTCAGTCGCCTGCCTCTGCTGTCAATCAAGCACACCTCCGCGTCCCCTCTGCGCTCTGCGACCCCGTTGCTCCTCGTGCCGTCAGCCAACTCCACGCAGTGAGACTCGGCCTGGAATCCGTCATCGAATACCTTGAACTTGGCCAGGTCGGTGATTATATGCGCAGTCGCACCGGTGTCCACCATCAGGCCCTTCTTCTTAACACCGCGTCCTGGATCGCCTTCCCTCGTCAGAAACGCATATGTGTTGTTGTCATGACAACTCACTTGCACAGACACGCCTCGCGCATCGTTCTGCTCCGGTCTCCGTCTGCAGGTCGCCCCTTGATGTGTGGAGCTTTTACAGTGGTGACACCACAGCTTGCGTCGACAGGTCCTTCTCATATGCCCACTTTGGCCACATCTGTAGCATATAATGTCTGTACGCTGTGCGCTCTGAATGCGCGCGCTCTGGGCATTCTGTGCACCCCGGTCAGACAGGGCTTGGGCTCGCATAACATTGTCATCCGATGTGGTAACGCGCATTTTCTCAGTGTCCTCAAAACTCCTGAGCTTAGTTTTAAACTCAGAAAACACTATAGTCTCATCACTCTGTGTGACATGTATCGCAAAGGGTTTAAATGCCTCGGGCAGTCCTTTTAATACCATAGCCACGAGTAGACTATCACTCAAAATCTCATTTGCGTTTCTCAGTGCAGTTATTGCCCTTTCTGCCCGAATTACATAGTCAGTCACCGTTTCACTGCTAGACTTGTGCAGTGTAGTCAGCTCTATATAGAGACTGATAATCCTTGGCTTCCCTGAACCCGCATAATAATTGCGCAATATTCCGATGGCTTTCCGTCCATCATCAGACGCTTCTCGCATTACCAGCGATAAACTCTTATCGTCCAGAAACTGGATGAGCTCTGCGTATATCAATGTGTAGACTCCTTTACATAAGCCTACTGCGAGGGGCAAGTGGACTGGCTTGAGTTAGACGCGTGCTTAAAGAATTCAATGTCCAGAGAGCTCTTATCATTTTCGATATGCCAATCCTTTTATTGACTTATCAACCAAAATATATATACAAAAACTCTTTTTACTAATAACACTGACCGCCGACCTATACGGCACATCTCGAACACGGTAAAAAACTGTATGGCTATTCCCCTTGCGCACCTGGGGCTCGTCACCCACTGATCAGTATATATGGGTAACCACCCCCTGTGGTGGTTGCCATGGTGACTGATAATGCCAAACCTCTGCACCGTGAGTTAAAATAAAACTAAATAAACAGAAGGGCATTTTGGCTCCAACACTCCGGCCCCTAATTGAGAATGGCAGGAGGCCAGGAACAATTCAAAATAATATTTACATAATGGAGCCAATAAATGTATACAAAAGAACTCAAAAAACAATTATTTGAATTAGAAGCTTTAAATTGCAGCTTCTTGAAGCAAGCAAAGTTTAGTTACTGGTCTATCCAGTGTGCTCGTTTTTGTTTTCACTCGTGCAGAACGCACCAGTCCTTTCCTGTCAGGATAGGTCTCCAGGACTCTTCCAAGTAACCAGGAACCACGTGGAGCTGTAGCGTCTGCGATCAATACAATGTCTCCAGGGACAAGACTTCGTCTCTCCTTACTCCACCTCTGCCGCTCCTGTAGCAAAGGTAAGTATTCTCTCAGCCAGCGTTTCCAAAAAAGGTCTGAGATGTATTGGACTTGTCTCCATCTCCTTTTGAGGTAGAGGTCAGACTTCTCAAACAATCCAGGTGGCAAGATTGGAATTCTTTTCATTGTGAGAATGTGATTGGGAGTGAGAGCTTCCAGATCGTTGGGATCTCCAGACAACTTAGTTATGGGGCGATCATTAAGAATGGCTTCGACTTCACACAGCACTGTATGAAATCCTTCGTCATTCAAGGTTTGCTGGTGTAGAACTGATGTTAGTATTCGTCGAATCATCCGTATGATGCGCTCCCATGCACCTCCATGATGAGAAGCTGTTGGTGGGTTGAAGCTCCACTGAATTCCTTCTTCCAGAAAAGCTGATTGTATTTTGCTGTGGTTTAAAGCAGCGAGAGCTTCCCTCAACTCTCTTTTAGCACCAACAAAATTGGTTCCATTGTCCGATCTTAAATGAGAGATGGGTCCTCTTCTACAAACAAACCTGCGTAGAGCATTTATACAGGAGTCCGTATCCAATGAATAAGCGACTTCCAAATGGACTGCTCTACTTGCCATACAGGTGAAAATGACTCCATAGCGCTTTTCAAAGGAACGTCCCCTCTTGACCTCAATCGGGCCGAAATAATCAACTCCAACATTGGTAAATGGAGGAAGATCAGCAACGATTCGCTCTAGAGGCAAGTCTGACATCTTCTGCTCACCCAACTTTCCTCTATGGCGTTTGCAGAAGACACAGTCAGACAGGACCTTTCTTGTTGCTGCATTGGCACTAGTGATCCAATATTTTCGGTGCAATCTGGAGAGAACATGGTTTCTCCCACCATGACCCATCTGTTCGTGGATGTGCTTTAGTATGAGAGTCGATACATGGAGGTCTTTCGAGAGGATAACAGGATGTTTAGATTCCTCAGACATTGCTGCCCTACTCAACCTCCCTCCAACTCTAAGCAAGCCATCCTCCAGAATGGGGTCCAGTTTATAGATGGGACTGTCTTTCTTTACTTCACCCTTTCCAGATGTCAACACAGCAAGTTCATCAGGGAACCTTTGCTGTTGAGTGAAGCGAATGATGGCAGACTCAGCTGTAGAAAGATCATCTGGTGTTAAGTTCTGGTTTCCCAATGCAGCTCTACTTTGTTGCATTTCCTGTTCCACTTTGTCTGCATCTTCATGACTCAGTTGGCTTCTTTTACGACTCATCTCCAATAGAGTCTTTCGTAATTTCAGGATCCAAGCAACGGACCTTTTCAACCTTTTCCAGTCAGAAAAGTAGGTGATCAGTTGGTGTGTGGCACTTGGTGCATTGACAATTACTGCGTTGATGGTGAGATCCTTTTTGACCTCAGGGTCATCAGCAGCAATGTTGTACTCCAAGATACTATCTGGCCACTCTTCCTCTGGTTTCCAAAGAAACTCAGGGCCTTCAATCCAACTTCTGTTGGTCAGCAAATCATCCACCGTAACTCCCCTTGAGGCTTTGTCAGCAGGGTTCTGAGTGGTATGAATGTACCTCCACTGCGTGACTTCAGATGTTCTTCGGATGGTAGAAATCCTATTTGCCACAAAGGTGTGAAATCTCTTGTCTTCATTTCTGATGTACTTTAAAACTGAAGTACTGTCAGTCCAGAAACAAGATTTCTCAAGGCAAAGCTGAATTTCGCCTCTGAGCATGGTGTCCACACGAACAGCAAGAACAGCTGCAGTGAGTTCCAAGCGTGGAATGGTGACTTGCTTTAGTGGGCAAACTCTGGCTTTACCTAACAGAAAAGAGACATGACACCTGTTGCTGTTGTTCCATATCTTCAGATAGGTCACAGTGCCATATCCACTTTCGCTGGCATCAGAGAAGTGATGTAGTTGACCACGAATGGTTTCTCCAAAATCTGCCGGCTTGAGGCATCTTTCAACTTTGAATGCCATCACTCTTTCCAGGTCTCTCAACCATTTCGTCCACTGCTGTTGGAGAATTGGGTGAATTTGATCATCCCATCCATAGTTCCTCCTACACATATCTTGCAGTATGAGCTTGGCTGGAAGTGTGAGTGGGGCAAGAAATCCTAAAGGATCATAGATTGAGCTGACCATCGATAGAATCCCACGTCGAGTATGAGGCTGTTCTTTGAGTGCCAACTTGAACTTAAAAGTGTCTGTATCAACACACCAATGAAGTCCAAGGGCCCTCTCCACTGGCAGTTGGTCTCTGTCGAGATCCAAGTCAAGCAAATTCTTGGATCGGTCTTCCTCTGGGATGGATAGCAGCACTCCACGGTTATTGCTAATCCATTTTGTCAAATGGAAGCCTCCTTTTTGACAAACATCTGTCAAATCCTTGACCATTTTAACAGCCTCCTCTTCTGATGGCAAGCTCTTAAGACAGTCATCCATGTAGAAGTTGCTGTTGACCGTGTCAAGTACCTCAGCAGGGAAACTGTTGTGGTTATCTTCTGCTGTCTTTCGGAGGGCATGACAAGCACAGCTAGGAGAAGACACTGCCCCAAAGAGATGCACAGTCATCCTATATTCTACCAGTTCTTGGGATACGTCGCCGTCAGGCCACCACAAGAACCGAAGAAAATCTCTGTCTTTCTGTGCCACATTGACCTGATGGAACATCGCTTTAACATCAGTCATTAAGGCTACAGGTTCTTGCCGGAAACGTGTGAGGACTCCTAACAAGGTGCTGGTGAGGTAAGGGCCTTGTAGAAGCTCCTTATTGAGAGATTTTCCTCTATACTCTGCTCCACAGTCAAATACGACACGCAGATTGCCCTTCCTGGGATGGTACACTCCATGGTGTGGAATGTACCACACTTTTCCATCACACCGTTCCACTTGATGTTCAGGAACACGTTCAGCATATCCTTTACTGATTACGTCGTCGAGAAAGTTGGTGTATTCTCGGTGGAACTTCTCATCTCTCCCAAACTTCCTTTTCAGTCCAAGGATGCGTTGCCTAGCAACAAACTGATTATTTGGCAGAGACACTTCTTTCCTTTTAAAGGGAAGCTCCAAGGTGTAATGTCCATCTTGCAGTTTGCATGAATCAGTCATGATTTCCATGAACTTCATATCATCCCTCGACATTTCCTCTTTGTCTTCTGATGACCTTTCATTAAAATCATGGTTGTACTGATTGTTCAGCAACTCCTCCAGATTTGTTATAGAGATCCTATTAACAATAGCAGCGGGGTTGACATTCTCACTCCGCTGCTCACTGTAGCCTGATAGGGGACCATTAACGACCCACCCCAATAGGGTCTTAATGGCATATGGCCCATTGCCATGACTATTCACAATTTCCCAAGGTTCAAGCAATTTGGAGGCATTGGTACCTATCAATAACTCCACATCAGCTTGAATCAGAGGAAGGGCAACCCCATCTAAGTATGGCCACTTAGCCAACTCCTCTTGGCTAATGATGTTACTCGTGGTTACAGGCATCCTCTTCTGGGTGTAGACCTTGGGCAGGTCATAGAACTGCCTCCCAGTGAGGCTGGAGATCTCCAAGTCTGTCAGTATGTAGCTGGACACAGATGCCTTTGGACCCATGGTATGTAAGCTGATTTGTGTTTTCCTTCCTGTAAGGTTCAGCCTTCTCATTAGGGATTCTGAACAAAATGTGTCAGTGCTGCCTGGATCTAAAAATGCATATGTTGTGATGATTTTGTCTCCCTTGCTGGACTTCACCTGTACAGGCAAGATTGACAGAGTCCCATTGCTGCTTCCGGCCCCTGTTTGTCCACATGTTTGCAAAGAGATCTGTGCGTTACTCACCGAAGGTTTCTTTGGCTGGTTTGTGTTGCTTGCTCTCTCCTTCTGATTAATATGAAGAACACTGGGATGGTTTTGGCTGCACACCTTGCAAGTCAAGCGCTTCTCGCAATTCCTGCTAAGATGTCCAATGCGAAGGCAGCCAAAACAGATTCCTTTTTGCCTTATAAAAGTAATCTTGTCCCTGTGTGTCTTCTCCTCCATCTGAGGACATTGATCCAGAGTGTGATTTTTAGAGCAACATACACAAGTGTTGGTGTTGTGAGCAGATTCATTTCTTTGCTTTGCAGGGGTTTCGATGGTAGTAACTGTGGTTGCAAAACTGTCTCCTTTGAATTTGGGTTTAATTTGTGACTTCATTCTGTTCATGTTCATAGGTCTACTTCCTGTACTTGGTGGTGTATTTTGAATGTCTCTGAAGACTGGGTCTGAGACAATCTTTACCTGGCGCTCAATGAATGTGACAATATCCATGAATTGTGGTCTGCGATGGTGTTTTTCCATTATCGAACATACAGAGACTCTCCAATTCTCTCTGAGCTTGTATGGAAGCTTTGAAATCAATACTTTCATGTTCGCTGGCATATCGAGTTCCCTCATGTACTGGACATTCTCCATAGCATTACAGCACTCCCGAAGGAAAAGAGCATAGGCTTGAAGAGATTTTATGTCTTCAGCCTTCACTAGCGGCCAGTTGAGCATCTTCTCCATGTAAGCTGCTGTGATTTTATATTCATCTCCAAAGTGTTGTTCAAGTAGGTACTTTGCCATATCATAGCCTCTGTCTGGAGCCATGTGTTGACAGCTACGTACAAGCTCTTTAGGCTGACCCCTGGTGTACTTCTCCAAGAAGTACAAACAATCACCTCTGTTTCTCGTGTTCTTCTCCACACAATGAACAAAGGCTCTGACAAAGGTTCTGTACTGCAGAGGATCCCCATCAAAATATGGAATCTCTCTTGGTGGCAGTAAGTGAGTGGTTTGCTGCTCCACTAGCATTGCTGTTATCTCATTTTGCCTTTTTAATAGGTTACATACAACTGAGGTTTCATTGCTTTGGGGTGAAATTACAGTTGGGGTCGTTAGCTGCACAGGAGCTTCCATGTGGATTGTATTGTCCTGTGCTCCATCCCAAGACACATGTTGTCTTTGTAAAGATGGCGGTTGTGTTTGAATGGGAGTTGGCTGTAACAACATAGATTGTTGTCTTTGCCAAAATGGGGGCTGTTGAATGGGTGTTGGCTGCATCAAGTGCATAGGTTGTTGCATTTGCCAGGGTGGTGGTTGTTGAATGAGTGCTTGTTGCTGTTGCATAGCTTGTGGTATTTGCCAGGGTGGTGGTTGTTGAATGGGTGCTTGTTGCTGTTGCATAGCTTGTGGTTTCCATAGTGATGGTTGTTGCACATATGATTGCTGTGCAGATGGTTGCTGCAGTTCTGGTGGTTGCATAGATGGTTGCTGTGGTAGTGATGTATATTCTTTTGCCCGAGGATTGAGAGTGACTGAGGGTTCCTTTAACCTTGTTCCTTTCCTGTAGTAGGAGTCCATTCCATCGGACTGTGTGAGTGAAAGAGCTTGGTGACTGGGGGATTGTAATACTGCTATTCTTGCGTTGGTAGCTGCCAATTGTGCATCAAGCTCCATCGTTTCCTTTTTCTTTTTCAGGATCTGTTCCTGCTCTTCCAGAGCGTGTTTATCCTTTTTCAGGATCTGTTCCTTGGCTTCCTGAGCGTGTTTCAGGATCTGTTCCTGCTCTTCCAGAGCGTGTTTATCCTTTTTTAGCATTTGTTCCTGCTCCTCCAGAGCGTGTTTATCCTTTAACGCTGCAGCGTGAATCACAAGTGAAGCTCTATCTGCCTCGGCCTGTAAGCGAGCTGCTGAGGTAGAAGATCTGCTGGACCTGCTGGACTTGCTGGTACCAGACCTTGTGTGACCTTTGTGAGCAGATTTTTTACTTCCCACATTAGAAATGCTGTCATTTGGATTAATTAGATTTTGCACGTCCTCCTCATCCTCATTAACACTTTCCACAGGTTTGGTCATTTTTGTCCATGCATTCATGTGATCAATAAAGTCATTGACATTGATCATTTTGGCTTTGAACCAAATGTCATGTTTTCCCCTTTCCTCAGGAGGTACTATTGGCAACAGAGCCTCCTGGTTTGCTTCTGCTTCCTTGCATATGTGGAGATATTGCATAAATGCGCATTGCACCTCCTGTTTGCATCCACTTTGCATTAACCCCAAAATCGTTTTTTGCAAGTTAGAAGCCTTGTTAAATTTAGATTTATGTAATTTATGTAATGTGTCAATTTTATCCGATAGGGCCTCTGGTGTTAATTTACTCTTGCGTTTTGTGACCTGCTGATCGGTATCAACATTGTGTGTGATTTGACCTGTGTCCACCTCGGACTGTGTTTTAGCCACTGTGGGTGTGGGCTGTGACTTTTCAACCAATGAAGGTTCTTTACAATGAGTTTCAGCCGTGGCGGGCTGTTCAACCATAACGCTGGTCTCTGTTGGATTCTGAACACCTTTATCAGAATTCATTTCAGCAATATAAGACCAACAGATTCAATATGAAACGGTACCTTTGGTTAAATCACAATAAACAAAACCCACAGTTAATCATCACATGACGTTCTAACCAAACCTTGACAGACACACACACGAACGGGTTGCACAACCATATACCACCAATGCATTGGAATTTTCCCTTTTTATATTTTTCTCAATTGACCCTGTGTGTGCACACATTTGTTTTGTATATGGCCATATAAGATATACCGGTAGCGCGCTACATACCTGTTCGTTGCGCAGCGCTGTCGGGGCCGTTTGACTTTATTCTTTGAACTTCGAAAAGTCTTCAAACAGCGCTCCTTGTCCGAGCGCTATTCAACATCAAACAGCGCTCTTTGTCCGAGCGCTATTCAATAAACTGCTTGCGCGCAGGACAGCTCCCTGGTCCGTTCCCTCGCCCAAATGGTGCTGGGGCAGGTGATGCCGTCCGCTCCTTGACGGTGGTACCGTGGACAGCGGTACCGTGGACAGCTCCCTGGTCCGTTCCCTCGCCCAAATGGTGCTGGGGCAGGTGATGCCGTCCGCTCCTTGACGGTGGTGGGCTGCTCCTCCCGGTCCGTCCGCTCCCCGACGGTGCTGGTGCCGGGCAGCTTGGTCCAGATTGTCCACGTTCCGCGCAATTCCAAGCGAAACGGTGAACCAAAACAGCTGATCACACGTCCCGCTGATCAGCTGTTGAATCTTGAGCGCAGAGCGCGCTGTCTCGCTGATCAGCTGTTTGAATGAATCTTGAGCGCCGAGCGCGATTATCCTCGTCTTCCAATAAGTAACAAAGGCAATTGTCCATTTCAAACGAAGAGCCTTAGTTTTTGACTAATGTAGACTCCTTTACATAAGCCTACTGCGAGGGGCAAGTGGACTGGCTTGAGTTAGACGCGTGCTTAAATAATTCAATGTCCAGAGAGCTCTTATCATTTTCGATATGCCAATCCTTTTATTGACTTATCAACCAAAATATATATACAAAAACTCTTTTTACTAATAACACTGACCGCCGACCTATACAGCACATCTCGAACACGGTCAAAAACTGTATGGCTATTCCCCTTGCGCACCTGGGGCTCGTCACCCACTGATCAGTATATATGGGTAACCACCCCCTGTGGTGGTTGCCATGGTGACTGATAATGCCAAACCTCTGCACCGTGAGTTAAAATAAAACTAAATAAACAGAAGGGCATTTTGGCTCCAACACAATGCGTTTTTCTCACCATCTTCTCTCAACTCGACAGCAGACGCCTCGTCAGGGAGATCCGTTTTTCGAGAGTGTCCTTTAGTCTCTGTAGCCGGAGATGGCCCATGAACTTAGTCTCCCACAGTTCATACTTTTGTTCATCTCCGTCAAACGCTAGACGAGACCAACGCGAATTCCCTTCCGATTGTCTGGTCGTCATGATTCTAGCGCTCTGGGCCCATAACCTGTTGAATGTCGGATATTGCGTATTGGCTAGACATCATAACCTGGACTATACAGTATATAGAGAGAAGGAATAAAACGCTGTGAGACAGGATTTGTGTATCAAGGAAGCAACATTTTTATTTGTGAAGGTCGCTCTTATATACACACACTCAGCTGGTCGTAATGAGTCAATCACTCAGCTGGTGTCAATCAGTCAATCACTCTGAATGGATGACGGGAGAGCACACTCATTATTGTCAACAAACAGGCAGAGTAAAACACAGTCCAGATTTTGTCGACAAACTAAATAAACTATGGAATAACTGAGATGATTGAGTAGAATACCATGAATCAAGAAGACAATTTGATAGCAGATAAGAAGGTTTGAACATTTGAAAAAGACTGTCAGAAAATAATAATTACAGCTTTAAATTCTGTGTATTAGTGTATATTTAGCCAAATTGAAGTTATATCTCCTTGGTGATCAGCTCTGTAGCCTACTACAATTATTTGGTTATGGACTTTAGGCTACTACAGTTGTTTTGCACTTTATATATAAATGTGACCAGGCTGATACTCAACAAACAAGACCCAGATAAAACTGGAAATGCTAATGAAAAGAGCCAGAGGCCGATATACTAAAATCATAGATTTGATCAACAATTAATCAAATAAAAGACTGGCCATAATAAAGGAGGGGTGGTCTGGTCATATTTATATAGTACTATTGTATTTAATGTATATATCAAATAAACAAGAAATGAACAAGAAAATAAACCACGTGGGGCTTAACTGTACTACCAGGGAAGTAATGGTAGTTATATGTAAAAGATGTAAAGAAAATAAAAAAATAAATAAACCACCACTAGACACCACTAACTAATTCAAACCAAATAACTAAATATTTACCTACTCACAGCAAACTAAGGTGACTCTAACCACAAAATAAAGCACAATAAAGCAAGATGGCTTGTCTACCACTCAGCCCCTCCTTTAGCAAAGCAAAAAGGCCCACAAGGAAAATAAAACAGAAAATTATTAAATAGATTATTCAAAGGCACTAAAATAGAATACGTCTGTGGAAAACAGTGGTTGGCTCCTCTAGTGGTGTCTTTATTTTAAAACTAAAATAAACAGAGACATGTTGATGTCATTGGCACAGGCTGGCAGCTCTCCCTGTTAACAAGTTGTAATATTTGACTGTCATTTTAACTTGTTTTGCTCACAAACTTCTGTGTTTTTTTTTTCCCATTTTCCTCCGATTTTCTCCCATCCCAATGTTAGTCGTTATGCCAATTCCCAGTCCCCTTCCTGGTCGCTGCGCACTTACCCCCCACAGTCGGTCTGGGAGAGTGGAGGCTATCACGTGCTTCCTCCGACACACGTCCAGCCAATCAACCGCTTCTTTTCACCTGGCAGCGCGGATATTCTCTGAGAGGGCGTAGCGTGTGGAAGGATCACACTATCCCACTCAGGTCCTATCCGCGCTTAGCAGGCACCCCGACCGAACTGTAGGAGTCGCTGTTTACAACGACCCGGACCCACCCCGCCAGCTTCTCCCACCCTCTAATACTGCCAATTGTATTAGTGTGAACGGCCAGCCAAGCTGGTAACAACCCCGGAGCTGTGAGCTGGATTCGAACAGGCGAATCCTAGCGTCTCCGGGGTTTTGGTAAAATTGGTGTTTGAAGATGAGGGTCAGAAGTTCTTCTGATAAGGATCACAATAGTTGGATTTCTGTCCAGTATTAAAGCATATCTCTACAGTTTTAGTTTTGTATGGATATGCTGGTGTTTCTTTAAGTTGCCAGAGTTACTGAAGCTCTTCTCACATTGGTCACAGTGGTAGGGCCTCTCTCCTGTATGAACCCGCTGGTGTCTCTTTAAGTTTACAAATTGACTGAAGCTCTTCTCACACTGGTCACAGTGGTAGGGCTTCTCTCCTGTATGAATAAGCTTGTGTTGCTTTAAACCTCGAGAGTTGTTGAAGCTGTCCCCACACTGGTCACAGTTGTAGGGCTTCTCTCCTGTATGAATACGCAGGTGGACCTCTATGGTTGTAGAGTGTCTGAAGCTCTTCCCACACTGATCACAGTGGTAGGGCTTCTCTCCTGTATGAATACGCTGATGTATTTTAAGATGGTGCTTTCTTATGAAGCTTATTCCACATTGGTAACAGCAGTAAGGCCTTGACTCAGCCATTATCTCCGTTTGTCGTTGTGATTGTACCTGGAGAAGAGAGAAGCACTCCAATGAAGAACTCAGATTGTGTGTTTTGTATTTGGTTTAGTTTATATTTCTGAAGTTCCCAAAATGTTCAAATTTTCTTGTATGTGATTTAACGATAGCATATGTAATTCAGTCAAACAGTGACCTCTAGACAAAGACCAGCTTCGTATTGCACGTTGTTTACATGTTTTGGTCTGATCTGTTTATAGTGCGAGTTTCTCCAGACCTCTTGGCAGAACCTGAGGTGTGGCCAGACAATAACAACCTCTTCAACTCCCATTCAATTCTAACCCACACATCTGAGAAAAGTAAATAAAGTGCAGTACCAACTAAGCAGGGCTCTTTTGCTTAGAGGTCACTGTTAAACAACATTACAGATTATACTGTTAAAAGTGAATCTGCTCCAAGATTGGTATTGAAAACTGGTCAACTTTAGTTAAAATACTGGGCAGTTGCCTGCAATAATATGTCTTTCAGAAGCACGTTTTGATCCAGATGGTTTTTAGTAGAAGGTCTTGGTCCAGTAGAGTCTAGTACATTAACTCTTGGTTTCTTCCCAGGCCTGACAGGACAGCTATCTGGAGGGAGATAGTGATGGAGAAGTGTGTGAGAGGAAGGAAAGAAAGAATAGGTGATTTAGTTTCTATGTAAGAGGGTTACAGATTTAACTATGGTATTATAATAGAGGAGATTCTGGCCTTTCAAATGATTCCTCACATGACCCTATAAAGCCATTTATAGGCCTGGCATTTTATATTCTACATTCATATTGCATGTGTCCGGATGGCAAAATCCAGTACTGCATCTACAAAAGCCTCTGTAAATGATCTGCCCATTGTTAATTTGTTTAGATATTGACTATACTTGATCTTAAGAAGTAGCTGAATGAGCTCAGTTGCATCTTTTAGCCATTGTCAGCATAGTTATTCACCGTCAAAGATGAAAAAAGAATTATAATAATTTATATTCTCCTTTGGTTCATTACAATTTACTAGGGCTGTCACGATTCATCGACCATGTCGACTATGAAGTTTCATTGATTTGCATATTCATGATCGATGCATCATATTGTTGTTACTTGTATGCCTTTTGCGGTGGAAATGGCAGACTTTCAAAGTCATAACATTCGCAACGTGTCATCTAACTAGTGCGCAATGAATCACGTTCGAAATATAAATAACTTCTCTTAATCGAGTATTCGTGATTCTGCCTAGAGCCAGGACTCGACAGTGCACATTCACTCGCATTTGATGTTTCACGTCAACTCCAGCTGGAAGGGAGGGGCTGAGCCCGATACCCGCCACCTTCAGGTTTAAAAGCTATGCCAGCCTGTGCCAACTCCTCTTGCGAGTCGTGCTGTTTCTATGTAAACTCCGCAAGCAACGGGTCTAATAAATAAATAAACGTTGCGGTAAAAACCATAAAGGTCCCATGCATTATAAATGGCCTTTTCCAGTGTTCAGCATTGTATCCTAGCAATTGGGGATTATATCAATGTGGTCTGTGTCGTTAATTATCATATTGACTCATCAGTCTAGTCTTGCGTTCACGAGATCTTCCCTCACTCAACTAAGCTGCTCTGATTTGACGGTATTGCTGCCGTGAATAAGGTACTGATTTGCAGTAACGCTCCCTCTATGGTTGTAGCTAGGGATGTCCCGATCCGATCACGTGATCGGGGCCGATCACGTGATTTTCCGAAGACCGGGATCAAAAAAAAGAAGAAAAAAAGGGGGATATTTTTTTTCTTTTTATTCAACAAACATGACCATGTTCACGTCTTAAACTCATACTGAGGCCTTAGTTTTGGTTTTAAATGGCATATCATCATTTATTTATTTATTGTCACACAGAGCAGAAGAATTTTGCCAAAACAAACCAATAGTATCCAGCTGCAGAACAGCAGACCAGCCACACTCTCAGACCCAAACGCATTTCCTTTGATTTAATTATACATCAAATGATTTATGTCAAGGATTGCAATGCCTCGCTTGAATGAAGTTAACTTTTCACCTGGATAACGTCAACATTCAGGGTGAATGTAATGTGAGAAATTGGGATAAAAAAAAATATATATACCGTAATTCCTCTAATAGTAACCGGTATTCAATTAAAAACCGGGTCTCTATTAATGACCGGGTGCGCTGTTGAGCTAAGCAATTATAAGCCGGCCTCCTAATACAAGCCGGTATATTTTGTTATTGTTGTTATATGCTGGCCTGGCTGTGCAGTAAATACCATATAATGGTATGGTGTTAATGTTTACCAAGAGAGTAAGCCTACCTCAGAATTGTATGAAACGAAGTTATTATTATTATTATTATTATTATTATACCAGTATTGTGATTGCACTATTTAACTTTATTTAACTTTTTTTGACCACCTGTAATTTCACTGTTTACTACCGTATTTCATACAGTGCTTGGTTTCAATAAATGAACCCAGTACATTTTACTGGGTTCAAACTGACACAAAATGTTGATTTATTCATTATGATCTGTTTGAAAATTAGAAATATAGGCCTCTCTCTTATACATGCCTCCTCCTAATACAAGCCTGGTATCCGCTACAGTTGAAACAAATACAAGCCGGAGTTACTATTAGAGGAATTACAGTATATATATTTAAAAAAAATTATCGGATCGGGAAAGATCGGTATCGGTAGATACTCAAAATCACATGATCGGGATCGGGAGCAAAAAAAACGTGATCGGGACATCCCTAGTTGTAGCGCATAGTGTAACCCGACACTTCCTCAAACGGGTTTTGACAGAGGCAGAGAATGAGCGAGCGAGAGGGAGAGAGAGAGAGGGACCGGCGGGACCGTGCAGAAGTGTGTGTAAATGTGTGTGCGCCATCTCTCTCCCTCGTCGGAGCATTTACACACAAACTTGACTGCGTGTGTGTCGGGACGCATCTATCCTCTCTCTCTCTCGTCGGAGCATTTACACACAAACATGACTGCGTGTGTGTCGGGGACACATCTCTCCTCTCTCTCTCCCTCTCGCTTGCTCGTTCTCTCTCTCGCTCTCTCTCGTATTTATCACGCTCAGGGTTGGGCATTGTTTGGATTTGAATGATTCCGGTTCCGATTCTCCATTTCGATTCCTGTACTAACCGATTCTCGATTCCGCTTCTTTGAGGTGCAGGTCAAAACAGGTCACAGCTTATTTCGCAGGAAATTCATTTATTTTTCATACTATTCCAGAACCGGAAGTTAGGAACCGGTTCCTATTAGAACCGGTTCTCGGTGCCCAACCCTATGTGTGGGTGACCGTCACTGAAAGCGCTTATGGGCGGAGCCCATCCAATAACAGCCTGAAATCCTGAGGCTGAAAAATGATGCTTTTGAGTACTTCATTAGAAATATAAAACAATGAATTTTTTTGAAAAAAAACCTTACAGATGTCTTCCACAGGAATTGTGTAAAGTTGCCCAAATAATGCAAGGAATAGCAATGCATGTCCCCTTTAACTAACGTTAGCTGCTAACTAAGCTAAGCTAAATAGCTCCAGATACAGGAGAAATTAGTTTCGTGGAGTTCCAATAGTGTGGAAAGGGGGGGGGGGGGGGGGCTGAGCCTGTCTCTCTCTACGTTCAATAAAGTAGCCAAATGTTACACTATAAAAACGAACTGGATAGTTAAATTATATAATAATTAATAAATATTGTAAAATCATTAAGTCTGCTATAAGCTATTATCCCTCTCTCTTGTGTGTGTGTATACATTTACTATATAGGCTACTCTTTTTGACATGGATTAGGCCAATTAGCTTTAACAAGCCTGATTCCTGAGCCTATTTATATAATGTATATAAAAAATAAATTGTAATCGTATCTCCTGTGCTGGCACAAGCACTACCATAGCATGGAGTGGAGAGATAACACACAATACATATAATATCCCTGTTTTTCAGCATCTAGCTACAGGCATGGATACATTGTATGTACTGATAAATAATGTCATAGTAACGGACGGGTGATAAGATAAGAATAAACGTTATTGTCCCAGAGGGGAATATTTACTTGAAACATCAGTGCTGCATCATTCTGTGATAACAGTATAAACAAAGAAGAAAAAATATATACAATCATTCATTCGTTCAGTTAGTAAAAAGGACTTCAGACAAATATGACAATACATAGACGTACAACCATAATACATAAGTAGGTAAACTCTAGATGTTTTTCCTAATTTTATGGCATGCTTCCTTTTCATTTCTAGATATCAAAAACGAAAGGAAAATGGTAAGATCAAGAAAATGGAAGATCTTACCTCCAAACAATATGAAAGGAAAAAAAACAATGGAGAGAAAATTCGAACAGGCATTATGCTAAAAAGAAAACACTGAATGCCATCTTGGATTTGACCCCTCCCTCCATCAATGAGCCAGATGCCGCACAGGTACTGGAGCAATATGTAGGCCTACCGGTACCACCAAGCCCCCCAGAACTGCCATCAAACTGCCCAACACCAGAGCAGACGTCCACCCCCAAAGCAAGAAGAAAAAGGAGAATGCAGGATGTCCAGGTAGTACCAAGCCCTCCCGAGCCACCTTTGAACTGCCCAACACCAGAGCAGACCTCCACCCCCAAAGCAGGAAGAAAAAGGGAGGCAACCATAACCTCACTGAGGTCAAAACTGAGGGCGACAAAAGATCAACTGGAAATCCAGTCCCGAAAATACTCTAACCTAACGAAGCAGCTTAGAAGGCTACAAGAAAAAAACAAAAAAGGACCAGCACCTTTGATAGGCACCATTGAGAAGAGAGCCACCCACCGGAGAGAGCCCAAGACCCTGCCCAACAACAGCCAGAGACGATTGATGGGACATGTTGTGAGTCGTTTCTTGCATCAGGATGACAACTCAACCGTCATCAATGGCAAAACAGGGGAAGTCCGCAAGAAAGGACAAGTGTTCAGGAAGAGGGCACTGACTGACACTATGGAGAGACTACATGTTAAATTTCTCAGTCAGCACCCTCGCTACAAACTCTCAAGGGCTCAGTTCTGCAGACTGAAGCCCTTTTGGATCGTGAGACCCAACGTTTCCCAAAGAGAAACCTGTGCCTGCAAAATCCACGAGAATTTCCTATTCAAAATCAAGAAGCTTCACCAGCTTGGGATTGTTGCCACACCATCCACAACTGAAATAGTTGAGTCCTGTGTCTGCAGCTCAAGTGATGTGGAATGCATGTACAGAAGGTGCATTCAATGCCAAGGCAAAACCTTCCCTACAACTATTGATCCATCAACCAAGGGAAACATAATTTCCTGGGACCAGTGGGTTACCCGGACAGGTAAAATCACAAAAAAGGGAAAAGATGGTGCACTGGAGGAGACGAATGTCAAAAACACAGCACTGGAGAAGACACACACATCTATCGACAAACTTGTTGACCTCACTAAGGACCATGTAAATAAACTGGCCATTCATGTGTATAACATCCAGCACCAGTTCCAGAGGCTGAAGTCACTCAAGGAGAACCTTACTGAGAAAGAGGTGGCCGTCCACATTGATTACAGTGAGAACTACAGCTGTAAGTACACCAGGGAAGTGAAAGACACCCACTTTGGTGGCGGGAACCAGCAAGTGACGCTTCATACTGGGGTCAAATACCTGAGTGGGGGACGTGTGGAGTCTTTTGCCTCTCTGTCAGCGTCCCTACAGCATGATGCTGTTGCAACGTGGGCTCATCTTAATCCAGTGCTCAAGTCCATCCGGGAGGAACATCCAGAAGTGAAGCACATCCATTTTATTTCAGATGGACCCACCTCCCAGTACCGCAACAAGACAGCATTCTATCTGGCCTCGACAGTGCCTTTCATGAGAGGGTTTGAATATGTCACCTGGAACTTCTCAGAGGCATCTCATGGCAAGGGTGCCCCTGATGGGGTAGGGGGTGCACTCAAGAACCTAGCAGACCGGCTTGTTGCTTATGGAACTAGCATCCCAGACACCAACACACTGCATCAGCAACTGGCAACACACTCATCTGTAAGGCTATACATGGTAACAGAGGAGGAGATCATTTCGGCCCACGATTTGATTCCTCCAGCCCTGAATACAGTGCCCGGGACTATGAAGATTCACCAGGTAGGTCAATGTGACATGAGGTTGAACACGTTTGATTGATTGATTGAAAACTTTATTAATAGGTTGTAGAATGGGTACAATACAGTACAGCTCAATACACACAATTGTTAAGGGGATGCAGACCAGAGAAAGACTTTCGTCTAGTTTACATCAGGGTCCCCCATTTTCAATTCATAATGACAAAGTGGGCAGGGGTGAGGTGGGTTCTAGGAGTAAGGTCAAGCAGTAGTCTGACCAGTTTGTTTTGTGATGTTTGTAATCTTGTTTTTAGTGCCTTTGAGGTGCTTTGGTACCATGAGGAGCAAGCATAGTCGTAGTACCCTTGAATGAGTGCTCCTGTTAAGTGTTTTAATTAATTAATTGTCATAAGTTGGCTTAACTTTATTGATTCATATGCTTTTTTAATACATTTATTGTTTAATTTCTGTTTATAGCTGACATCTACAAAACCAGGGGTAATCCAGACCCGGGACGTATCCTGCTTTTGTGGCAGTGCCTGTGGATGCTTTCTCCCAAAAGAGTGCTCCTTCATAGGAGCGAATGTGGAGTCAGATACGGAGAATGCAGAGCCAGGACCTGTTTTGGACGTGGGAAAGTGGGTCCTTGTGGAGTATGATGCAGAGTTGTTCCCTGGCACCATCACACAGGTATGTAGAACTAGTTTTAGATATGGACACTAGGTTACTTGTTAATGGTAAATCCTGAGTCCTGTTTTGTACTTTTTCTTTTACCTATGTCCTTTACAGATTGTGGATGATCAATATGAAGTTGACACGATGAATTGTGCTGGAGAGAATAAATTCTACATTCCATCTCGGAGGTTCGATGGAGAGAAAGTGTGGTATTACTTGGATGACATCAAATGTGTCATCCCGGAGCCACTACCTGCCACATCCTCTGCACGTCATTTTAGTGTTTCAGCTGAGATCTGGGCTAAATACACAAAGAAGTGTGTGTAAATGCGTGTTGTGGGGTGGGGGGTTCTACAGGTCTAAGCATGTTTTATACATGACAACCATTTTGTCATGATTGTGTCCTTGTTTTTTATTTCATTTTGTACAGGCCTACTTGTTTTTAACAAGAATATACACATTTATCTTAGGCCTATATGGATTGTATTATCTAAGCAAGGTTCAGAGTTGCACATTTTGCTTATCAGGCCTATGTGTGATTGTTTGGGTTATTTTTTTTTGTATTTAGAGCACTTTTTGAAGTATATGACCTGAACCAGTGATTGTTCTATGAAAAAGGTTTTGTTTGTTTTTGTTATTATTCTGTATATTGATTGCATCTTATTGTATTTTTAAACAATGTTGTTAAACAGAATAAAGTTGTGAGTTGAGCTGAACAAATGCATTTTTTTCTTAATTTGATTGACAGGATATGCAAATGCCTTAGTTGCAATTTTATGAAAGCATCCAGTCACTGCAGTCAGTGAGCGTTGGCAAGCCCTGAAATAATCTCTCATTAACTCTTTCAATGCCACGCCTGGTTTTCCGTTTTACCGCTTGAATGCCACCATCGGCGCCAATGTTAACGTTAATATCGCCTAATCTATGTTTTAAATTATGGATATGTGTCTAATCTGCCCATCGCATTATCAAAGACTATGTTCCAGACAGTGCTGTGAAGGCAGATTGTGTTTTTATCGCGTCGTTGCCGTTTCAGAGCAGTTAGAAAAGCCCCCGTTTTGATATAAAAAACAGCTCATTCTGGAGCATTCTATGAAAATCATCTTTTAGTGGAATATTCCACAACGTTGATATTCGTCGGCCTTTTTATGAATCGTTTTCAAATAAACGCTAGATGATCAATATTATACGTGCACGCACGCACATTACGGCCGCGCGCGGATAATCGCCTCGTTGATTTCCTCTCGGAGTTTTACAGTGAAACCGAAAGAAGACATTTCACAAAACAGCTTATAACTTCATCAAACTTACTCCGATTATCCTACCACTGATAACATAGAGTCCTTACCTGACATCAGATGGTATCCAACTGGTATATTCCAATTCCTGATCACCATTCGAAAAAATCGATACGTGTATGGCAGCGTTTCCGTTAGCCGGTAATTACCGGTATTTGACTGGCAAAATCTGTTGAAGTCCGACAAATTTAATCTCTCCGGTCATAGTGTCCGGTGAAAATAGTTCCCTCTGGGCACAGTTTGATTATTTGAATTGTATTTGGATGGGCTGGAGTTGGGTGGCCTATGCGATGAACGAAACAATCATTGCGTTTGTTGTCGTTGCTTCGCTCAGCGAGAGCTTGCTGCTGGATTTGCGGAAGGCATGCAGCTGCAGACCCACAGAACCCACCAGCTTTGCTGGCACAGTGCGGTCCCCAGACCTGGAAAGCTGCTCTGCGGGTCTGCAGCTGGATGCTTCTTGCAAACTAACTGCGGCGCTCGCGCTGATATTGTTGGACCGGCTGCTTGGTGGAGCAACGATGAAACGAATGTAATGAATCGTTCGTCGCATGGGCTATTTAATTTTGGCCTGTTTTGGTACGGTTCGGGTGGTCAAGTTGTGCTTGGAGGGAGTTGTTTTCACCGGACATTATGACCAGCACCAAGTCGTTGGGACTAGGTGGAGATATACATCACGCAAACCCACGATAATGTTGCCGTCTCTCTGCCAAATTTCTCAGTTCTTCGCTTGATATAATTAATACAAATGTCCAATATAACGGAATTCGTTAGCTCATAAATGTGATTATAACAGACTGCTGTTTATTAATGTCGGGCCGACTGCCCACAGACACAGGTCTATTTGATTTAAAGTCGGCAGCAGCACGGAGTCTCTGGACTTATTTTATTTGGAATATAATGACTGTATACGCAAAAGTAGCCTAGCTTTAAGTTAAAATATTATAAATCTACATGCCTTGAGGATGTCATTCTTTATATAGCCTGTTGTTTTTAAGCTCAATAAACTCTGACCGGAATTTCTCTCATTTGACCGGTAGATAAAAATCTACCGGACCCTGAGACCGGCAACAATTTTTTCTAACGGAAACCCTGGTGTATGGATCCAACGCGACACAGTAGATCTCTATGATCCGCGGGGATCTGAGGCTCCAGAATGAACTCTGGTAACCCCGGCTGGATCAGTGAACTGGAAAATGTGGAGTACCGGATTTTTTCCCCCATTCATTTTCATTGAGTCCATTCCAAAATCACTTATGTCATCTGGGAGACGACAGGGGGCGCTTTTTTCCACAGTGATCGTCGGCGCCCCTCGGCTATACTCGGGTAGGCTCGGGTGATGCAATAATTTTTCAGATCGCGCAAAAAAACAAAAAAAAAATCCGAGAAATCTCGTGAGTGGCTAGCAACCACCTATAAAAAAACACGAGAAATCTTGTGAGTGGCACTGAAAGAGTTAAAAAGGTTCACTGTGTTAACTTGACAAATAAGACAGTAAATTAGAGGTTTTCATAATTATGTAATTTGTTGTGTTACCTACATTTTGGGATGCAAGTAAAACTAGACAATTCCGCGCAGGGAAATTGTGAAAGTGTGGGTGATGCCTCTATTATGACATCATACTGTGACATCACAAATGTTCTAGAATGTCTATTATGACATCATACTGTGACATAACAAATGTTCTAGAATGTCTATTATGACATCATACTGTGACATCACAAATGTTCTAGAATGGTCTATTATGACATCATACTGTGACATCACAAATGTTCTAGAATGGTCTATTATGACAGCATACTGTGACACCACAAATGTTCTAGAATGTCTATTATGACATCATACTGTGACATCACAAATGTTCTAGAATGTCCTATTATGACAGCATACTGTGACACAAATGTTCTAGAATGTCTATTATGACATCATACTGTGACATCCAAATGTTCTAGAATGTTCTCCCATTCATTCCTTATGGACCAAAATGTCCTGTTTAAAGTCGATTTGTAGCCAAACGGTGCGGTGAAACTTTCCAATTTTCTGCTTTGGTGTTTGTGGCTAATCAGACACACCAAGTGGTTTGCTTTGAATAACCAACAGCCTTGCTTAAGCGGGCATTAAGCCTCGAGTTGTGTCTGGCAACACTTAGCATACTTAATATTATCATTACCGAAATCATTAATCTCATTTCTGAAACCCATGTATCATTACCACAACAGCTGTTAATTTAATGTTTATTTAATTTAGTGAACAATTATAATTTGATTCTAAAGGCATGTCCATGATCTATTTGTTATGTGCTTTAATGTTTACAATGACATTTTAAGAAAAATTCAGGTTTCCATGAAATATCACAAAAATTAGGTTGTCGACCGCAGAAGGTGTTGCGGTAATGAGAGTAATATGACAAACTATTCTAAAAATGATTATTTAAAAATATATATTATTTCATAGTTTCAGGTATGTGTCTATGACTGTTAATTATCAATTCTTAAAACTTTGAAAATGTATACACTTTTCTTATTGTCTTGAAGTTTTAAGACTGTTGCGGTAATGCAAATTTGAAGGACTTATTTTGGAAAATGTGTTCAAAAGGGTGTTAAATTGTAAATAAAAACTAATTATTATTCACATATACTCTAGACCTGGCTTATAGTGCTTGAAAAGGAAATTTGTTGATGCAAGTTTGTTAAAAAAAATTATGTTTGAAATTTTGAAATCAAGATTTCATGAGAATGAGCCCATTGGTGTACAGTGTAAATAGGAGAGGGGAGCTCACCGCACCTTGAGGCACCCCGGTGCTGCAGAATTTGACCTCAGAGAGAGTGTGTCATTCACCTTGACTTGTTGTGTCCTGTTGGTAAGAAGAGAATAAAACCATTTGATTATTGAGGGGTTTATCCCCATACTAATTTTGAAATCAAGATTTCATGAGAATGAGCCCATTGGTGTACAGTGTAAATAGGAGAGGGGAGCTCACCGCACCTTGAGGCACCCCGGTGCTGCAGAATTTGACCTCAGAGAGAGTGTGTCATTCACCTTGACTTGTTGTGTCCTGTTGGTAAGAAGAGAATAAAACCATTTGATTATTGAGGGGTTTATCCCCATACTCATAAGCTTCTGGACAAGCAGGTGAGGGCGAACAGTATCAAACAGAGCTAAAATCAGCAAATGGCACCCGTTCGCCGTTATGATTATTGAGGGGTTTATCCCCATACTCATAATAGGGATGGGCATTTTTAAAGGGGAACTATCTTATAAATGGCCTTTTTGAGTGTTTAGCATTGTTTCCTAGCTATGTGAACTTATATTAATATGATCTATGTCTCAAAATTCTCATATTGGCGCATTCTTCCAATTCTCCTCTCACAATATTCACCCTCACTGAACTGAGTCATCCGGCACTGCGCAGTGGTTTAGGAGCCCAGGCTCAAAACGGCTCGAGATCTTCAGGTAGAAAAATACTGTTTTTGAGGACTTGATTAGAAATACAAAACAATGAATAAAAAAAATATATATATTACAGAGGTGTTCCATAGACTCACAGGAATTGTGTAAAAGTGCCCAAATAGTGAAAGAAATAGTCAAATAGTTCCCCTTTTAAGAAAAATCCAGATCGATTGATCGCATGCTATACTCAAGGGATCATGTATTACTTGTGGAGGGGGAAAAAAATATATATATATATATTTTTGAATATAATTTTTTTTTATATACAGCTCAGTATCAAACACAGAGCTAACATCTGCAAATAGGACCCGTTCGCCGTTATATTATTTCAAGATAATAAAGTAGCTATAATGAGTCAATAGATAAAAAGCAGTAATGGCATGTAGGTTACTCAACCTACTCATGTACAGTAGGCATCCACACTACACAGCATTTATAGACATAAATAAACGTCATGGCTCATCTCTGGGTATTCAGTAGGTGGTGTCAGAGAGGCAATGTGACCTGAGGATACTAGTCAAACATTTAGAAATATTAAATTGCAAATAGGGCTGCACGAGGAGGGGGACAGTGATGAAGAAGAGGAGAACATCCTGTGTACATATTTTAGTTGGGGGCATTACTGTAATCCCCTTGCTTTAAAGGCACTTTAAGTAAAAATGTGCACTACTTACCCCACTCTCCCCTACAGATATAATCATGACATACATGACATACAGATATACAGTACTGTTACATTTGTGACATACAAGATATGCAAATATACAGTACTGTTAAACAGAGATCCTAACAGAAAATATGGTAGCACTTTATAATAACACCCTGTTATAATACATTTATAAGGTATTTGTAGATAATGAACTAATCATGAACAAATCATTTATATACATTCGTAAATGTGTTCCTAATGTGTGCTCAGTATATTGCGGTATGTGATGATGACACGACACACAAGAGTAATAATTATTTGTATTTTCAGGCTGTATCGGCGCCTATACACAGTCTGAAAATACAAATAAGTATTACCCTCGTGTTCATCACATACCGCAATATACTGAGCACTGAGCACACATTAGGAACAAGTGTAACGTTAGCGCCCACCACATCAAGTACGTCTACACAACACGTAAGAGTTGTTTGTAGGTCGGAAATGATGGAATAGATTTACCAACAAAAAAGGTGTTTAACCTGCTCATAATACCTTTATTAAAAGCGTGGGGCAGGAGCAGCGCGGATAACTTGGTTCTGATAACGATGTCAATATAGCAATATTTCCTCTTGGTTAGACAACTTTTTGACTAATGTAATAGCAGGATTTCTTTAGACTTTCGTTTACCATTTCATTTTCAGTGCAGGCAGCAAAAAAGGTTTCAGACTCGTGTCCAATGGCTAATACAAATCTGTATCCACAATTATGATGTACACACACTCACGGAGTCCAGAATACGTTTGGAAGGTTCTTTACTTTCTTTGGGTAGTCACAAAGTTGTCTAACCAAGGGGAAATATTGCTATTGACATCGTTATCAAGAAAATAAACTGGCTATTGGAAGAGTTAGTTAAAGAAGCCCCTCGTTGTAGACGAAAGCAGGAGCTAGCAACCATAGATAAAGAACACTAGATAGCTTAAGGCGGAGTGTTCTATATATATATCTATGCTAACGATCAGCATGTGGACTACTGGACTCGGGACGACAGCTATAGACACTAACGTTACTTTGCTGAGCTAAACTGGATGACGACGTTGCTAATAGCAAAGGCAAGAACAGACAAACGAAACAAATAAGAACATTGTGCATGTCAACTGAATAAATAAGTGTCTGGATCTTTATCAAACGTGTCTCAAGTGACACCTGAAGAAGAATATAATTCAAAGAGTTAAATTATTACCGTTCTCAAGTTGTGTATCTCCTCATCAAAACAACAAAGATGGACGACAGTGATACTGCGGGCAAAGCGAGTAGGGTGCGTGTATACCAAACCCAGCCGCATTTCTCGGAGACGCTCTCTGATTGGCACTGACTGACGCTCTCTGATTGGCCACTGACGCGTTTGCCCAATCCGTGATTGATTGATTGATTGATTGAAAACTTTATTAACAGATTGCAGAATGGGTACAATACAGTACAGCTCAATACACACAATTGTTAAGGGGATGCAGACCAGAGAAAGACTTTCGTCTTGTTTACACCAGGGTCCCCCATTTTCAATTCATCAGGACATATATGACATACATGACATACAGATAGTCAGTACTGCTACATCTATACATTTATGACATACCAGATTTGCAAATACAGTACTGTTTGTGATACAGAAGGAGTCAAGAAAAGGGAGTATATACATTTGACGTAGAAACTGTACATTGGAGGAGGTTGGGTGGGGGGGGTTGGGTACACTGGGATATTGACAACCATACTGGGTAATTTACATTGGAGGTGGTTGGGGGGGGGGGGGGGGGCACACTGTATAAACAAGCAAAACTGTACATTGAGGGGGGGGGAGACTCTGTACAAACAAACAAAATTGTACATTGGACTATTGACAAAACCATACTAGGTAAATGACTGTACATTGGAGGGGGTTGGGTTAGGATATTTACAGGGGCCAGTGTTGAATTGCAGTCTCCCGTAGGTGTCTCTTGAGAGAGGTTTTGAAAGTGGGTAGTGATCCACATTCCTTTACAGCTTTGGGTAGGGCGTTCCACATTGATGTGGCATAATTGCGAAACGTGTTTAGTCCCTTATTTGAGCCGAATCTGGGTTTAACATGATTTGTGGAGCTCCCTCTGGTGTTGTGATCGTGGTATTCACTGACCTTTGGGAAGTATTTTGCCATGTACATGGGTACCTTGGTCGTGTAGTGTATCTTGTAGACCAGGCCCATTGCAAGTTGCTGTACTCTGTCATCTACTCTAAGCCATCCTAGGTTGTCAAAGTGGGCAGGGGTGAGGTGGGTTCTAGGAGTAAGGTCAAGCAGTAGTCTGACCAGTTTGTTTTGAGATGTTTGTAATTTTGTTTTTAGCGCCTTTGAGGTGCTTTGGTACCATGAGGTGCAAGCATAGTCGTAGTACCCCTGAATGAGTGCTCCTGCCAGAGTCTTCAGGGTATTCTTGTTTACCAGAGAGGAGATCCGGTACAAGAATCGAGTTCGTTGGTTGACTTTTTTTATTACATTGGATGCCATTTTGTCACAGGAGAGATTAGCCTCTAGGATGGAACCCAGGTAGGTAATTTCATCTTTCCTTGTGACAATATTGTCACCCACTGTAACTGAGAAGCCGTCGGTCTTGCTGAGTTTGTTATTTGAACCGAAGAGAATGGACTCTGTTTTGCCCATGTGTAATGATAGTTTGTTATCAGCGAGCCATATGCAGATTCTGCCTAGTTCCGAGCTGAGGGTTTTTTCAACCTGTAACTTGTTCTTGTCAGAGACCAGCAGGGCTGAGTCGTCCGCAAACAGGAACAAGTTGCAGTCACAAGCTGACGACATGTCATTTGCATAAATTAGGAACAGTAGCGGTCCTAGTATGCTTCCTTGTGGAACACCACAGCTCACTGTGAGAGGGGGGGATAGGGTACCGTTTACCTCCACCATCTGTTCCCTCCCCTCAAGGTAGGATTGCATCCAGCTCACTGATAGACTATCAAAACCAATTGCTTTTAGCTTGTCAATCAGAATGGAGTGATTGACCGTGTCAAAGGCCTTTTGTAGGTCCAGCATGACCATGCCGCAGTATTTGCCTGCGTCCACCTCTTGTTTGATGTGGTCATTCAAATAGAGAAGGCATGTGTCAGTGGAGTGGGATGTTCTGAAGCCAGATTGGAATTCGTAGATTAGATTTTTTTCCGCTAGGTACTTTTCGACCTGTTCGTAGACTATTTTTTCCATGACTTTCGAGATGGAGGTGAGAATAGAAACAGGGCGGTAGTTGCCTGGGTCTAATTTGCTGCCCTTTTTGTGCAGAGGGGTCACCCTCGCAATTTTGAAGTCCTTGGGGACGTGTCCCTGTTTTATGGAGAGGTTTATTATGTGTGTGATGATTGGGGTGATGGCGGCTGCTGAGTCTCTGAGGAATTTGGAGGGGATGTTGTCATGAGCTGTGTCTTTGCCCATTTCCTCGTCAAACAGCCTGCAAACAAACTACCTGGCGTTCTATCGCCCTGCTTCACATATAGTTTTGGTGGACTCGGTGCGGTTCTGGGGGTGAAGTTGCAACATTGTTGCATTCTTCATTTGGTTTGCCTGCGTTCACACAGATATCTGTCAGGCGGACCGAGACCTTCTGAACAATGTCACGCGGTCGAAAAGGGCGCTTGTCTATTGGACAGTGGAAATGTGTGTGTGGCTGCGATCCCGTGTGTGCGCGCGCGCGTGTGTGTGTGTGTAAACGAGACGAAAGTGAAGTTGAAAATGGTGCGCAGTAGTGCAAATACTTGTCCAGACCACTAATACTTGTCCAGACCGCCTCCAACCCGTCCAGCCTGGCTCTGCGGCTCTGCAGATACCCCCTATTGGAGCCCTCCCAATACTATCCACCTGCAGAACCCCAGATCCCCGCAGGCTGAGCTCCCGCAGGCTGAGGTCCCGGACGCTTCCATTGGCTGATTTGGGTCACGTGACCGTCCCACCCAATGGCTGAATTGGAGTGTTGCACTGCGGGCATTGACTGATTTGGGTCACGTTGCACTGCGGGATTGATTGATTGATTGATTGAAAACTTTATTAACAGATTGCAGAATGGGTAAAGTGACCGATTGATTGATTGATTGTTTGATTGATTGATTGATTGATTGATTGATTGAAAACTTTATTAACAGATTGCAGAATGGGTACAGTGACGTCACAGGCCCGGATTGATTGATTGATTGAAAACTTTATTAACAGATTGCAGAATGGGTACAGTGACGTCACAGGCCCGGATTGATTGATTGATTGATTGATTAATTGATTGATTGATTGAAAACTTTATTAACAGATTGCAGAATGGGTACAGTGACGTCACAGGCCCGGATTGATTGATTGATTGATTGATTGATTGATAACTTTATTAACAGATTGTAGAATGGGTACAGTGACCGATTGATTGATTGATTGTTTGATTGATTGATTGATTGATTGATTGATTGATTGATTGAAAACTTTATTAACAGATTGCAGAATGGGTACAGTGACATCACAGGCCCGGATTGATTGATTGATTGATTGATTGATTGAAAACTTTATTAACTCTTTCAGTGCCACGCCTGGTTTTCCATTTTACCGCTTGAATGCCACCATCCGCGCCAATGTTAACGTTAATATCGCCTAATCTATGTTTTAAATTATGGCTATGTGTCTAATCTGCCCATCGCATTATCAAAGACTATTTTCCAGACAGTGCTGTGAAGGCAGATTGTTTTTTTATCGCGTCGTTGCCGTTTCAGAGCAGTTAGAAAAGCCCCCGTTTTGATATAAAAAACAGCTCATTCTGGAGCATTCTATGAAAATCGTCTTTTAGTGGAATATTCCACAACGTTGATATTCGTCGGCCTTTTTATGAATCGTTTTCAAATAAACGCTAGATGATCAATATTATACGTGCATGCACGCACATTACGGCCGCGCGCGGATAATCGCCTCGTTGATTTCCTCTCGGAGTTTTACATTGAAACCGAAAGAAGACATTTCACAAAACAGCTTATAACTTCATAAAACTTACTCTGATTATCCTACCACTGATAACATAGAGTCCTTACCTGACATCAGATGGTATCCAACTGGTATATTCCAATTCCTGATCACCATTCGAAAAAATCGATACGTGTATGGATCCAACGCGACACAGTGGATCTCCATGATCCGCGGGGATCTGAGGCTCCAGAATGAACTCTAGTAACCCCGGCTGGATCAGTGAACTGGAAAATGTGGAGTACCGGATTTTTTTCCCCATTCATTTTCATTGAGTCCATTCCAAAATCACTTATAAGATAAGATAAGATAAGATAAGATATTCCTTTATTGATCCCCTTGGGGAAATTCAGGCATCATAGCAGCATGGGGGGAGGGGGGAGGGGTACAGGTAGTAAAACAAAACAGTATACAGGTAGTAAAAGACAACACAGGCAGTGTAAACAATTTGATCAATATGGTCAATATAATTTACTAACTGACTAGCTGAGGAATATTCACATTATTCACAGTGTCACATGAGGTGCAGTATGCAAGAGGTGGTGTTATAATAATTTACTATCTACTGAGTATACATTAATCAAAGTACCAGGGTAGTCTACTTTGTCCCCCTTGGGTTCCTATAAGTCCCAGGTCAATGTCTGGTAGCAGTCGCTGTCGCTGCCCCCTGTTGTGGGGCCTGGAGGCTGCTAGTCGCTGCCCACTGTTGTGGAGCCTGATGGCCGCTGGTATGAAGGACTGTCCGAGGCGGTTAGTTGAGTGTCGGGGGGGGATGAGTCTGTGGCTGAACGAGCTTCTCATCTTGACTAGCTCGTCGTAGAGGGGGTGGTAGGGGTTCTCCATGATGGCATCCAGCTTCCTTATCATCCCCCTCTCTACCATCACCTCAAGTCTAGGTAGCTCGACTCCCACCACGGAGCTAGCCTTCCTCACCAGCTTGTTGAGCTTGTTGGTGTCCCTTGAGTTGATGTCATCTGGGAGACGACAGGGGGCGCTTTTTTCCACAGTGATCACCGGCGCAGCTCGGCAATACTCGGGTAGGCTCGGGTGATGCAAAAAATTTTCAGATCGAAAAAAAAAAAAAATAATAATAATTCAGAGAAATCTCGTGAGTGGCTAGCAACCACCTATAAAAAAACACGAGAAATCTCGTGAGTGGCACTGAAAGAGTTAACAGATTGCAGAATGGGTACAGTGACGTCACAGGCCCGGATTGATTGATTGATTGATTGATTGATTGATTGAAAACTTTATTAACAGATTGCAGAATGGGTACAGTGACGTCACAGGCCCGGATTGATTGATTGATTGATTGATTGATTGAAAACTTTATTAACAGATTGCAGAATGGGTACAGTGACGTCACAGGCCCGGATTGATTGATTGAAAACTTTATTAACAGATTGCAGAATGGGTACAGTGACGTCACAGGCCCGGATTGATTGATTGATTGATTGAAAACTTTATTAACAGATTGCAGAATGGGTACAGTGACGTCACAGGCCCGGATTGATTGATTGATTGATTGATTGAAAACTTTATTAACAGATTGCAGAATGGGTACAGTGACGTCACAGGCCCGGATTGATTGATTGATTGATTGATTGAAAACTTTATTAACAGATTGCAGAATGGGTACAGTGACGTCACAGGCCCGGATTGATTGATTGATTGATTGAAAACTTTATTAACAGATTGCAGAATGGGTACAGTGACGTCACAGGCCCGGATTGATTGATTGATTGATTGAAAACTTTATTAACAGATTGCAGAATGGGTACAGTGACGTCACAGGCCCGGATTGATTGATTGATTGATTGATTGATTGATTGAAAACTTTATTAACAGATTGCAGAATGGGTACAGTGACATCACAGGCCCGGATTGATTGATTGATTGATTGATTGATTGATTGAAAACTTTATTAACAGATTGCAGAATGGGTACAGTGACGTCACAGGCCCGGATTGATTGATTGATTGATTGATTGAAAACTTTATTAACAGATTGCAGAATGGGTACAGTGACGTCACAGGCCCGGATTGATTGATTGATTGATTGAAAACTTTATTAACAGATTGCAGAATGCAGTACAGCGCAATACACACAATTGTTAAGGGGATACAGACCATGCAGTACTGTTACATTTGTGACATACAGTAAATATATACAAGGGGGAGGGAACTGTACATTTATGATGAATTGAAAATGGGGGACCCTGATGTAAACAAGACGGAAGTCTTTCTCTGGTCTGCATCCCCTTAACAATTGTGTGTATTGAGCTGTACTGCAGATATATTTCAATTGCCTTACTTATTTACATAAGTATTATAGGCCTACAGCAGTATTGTACAGACAGTAACTATAGAGAGTGTGCTGACCTACGGTGTGTCTGTGCGGTTCTCCAGCTGCACAAAGGCAGAGCAAGAGGCTCTACAGAGGGTGGTGAAGGCGGCAGGCAGGATCGTCGGGACTCCTCTACCAAACATCACCTCCGTCTTCACCTCCCGCTGCCTCCACCGCTCCAAGTGTATCATCAAGGACCAGTCTCACCCAGCACATCACCTCTTTCAGCTCCTTCCCCCAGGGAGGAGATACCGGCCATACATGCTAAGAGTTCAAGATTTAAGAACAGCTTTTAAGTCCAGTGTGTCATATTATTAATAGATGTATACAAGTGGGACTATGTCCAAAGAGATGGAAGGATGCTAAGGTTACTCCTTTACCCAAAGACTCCAAATCATTTTTTAATGAGGGCAACTCCAGACCTATAAGCATTTTACCAGTTTTAAGCAAAATCATGGAAAAGTGTGTTTTTGCACAAATCCAATAATATTTTCAGTTTAACAGTCTGGCTACAGAGTCTCAACATGCATACAGAACTGGTCACTCCACATCGACTGCTCTAGTTCAGATGACTGACGACTGGCTCAGAGCTATTGATAACTCCATGATAGTGGGAGCTGTGTTTTTAGATTTCAGTGCTGCATTTGATGTGCTTGACCATTCTCTCTTGATTGATAAACTATGGTTTTAATCCCCTGGCTTTGATGTGGATGCAGTTATCCGTCCTCCAGATCTCAGCAGGTTTATTTGAATGGCAGCCTATCTTTATAATATTTTATTTTCAGCTTTTATAGTTTCACAAACATACATCAAGACAAATCACAAACACAAAGAAAATAAAAAATAAATAAAAAGAACAGAAACAGTATGTTGCCAGACACTGTCACATCAATGAACAAACATACACCATGTCAAATGCTATACACTAAGGACGCAAGGGGCTGATTCTCTGACATATATACACATACATATATATATACATATATATATACACACATACATAGTAGTGTTGTCAATACATAGTACAGAAAATACACAGGAGGACATTGACGGCTGTCGGGATGTAGAGCTACTTAACACGTATATCTTAACTAAATAAATACCACTTACAACACCTTTTTAATGTAGGCTATAAAGAAATTATAGTTCTATTTATTATGGCAAGGATGACAGTAGGGTTGGGCACCGAGAACCGGTTCTAATAGGAACCGGAAGTAACATATTTGCATTTCGATTCTTAATTTCGATTCTTTAAAAAAAAATATATATATATATATATATATGATTTTTTTTTTGATTTTTCAGAAAATGTAATCTCCTGTGAAATAAGCTGTGACCTGTTTTGACATGCACCTCAAAGAATCATAATCGAGAATCGTTTAGAACAGGAATCCAAATGGAGAATCGGAATCGTTCAAATCCAAACGATGCCCTGAACCCTAGATGACAGTTGAGTTGCCTAGCGACTGAGATGATGAGGCCGACTCATCATTTGGAAGTTCTGTTGGATGAGAGCTGTTGTTGTTGTTGTTGTTGTCGTCGTCGAATGTTTTCCTGTCGCGCCTTCAGGATGCCACTGGTCAGTTCTGTGAATGATGTGTTTTTTTTTTTTTAAATCTTCTTTCAGTGAAATAAATATTTTCTGAAGTATGTTGATGCTCGGATGTCTTTGTGTTCCATAAAGGCTGCTTATTACATGGCGTCTGTATCCTCTTTCAGCGTGATCTTGCTTAACCCTTTCACTACCACACTACAGAATGTTAACCTTTCACTGCCACACTACAGACGGTTAACCTTCTGTAGTGTGGTAGTGAAAGGGTTAACCTTTGGTGTGGTAGTGAAAGGGTTAAAATATGTAAATTAAGTACTTATCGGCGATCGAATATATATATTATTAAAAAGAATTATCATTCTTTCCAAAAGCAAAGAGGCTAGAAGCGTGGCTAACGCTAATGGCGCGCATACCAGCGAAAAAGAAAACACTGAAGGCACTGAAAGAGGATTTCACCCGTCTAATGAACACACTAGAGTAGACAAATATCAAGATGTATCCATCAGTGGACCAATTGCATGCATTAGCAAAGGACAAGAAGTGGTGAGCGCTGTGTTTGTATCAGGGTGGGTGTCTTAGTCTAGTTTTAAGTTTCTTTAATAGTTGTCATACAGAAGTACAGAATACTTTTATACAAAATGCTTCTTACTGTTACGCTCCAGAGACTGTGCTAGACAAGATAAGTATGAAATAAAATAACATAGCATGTAAATTAGAAGTAAAAAATTAGGTCACAGTGTTCAGTATAGACAATGTTCGATGCAGAATAGAAGTAACTGAGTTACCATATAATATACAATATACTATGCAATGTACTAATATACAATACTATAGTGCAAAGCAGAAATGGGATGAGGTACAATTTAGGTACAATTTACAGTAAGGTGTACGAGTTGTAGTGCAAATCCTTTATCAATAAATATAAAGTGTGTTTAGGTGATCTAAAGTGTGGAGAGTGGGTGCTGCAGTGTGTTGTTTGTTAGCTTTCTTTGAATACAGTTTCTCTCCTGTGAAATACAAATGTTCAACAAAACCATCAACATTGACTCAGCTAGACCTCTCTCTTATATCCGCTATGTGGCTATGTGGAATGAAAGTAGGCTACGTTGAATGAAACTACACAGTAAATTTCGCAGAGTACATTTTACTCTGCAAAATTTTATGTGTAGGCTATGTGGAATGAAACTAAGCTATGTGGAATGAAACTAGGCTATGTGGAATGAAACTAGGCTATGTGGAATGAAACGATAGGCTACATGAAATGACCAGACTACCTGTGTTCTTCTAGCCTCTCACAAAACATATTGTTATTGTATTATTATACAGGATGTTTCATTTTATTGTATTAATGTTGATTTGTATTTATTCTTCTAACGTTATCTAGTGTTTTTCTGAGCAAATACACATTTACTGCCCAGGTAAATACTGCAGCTTTAAACCAAATCTTTTCAGGCACCCTAATACCTTTGTACAGTACTGTATGGCTGGTTTCACAGATAAACAGCCTATAAACCTTGGATTAAAATGTTGGGTAGCCCTTGGGCTACAGATTCAAGATTGTTTATTGTCATATGCACAGGTAAACAGACAGTTTGCCATACAATGACAATCTTACTTCACACAAAATCACACAATACTTAACAAAGATTGTTTACAATTTAAATAAAAATATATAATATAAATATAATATATATATATAATATAAATATATACTAAGTGCTAAAAAAAAAGGTAAAAATAGATCTTTAAAAAAAAAGTATGAGATATATACAAGGCACAGTGAGTAACATTGACGTTAGACAGACAGACAGACGCACACACACACAAATACATCAACATTTTAAGTACAGGACTTGAGTAAAAGTACTTGGTGTCTTCATACCGCTGACATGCCTGCTCTCTGCACTACCCAGAAGCACCCAGGGTCATATACACCAGACTGACTCCTACAGGTGGACTCATTCTAGCAATATGGCAAAAGGGATCTAATTACACCATAGAACTCTCCACTCACAACACAAGTACACATGAGCGCACACAGACACACACACACACAACACTTTGATTTGACTTGAAGTCTTTATTTCGAACATGCAATGAATACAACAAACAATAACAAAAAGCAAAACAACTCAATCTGCATGTTCGAAAAGGAGTAGGAAGAAGTATACACTTATTTAATCCTACCCCTTTTGCACTACTCAAATGAGTGTACTATTTTAAACATAAAAAAGAAAAGAAAAAAAATATATATATATATATGCAAAACAAAAAACAAACACTATATATGTATAAAATAAAATATAAAACAAAATAAAAATGTAAACACCCGTGAATATCAAGTCCCTTCCTCATCCCTGTACCTTGTGAACATAATTTCCTTATACATCAGTTTGAATTGTCTCATGTTTGGACATTGCTTTAGCACCACATTTAGACTGTTCCACAGTTTCACTCCACATATTGAGATGCAGTGTTTTCTCATGGTAGTGCGTACGTTTAGCACCTTTAAATTGTGTTCTCCCCTCAGATTATAACCCCCCTCCCTATCAAAGAACAATTCTTGAATGTTTCTTGGAAGTGCATGACTTTTTGCTTTATACATTAATTGTGCCGTTTTAAATTCCACAAGATCATTTAACTTCAATGTCTTTGACTCCAAAAACAATATGTTAGTGTGATCACGATAACCTGCAATGTGAACTATCCTTATGGCCCTTTTTTGGAGTATAAAAAGTGGTTGTAGTGTAGACTTATAATTGTTTCCCCAGACTTCAGCACAGTAATTTAAATATGGTAAAACTAGTGAACAGTAGAGAATGTAGAGTGATTTTCTATCCAGAATGTGCTTTACTTTACTCATGACTGAAATGCTTCGTGAGAGTTTAGATTGGACATGTTTTATGTGAGGTTTCCAACAGATTTTATGGTCTATTACACCTAGGAATTTATTTTCATAAACTCTTTCAATAATCACATCATTTATTTTAACTTGTACCTGAGTATCCAATCTACAGTTTCCAAACAACATAATTTTAGTTTTGCTCAAGTTCAATGATAATTTGTTTCTATCAAACCATTCCTTCAATTTCTTCATTTCAGATGTGATGACCTCTAAAAGCTGCTGGACATTCTCACCAGAAAAAAAAATATTAGTGTCATCCGCAAATAAAATACATTTAAATATATTGGATACTTTACATATCTCGTTAATGTACAAGATGAACAGTTTTGGACCCAACACTGACCCCTGGGGGACACCACAAGCAATGTCCAAACATTCAGATTTATAATCTCTCATTGTCACAAATTGTTGTCTTTTATTTAGATAGCTTCTCACCCAGTCCACTTTTCTTAGGTCAATGAATACTCCAGCTACATGTTTTTTTTTTAATCTATGGAATTTGTGATTTTTTCAATGAGTTCTATTAACGCTAGTGATGTTGACCGGTGTGTTCTGAATCCATACTGGCTATCGGTGAGTAAATTATGTTTATCAATGAATTTATCTAATCTGTTGTTGAAGAGTTTTTCTAATATTTTTGAAAACTGAGGAAGTAGAGAAACAGGCCTATAATTTGTGAAGTGGTGTTTATCTCCAGTCTTGAACAGAGGTATGACTTTTGCTATTTTCATTTTATTCGGAAATCGACCAGTTTTGAATGATAAATTGCAGATCATGTGCGTGAGTGGTTTTGAAATCCCACTAATGACATTTTTTACTATTTTCATATCTATTTCATTACTGTCTGTAGATGTCTTGTTTTTACATTTATTAGTAGTTTCTATAATTTCATTTTCATCTACCGCTTCCAGAAACATTGAACTAGGATTTCTTTCAATGTAATTGTCTTTTATGTCTTCAGGAGTCACTGGATCTGGGATTTTTCCCGCTAATTCTGGTCCAATATTTACAAAAAATTTATTAAAGTTGTTAACCACATCATCCATATTGCTAATAGTTTGATCCTTTTCCATAAAATACTGAGGATAGTTTATTTGTATTGATCCATTCCTGATAATACCATTTAATATCTTCCAAACACCTTTAATATTATATTTGTTGTTATCTAATATTCTACTATAATGATCCTTCTTACATCTTCTCATAATATTAGTCAACTTATTTTTATATTTCTTATATTTATTTTCTGCCTCTTTAGTTCTATGTTTTATAAATTCTCTATATAGTGTATTTTTCTTTTTACATGCATTCTGTAATCCCCTTGTGATCCATGGGCTGTCTGAGTGTTTATGTTTACTGCTATATTCTTTTATTGGACAATGTTTGTGATATAGTAAGTTAAATATAGATAAGAATGTTTCATATGCTTTATCAGTGTCATCCTCTTTATATACTATCTCCCAATTTTGTAGTAGCAAATCATTCATGCGGCGACGGCTAAAACAATTCACTTTAAACAAAATGTCACTTTAAATAATGGAAAGATTATGGGGGACCCTGATGTAAACAAGACGAAAGTCTTTCTCTGGTCTGCATCCCCTTAACAATTGTGTGTATTGAGCTGTACTGTATTGTACCCATTCTGCAATCTGTTAATAAACGTTTCAATCAATCAATCAATCAATCAAAGTCACTTTAAAGGAAGGAGGTACTGTATAGTATAGTTTAGACACATTAAGAGTTAAAATTGTATATTGTATATAGTGTACATAGGAGGAACTAGTTTCTCAGGAACTTAGCATGTATTTTTTTTATCATGCTTATCTCTTGTGTCATACCTATTTTATTTTATTCTATGCCTATTGTAAAGGCCATTATGAGTGTTTTGGTTATTATTATTATTATTATTATTATTATTTCAAATAGAACAATATGATTTATGGGAATGTTATGATTTATCTGTGTAAGAGCCAAAGCTATATATATTTCGGTTATTGTATTACATGAATGTTTAATATTGATTGGATTTAGATAAAGTCATTGAACCGTCGTATTTGTCATAATAGGGCATTTTGGAACCTAGAACCTTCTAGAGCGGTGTGGTGATGTCATAATAGACTTTCTAGAACATAGAACATTCTAGAACCACCGTATGACATCATGATAGACGTTCTGGAACATTCGTGATGATGATGTCATAACCGAACCTTCTAGAACATTTGGGTCTCTATATATAGCCACGATTCTCTCTGTGTGTCAGTTGCATCTTCGACCAGGCTGGACGGGACCGAAAGGATGGACTCAACAATGAACTGAAGCCAGAAGCCAGCAAGTAGATTCACGGCTGGTACACTACGATGGAATTTTCCTGTGTGGAGTCGGCGGTGATTTTGGAGACTGGGAAAACACAGTTTTCTTACCTTGTAGTAAGTAGTATGTGCATGAGTGACAAGAATATTTAGGAAAGTAGATTTAGGACCACTTCTGTAAAGAAAGACTTTGCAAATAAACCATTTGGATATCTTTACTATACACGTGACGGAGCAGCTGTGGACATTGCTTCATTATGTGACAAATAAACCTCTTGAGTCTTAAAAGTGTGGCAGTGAAAGGGTTAACCTCGTTCCCAGCTGTGTCTCCTCTGTGGTAAACAACAGTTAACACCTCTCCTCCCCCCACGCCTCTGGTTGGCTCATCTGCTCACTCCTCGGTGAGATTAACAACAGCCTGCTCTCCTCTGGTTGGCTCATCTGCTTAATCTGCATGTTTAATTGATGGAGCCTCCTCTCGTCTCTAGTTCACCTGGACACTGGACACTCTCTCTCTCTAGCCCACTGCACAGTTCAGCGGTATCGTCATGTGTTTTCAAGTCGCACACTGGTTTCCTTTTGCTGTAATAATTGGAATTATGGAATATCATAACTTTTACGACGAACAACAACCCGAAGAAGAAACGTATTGGTTAGCTAGTTAACACGAAGACACCGTTTTGGTAAGTTAAATTCCATTAAAATGCCCTCATACTTGTACAACGAGCGTTTCGCGGAGGACCAGTTCTTCAGAGTTAATTATGGGATTTTCTTTTTTGTACCTGAATTGTTGCTTCTATCTGTTATTTGGCTATAGCACTTAAAACGCTCGTTGTCACAACTCTTTTGACAAACACGTGGATTTCATAACTCATCTAACATAATGTAGTTTTCTTTAGTGTACTAGGGGTGAGTTGTTTGTGATCATGTAGAAACATCACCGTTACGTCCTGAACGGAATGTTTTTAAAGGAAGAGGCCTAGTCGGCCATCGGCCATTCACACCTTCTTCATGAACTCTGCTGCACTCCTGTTTACTGAACAGTTCCATGGCCTTTACTTAATGTGTTCAACAGTTACTTAGTTAAATACAACAACCCACTGTCGCGTTAGTGTTTATTTTATGTACATGAAATGGCCAATAAATCACACACAAATAAGCGTCTTAAACCGATTCCTAGTATGAACATGGGGGGGGAGGGGGGGCAGTAAACGGGCACAGAGGAGGCAGTCAGTTTGAAGTGCAGTTGGCTTGTTTCTCCACCAGATGGCACCAGAGCTCGACGAAAACATAGCAATACATGAAAATGGAGTGAAAATAGATTTGAAAAAAGACAAATTAATGACAGTCGCAAGGCCATTCCGTTATAGTTATTATTTTCCATTTTGCCTGTATGATTGTGATCAAAATAACGTGTTCAATGTTTCTTCTATAGATTAATTAGTTTAGACTAGCGTTTACTCGTATCCTATTGGAGGGTGGCTTGCCACGTGACGAGGGCGAGTTGAGAAGTAGAATCTAATAATACAAATGTTCCTACAGTCCATGGTTACATTCTATGCAAGTGAATATGCCGTGTTTATATTATCGGACGCAACACGCATGTTGAGTGAGAGCACCATACTTTATACACAGACATTATTAAACATAATCTCTGCATAAACCACGACCCAGAGTGAGCTCTCCGCGAACGACCCCGCTCTGCCCGACAGTTTGTCGGTATCGCTTCTCGGCCTTTTGGCTAAGACAGTGATCGCTCCCTGTCTGCGGGTTTGTTCTCGCTGTGAGGACGAGCCTTTGCTGCCAAGGGGGATATTGTTTTGTTTGTTTATTTTTTGTATATTGTTCAAGGTAAGTCGATTTTATTGGATATTGTATATATCAGGTTTTACTAGTTAATTAATTTATTCTCATTATTATATTGGTTTTAGTGGTATTTTATTCTTTTATTGTTGTTGCTGGTGGTGTCTCCAGCCATGTCGGCTACACGTGCCGGCATGAGGAGACACCACAGTGTCAGATTTAAATTACGTGAGAAGGATGGTAAGCTCCTGGAGATGTCCCGATTGGACTTCTCCAGGAAGCTGATACAAAAAGCCCTTGGTTTCTCACCAGCTGATTTGAATTGTGTCATGACTCTACCCTTTAACAAGGGCTTTGATGTAAGTTTTGGAAGTGCCGCAGTACTACGAGAATTCTGGCTTAGGTTTGAGAAAGTTGAAACCCAGTTCTCAGCATTTAACCTGGAGAAACTGACTGACAATGCTGCAAAAGTAGTGGTTGTCAGAATGTTCAATGAAATGGTAAATGCTGATGACATATGTATATGGCTGGGTAGATACTGCACTGTGAAGGCCCAGGCTACCAAGGTGAGAGATGAGGATGGCATCTGGAACTGTGCCTGGAGGGTTCCTGTACAACAAATACAGGACCCCCAGGACTACCAGGGCCTGAGACAGATCCCATCCATGATAGTTTTGGGAGAGAACAGAGGCTACATTCACTACCAGGGTCAGCCTAAACTCTGCCGCAAGTGTGGTGAGCATGGGCACCTGGCAGAGGCATGCCAGAAAGTAGTCTGCGGCAAATGCAGAGAAATTGGGCACTCATTTAGTGAATGTACCAATGGCAGAAAGTGCAATCTCTGTGGAGAAACAGATCACCTTTTCAGAGATTGCCCAAAGTCCTTTGCCAACAAATTAAAAGCTACAAGAGTTTGCACTGAAATCGAGCAGGTGGTAGAAGAAACTGGAAATGTGCTAATTGAAAAGGAAGGGCTGGGAAATTCAAATCTCCTGCCAAACCCTGTGGTTGGAGGAGAGGAGACACAGGAGGCGGGAGAGGGGGAGGGGCCTGAAATCACCCCACCAGAAGGCAAGAGTGAAGGAGAGAGGGTGATTCAGCCAGTAGGTGGAGCTGGACTTGAGAAAGTGGGTGAGGTTGAGGGCGAGGTTGAGTTTGAGAGACAGGATGAGGGACAGGTTGAGGGAGAGTCCAGCGACACCTCCCTCCCCCCCGCCCAGCCCAACCTTAAGAGAACTGTAGATGAACTGACCAGCCCTGGGGCTGACTCACACTCAGCCCCAGAGAAGAGGGGAAGAGCCAGAACGTTCTCAGACGGCTTAACCCCCTTGGAGACGTTCAAGGGAGTCTCCCCTCTCGGCTCCAGTTCACCAAATACAACTTCTTTTATAAGCATAGAGCTACAGTCAACCCCAAAAGAACGGCGCCATGACAAAGCCTTCTCGGGGAAAGATGGCAAAAACTCCCCTCCCAGCTGCTTGGACAGGAGGAGAAGCCTGACTTCACAAAATCAGAAATGAGTGTTTTTAACTGTAGTCTTTTAATTCTCTTTTAGAATGTCATTCCTGTTGTTTTTAACAATACTCATGGCCCTCAACATCTCCACCCTTAATGTGAGAAGTGTGAGGTCAGGAGTTAGAGCCCAAACTGTTTTAACATTCCTAAACAATTTTAATTCAGATGTGTTTTTATTACAAGAATGTCACCTGCCTTTTTTTAAAAACTACAGCAACTGGGAGAGGAAATGGCCACCCGGTACCTCAATGTGGAGCGGGTCAAATTTTAATAAAGCAGACGGAGTGGCCATTTTAATCAAAAACCCCTTGGTTCTGGTGAAGGGCAGCACTGTGGTGAGAGACGGACGGGCAATTTTAGCACACCTGACTTACATGGGGAAGGATTTTAACATACTCAACATTTATGGTTTTAACGACAAAAACGACAGACATGACCTTTTAAAAGACCTGCAGTCCCATATGCTAGGTAGGGCTCCATTAGTGGTAGGAGGGGATTTTAATTGTGTTCTATCAAAAAAAGACAGAAGGGGAGCAGGGGATGATTTTAAACTAGATACAACATCGGTTTTATTACAGGGCATATGCAAGGATTTTAAACTACAAGACTGTTTTAGAACCGTGCATCCTAGAGAGGAGGGCTTCACCTGGTTCAGTGGTGACGGCACCAAAGCCTCTCGCATTGACTATGTTTTTACACGGGACTGCCCACCAACCGATGCTAGATTAACCCCTGTTTTCTTTTCAGACCACGCTATGCTGACTTGCACCCTTTCACTGTCTTCGGGTATGACAGCAGGGAGAGGTCTGTGGAAACTAAACTGCTCCCTACTAGAAGATAGGGAGATAGTTAGTCAGTACAGGGAGCAGTACATCAGATGGCAGACCCTCCAAGACATGTACAATTCACGTGCACACTGGTGGGAGATGGTGAAGGGGAAGACCAAGACTTTCTTCAGGCAGGCAGGTAAGAAGAAAAAAGATAGGGAAAACAGACGCATGTTGGGACTGCAAAAGAGACTACAACGCTATTTTAAACTAGTAGGGCAGGGTTTTGATTTTAATGAAGAAATAGTAGAAGTCAAAAGGGAAATGTCAGCTCTATCAGAAATAAAAAGCCAGGGAATCATTTTAAGGAGTAAAGAGAGGGATATAGAGGAGGGGGAAAAATGTACACGCTATTTCTTTAAGAGAATTGTAAACAAAGGAGGTTTTTTAACAAAACTAAAAAAAGAAGATGGTAGTTTTACGGAAAACATAGAAGAAGTCAAGGAAAGCGTGGAACTTTTTTACACAAAGCTATACTCAGAAAAAGAAATAGAAAAAGATGTCACCAGGGAGGTTTTAGAGTTTTTAGACAAAACAGTGGAGGAGAGTGTGCTTTTAACCCAGGATTTTAACCTTTTAGAACTCGAAAAGTGTCTAAAACATTTTAAGAAGGGGAAGTCCCCAGGACAGGACGGACTTCCCCTGGAGTTTTATCAAACTTTCTGGGACATTTTAGCACACGACATACTGACTGTTTTTAAAGACTTTGAAAGACTAGACCTGCTACCTGACAGCTTTAGAGTAGGGATAGTGACGTTACTCCACAAAAAGAATGACAAGACTGACTTAAAGAATTTTAGAGCGATCACCCTTTTAAACTTTGACTGTAAACTTTTTAGCAAAATTTTAACAACACGTCTTTCTTTGTTTTTAGGGGAGGTGATCCACCCGGATCAAGCCTGTGCTGTGCCGGGGAGGAAGATCACCGACAGCCTCGTACTGATCAGAGACACCATCTGTTATGCGAGAGACAGAAACTTTAGACTCATAGTCCTAAATTTAGATTTTGAAAAAGCCTTCGATCGGGTCTCGCATCAGTACCTCTTCCAGGTACTGCAAAAAATGGGGTTTCCTGAGCGGGTCATAGATTGGGTGGGACTGCTGTACAGGGGCATTACAAGCAAATTTCTTGTTAACGGGCAACTTACAAATGCAGTGAACATATCCTGCGGTGTCCGTCAGGGTTGTCCGTTATCTGCCCTCCTCTACGTCATCTGTGTAGAACCGCTGGCACAGATCTTGAGAAGGGACAAATGGATCAACGGGGTGACTATACCGGGCAGTGGGGGACTGACGGCTAAGTGCCTTTTATACATGGACGACGTGAACATTTTATGCACTGACCGTTTTGCTGTTGACAGGACATTAGACCTGACTGAGTGGTACGGACGAGCTTCAGGAGCGAGACTAAACCGAGACAAGACCGAAGCGAAACTGTACGGACCGTGGACAGCGACTGACAGGGCAGGATTCCCTCTGACTGTGACCCAGACTGACATAAAAATACTCGGGGTCAAATTTGACAGAGAGGGGGAGGGGGGAAACAACTGGCCTGACGTCATAGGGAAAGTTAGACAGAGACTGGGATACTGGGGACTAAGGGGACTGACCATGGAGGGCAAGGTTTTAATCATAAAAGCTGTGATTTTACCCTTGTTTCTACTGATCGGTTCTGTTTTTATCCCACCAAAAAAGGTTATTTTATCCTTCGACCGCGCCATATTTTATTTCCTGTGGGGGTCCAAGTGGGAGAGACTAAGAAGGGACGTCATGAAAAAGAGGAAGGAGAATGGAGGAAAAGGCGTCCCGGACCTCCACCTATTTTTAGGAAGCAGATACACTACACTACACATGACATACGCTACAGCCCCATCCAGAGAGCACAAGACAACAGCAATGGCAAGATTCTGGATGGGGTCTTACCTACGAACACACAAGCACCTACACACTGATTTAAGAACACCAGTGTCTTTTAATCTGCCCACGGCCTATGTTTTTATTAAAAAATTCTTAAAAGGCCTGAACATGGAAGGAGAAGAACTGGACGTTCTAACTAACCACCGCTCTCTTCTCTCTCTTGTGCAGGAGCGGGAACCAGTGAGTCCAGTGCGCGGGCTTGCAATCGGCGAGCCCTCCACAGTTTGGCGCAACGTGAACCATCCCGCTCTCTCAAACAGACTGCGAGACCTGTCGTGGATGGTGGCTCATGAGATCCTCCCGGTCAAGTCCGTCATGCACTCCCGGGGCATGTCAGCGAGTGCCATCTGCCCCCGACCGGGTTGTGGCGCTCCCGAGTCGGTGAGGCATCTGCTCTGGGAGTGCAGCGCTGCCGTAAACCAGTGGGCAACAGCCGGCTCCCAGCAATTCCCGTACTTACCAGCAGCGGGGGTCCTGGACCCACAAACGGTCCTATACGGGGTGAGCCGGAAGAGAACAACACCATCCGAATTCGCCAAGCTCTGGCTCACCCTGGCCGCCATCAAAGACGCCACATGGACCTCCAGAAACCTGCTGGTAAGCAGGCGCATGCAGATCCCCCCCGTGGCTGTGATCCGGATGGCCGAAGCGACGGTCCGAGCGGCCGTCGCTTCAGGCGGCAGGCCCTAGGACACAGCCACAAAGAAGCATCGCCTCTGCGCTCATTCGGAGGTGGGAGACCGGAGCCCACACAAAGGTGAAGGCAGCGGCGGCTGACTCTCCAAAGGGGCAACATCAGGGAGAGGATCTCCGCTGAGCACCCCAGGCAGGACCCCGGCGGTCCGTGTGGGAGAGGGGGATGAGTTACCCTTGGTAGGGACTCACCCCGCTACCGCACAAAGGATTGAAGATGGCCTTTAAATAGAACGTCCTACTTCCTGTTTAAAAAAAAAGAAAAAACACCTTTTAAAAGACATATGTACTGGACTTATCATCTACACTGATACTGATACAATGGACTTTTTATTACCACAAGCACTGTTTAACATGTTTTACCCACCTTTATTTTATCTGTAGGCCTTTTAGCATAACTGTTTTACGTTGGTGAAATGTTGTGTTTTTAGGTTTTACAGGTGTTTTTAATCTAGCTGTAGGCCTTTTAACATAACTGTCTTTACATTGTTGAAATGTTGTGTTCTTAGGTTTTTACAGATGTTTTTAATTGGTATACATGTTTATCTCACCTCTGAAATGTGCTATAAGAAAATGTGGAAATTTTAAATCAAATACATTGTGTACATGTAACTTTGTAACCATGTGACAAAAAAAAAACGTTTTCAAATGAAAAAATCTGTTCAAATACATTGTGTACATGTAACTTTGTAACCATGTGACAATAAACTTTTTCAAATGAAAAAATCTGTTCTTATCAGTTTAATATCTGATACGTCCCCTACCCGGGGACCATATATTAAATTGATTTTTGGAGCAGGGAGATGGAAAAGGGGCTTGCTCCGTCCACTCCACGCATCGACCTGGTATTGCAGTACCTCCAGGAACGGTGCACCCCCCCAACGCTGTCAAAATAAATGTCACCATAATAACAAATCACTGTATTTGTGTGATTCCTTTAAGCCCGACGGGCCCGGTGCTACATGATGGCCGAGATTCATACCACGCCATAAATGTATCAATAGTACAGATGATTGAATGAATGATCTTTATTGTCATTGTCACAAGAATGGTACAACGACATTTTAAATGCAGCCCTAGGTGCCAACACTTGATAAGATGTGTGTATGAAAGAAGACTACAGAAAACAGCAGTGACTGACTGCTCTCGGGTGTTTAACACGTAAAGACCTCGACACCATCACCAGCTGTAGGTTGTCTGAAGTGCAGTTTGTTAGTATTGTTACTATGAGAATTCACTAGAATGCAGGATTTGGACGGAAAAAAATGTCTTTCATTTTTCAAATCCTGCCTTCGAGTGCATTTTCATAGTAACAAACTGCACTTCAGACAACCTACAGCTGGTGATGGTGTCCAGGTCTTTATGTGTTAAACAGCTGAGAGCAGTCACTGCTGTTTTCTGTAGTCTTCTTTCATACACACATCTTACCAAGTGTGTAACATCCCCACAAACCAACAAAGAACATGATCTATATCAAATTTGTTATTTATGGATGCCTCCCCCCAAAGTATAATTTATGTTTTTTTTTATTTAGTTTTACTCACTGAGCACTCATTGCCACCAATGCAAATGAGTGCTCACTGAGTAAAAAAAAACACAGAAATTATACTTTGGGGGTCCCCCAGTATTAACATGCAGTGGGAATCACTTCTGTACCGTTACACCCATATTACACAGGAACAGTCGGGTTAAAACCCCCCTCTTGTTTTCTTTTTTTAAACTTACATTTTTATTTTCATTTTTTCAACAACATACATAGACAACATTTATAGACAATACATTTCAACATATCAACAGTACATAAATTAAAACAAATAGACAAAAAATGAGTAAAGAAAAAGTGTGACATGGGTCCTTCGGTCCATTCTACATTTGCATTATTTATTTACATTTTTATTCATTTCCTTGTATCCTTTTCAAACCTCTGTGATGTCGTTACTTCCCCTCCTGTATTCTTCCCATTTTCCCCATTTCCATTCAAACTTTTCTTCTTGCAGCCTCAGCAGACGTGTGATTCTCTCCATTTCCTGTATCCCTTCTACTATCTATCCATTGGTCCTTCGTCGGCACTTCTATCTTGTACCACAGTTTAGTTAAATAGAATAGAAATACTTTTATTATCCCGTGGGAAATTAGACACTGCAAATCGCTCAACATTTAAACATTTAGACAGGACGGGTCACAAATTAGAATAATAACACAAAAACCTTTCTTGGCTGCCACTATCAATATCTTAATCAAATATTTGTCTTCCCCTTGGATTCCTTCCTGTGACAGATTCCCCAGATACAACACTTGGCCTCCCTGGGGTATTTTGTATCCTATTATTTCATTTATTATCCCTCCTATCTCTTCCCAGTAGTGCCTTATCTTCTGACATCCCCAGAATATGTGTGTATGGTTCGCCCCTTCCTGTCCACACTCCCCCCAACATGTTTTCTTTGCTGGTGTGTAATTGCCCTGTATTTCTGGTGTTATAAAGTATCTAATTATATTTTTCCACCCAAACTCCCTCCATATCCTTGATCCTGTGGTTGTTTGTTGTGTCTTACATGTGTCATACCATTCCTCCTCTGTTATCTCTATTTCCAACTCTCTTTCCCACTTTTCTTTCACATACAATGTTGTATTTCCCTTACTGTCCATTATTGCCTGATATAGTGCTGATTCCCCTCTTGTTTTCACCTCCATCTCCCTTCACCCTCCTCCTCTTCTCTTTTTCTCCCTTTTCCTCGCCCCTCTTATCCCCCCCCCCCCTCCAGGTTGATGAAGGCGACCACCTCCTGTCTGGTGGCGACCCGTCGTCAGGTTATGAGAACATGAGTCACTACAGGGTTAACTTCAAGAGCCAGGAGAGGGCTCTACGCCACATTGACTTCATCAAGGGTACAGTTAGTGTATGATGCTATGTTCCTCTGGGGCCGCGCCCTTCTAGTCCATTGATTGGTCAGTTTTTATTTGAGTTGATTTGACATTTGACCTTATTCTCCTGCCTCTCTGTTGATGTGACTGTTCTGGATGCTCTGGGACAGGTTACAGTGCAGCAGTAACAATGGAACGACGAGGCTCCATCTTAATGTATCCTGATTCAATGAAACAAGAACAACTAAAGAACGGCCTTCTGATGAAAATGTTAGATGAAATGTTGCCGTGTCCCTCCGTTACCTTTTGACCCACATCTGTAATCTGCTGTTCCTTTCAGTTGAGGAGGAGACTCCTGAAGAACCAGAACTACAACCAGAAGAACCCCGACTCCTTCCAGAACCCTACGTCTACAACCTGAAGAACCCAGACTCCTTCCCCAACCCTACGTCTACAACCTGAAGAACCAGAACTACAACCAGAAGAACCCCGACTCCTTCCAGAACCCTACGTCTACAACCTGAAGAACCCAGACTCCTTCCCCAACCCTACGTCTACAACCTGAAGAACCAGAACTACAACCAGAAGAACCCAGACTCCTTCCAGAACCATACGTCTAGAACCTGAAGAACTACAACCAGAAGAACCCCGACTCCTTCCAGAACCCTACGTCTAGAACCTGAAGAACTACAACCAGAAGAACCCCGACTCCTTCCAGAACCCTACGTCTAGAACCTGAAGAACTACAACCAGAAGAACCCCGACTCCTTCCAGAACCCTACGTCTAGAACCTGAAGAACTACAACCAGAAGAACCCCGACTCCTTCCAGAACCCTACGTCTAGAACCCGGAGCCACAATCTGCTTCAGAATCATCATTGGAACCAGTTTGAGAGCCGCCGCTGGTACTGATATCACCACCGGTATCTATATCTCCACTGATATCACCACCGGTATCTATATCTCCACCGATATCACCACCGGTATCTATATCTCCACTGATATCACCACCGGTATCTATATCTCCACTGATATCGCCACCGGTATCTATATCTCCACCGGTACTAACGCACGTTTGCTTATTAAATAGATTGTTGCATTCTATAATATAATAATTAGTGCCGTCAATAGATTAAAAGAAAATAACTAATTTTCTGTAATTAATCTAGATTAAAAATAGCATTTTTCTACATAAGACCGAAGCTTGTAACGGATATTTACTTGAGTAAAATCATGGAATTAATGTAAAATCAACAAAGTATATTTAGATTCAAATACTATTTTAATAGCTTGCCTTTCTTTGAATACAGTTTCTCTCCTGTGAAATATAAATGTTCAACAAAACCATCAACATTGACTCAGCTAGACCTCTCTCTTATATCCGCGGCGCTAAGATTGAAGATTTTTCACTCCATAGATTAATCTAGATTAATTTATTTGAATGTTTTAATAAATTTAAATTAATCTCCAGAGTTAAAGCATTAATTTTGGGTTGGGTAGGAGGGGTTGGTGGGGGACACTATACAACTGTACATTGGAATATTGACAAGACTATACTTGGTAATTTACTGTACATTCGAGGGGGTTGGGTTAGGACATTTACAGGGGCCAGTTTCCAATTGCAGTCTCCCGTAGGTGTTCTTTGAGAGTGGTTTTGAAAGTGGGTAGTGATCCACATTCCTTTACAGCTTTGGGTAGGGCGTTCCACATTGATGTGGCATAATTGCGAAACGTGTTTAGTCCCTTGTTTGAGCCCAATCTGGGTTTAACATGATTTGTGGAGCTCCCTCTGGTGTTGTGATCGTGGTATTCACTGACCTTTGGGAAGTATTTTGACATGTACATGGGTACCTTGGTCGTGTAGTGTATCTTGTAGACCAGGCCCATTACAAGTTGCTGTACTCTGTCGTCTACTCTATGCCATCCTAGGTCGTCTACTCTAAGCCATCCTAGATTGTCAAAGTGGGCAGGGGTGAGGTGGGTTCTGGGGTTCAGGTCAAGCAGTAGTCTGACCAGTTTGTTTTGAGATGTTTGTAATTTTGTTTTTAGCGCCTTTGGGGTGCTTTGGTACCATGAGGTGCAAGCATAGTCGTAGTACCCTTGAATGAGTGCTCCTGCCAGAGTCTTCAGGGTATTCTTGTTTACCAGTGAGGAGATCCGGTACAAGAATCGAGTTCGTTGGTTGACTTTTTTTATTACATTGGATGCCATTTTGTCACAGGAAAGATTTGCGTCTAGGATGGAACCCAGGTAGGTAATTTCATCTTTCCTTGTGACAATATTGGCACCCACTGTAACTGAGAAGCCGTCGGTCTTGCTGAGTTTGTTATTTGAACTGAAGAGAACGGACTCTGTTTTGCCCATGTGTAATGATAGTTTGTTATCAGCGAGCCATATGCAGATTTTGCCTAGTTCCGAGCTGAGGGTTTTTTCAACCTGTAACTTGTTCTTGTCAGAGACCAGCAGTGTCGGATAGATATTCAACACTGAAGCCAGAGCAGAGACGCTGCAGTTACCACAGCTCGCCACTAGAGGGTAGTAAGTCACATATGGCCAAATAACATGGGAGAGTCAGTAAATATGATTTCATACTAATATTTCATAAAAAATAGGGAAACAATGTCCAGGCACGCACTCCAGGTTTTTCCAAATTTATTGGCAGCCTGTAATCATGACGTTTCGGTGTGAACACACCTTCTTCAGAATGGCTTGCATGAAGGGTAAGTGACCCTAGTAAATACAAGTCAAACAGGAAGTGACAACATAGGAAGTGACAACACATTCCCACAAGAGATCTTCAAAAAAGTACAAAATACCACTTACAAGCACAACCTTTTCAGAATTATGTAAATCAAAAAGAAGCATGTAAATAAAAATAAAAAAGAAACAGTTAGTTATATATATTTTATACATCTTAAACTCTAAACATAAACACTCATGACCCATATAAGCCATCTTTCAATTATAAAGAATGATAAATGAAAATAGTAAACAATCGAATGAAATGAAATAATCAAATGAAACGGGTCAAAACATTTTCTTCATTGAGGCCTCTAGGCTCTAGACCAGTGGTTCTCAACTGGTCTAGCCTCGGGACCCAACATTTTCCTTAGTCATTAAGTCGCGACCCAAATTTTTTATTTAAAAATATATATATATATTTGCAGTAATACACTTTCAAAATCGTTCATGCACTGTTAAAAACATGAAATAAACACAAAGTGCAACAAAAGTGCAACTAGGGCTAAAACCCCAATGAAATAAAAGAATAATAAATAATATATGCTTCTTAGCAGATTTCTTAGCTTAACATAACAGACCTAAGTTTGGGGGAACTAATGGGATAACTGGGGTTGCAACAAAAGTGCAACTAGGGCTAAAAACCCAATGAAATAAAATAATAATAATGCTTATTAGCAGACTTAGCAGACTTCTTAGCTTAACATAACATACCTAAGTTTGGGGGAACTAATGGGATAACTGGGGTTGCAACAAAAGTGCAACTAGGGCTAAAACCCAATGAAATAAAATAATAATAATAATAAATAATTATGCTTCTTAGCAGACTTCTTAGCTTAACATAACAGACATACGGTAAGTTTGGGGGAACTAATGGGATAACTGGGGTTGCAACAAAAGTGCAACTATGGCTAAAAACACAATGAAATAAAATAATAATAATAATAAATAATATATCCTTCTTAGCAGACTTCTTAGCTTAACATCCCAGGGAACTAATGGGATAACTGGGGATGTTGTTTGCTCCTGACAAGAGTCTCAAAGTCTGGGGTGATGGTAGACAAAGCAACTCTGAGGTCATGCTCAATGTCCAATCTGTTCCTCTGCTTTGTCTTCAGCTGGACGAGAGCTGAGAAGCCACTTTCACAAAGATAGGTAGTGCAAAAAATAATTTGTAAAATAAAAATAAAAAAATAAATTTCATTATTTTTTTTTCACACACATCCGCGACCCACTCAAAATGGCCCGCGACCCACTTTTGGGTCGCGACCCACCAGTTGAGAAACACTGCTCTAGACAATCCAGAAAATGAATATAGAAGCATTCCCTTTTGTAGCAAGAGCCTGTCTCTGTCGCCGCCTCTTGGTGGTCTCAAGACCTGCTTTATACCCATGTATTTTAAGCCAGAAATATCATGTCCTAACTTATTAAAGTGCCTTGCAACTGAAGACTTCTCGTCATTTCTTCTTATAGAACATTTGTGCTCCGAAATTCGATTTTTAAAACGTCTTCTTGTTTTTCCAACATAGTAAAGGTTGCAAGGACATTTAAGCAAGTAAACAACAAAATCAGAATTACAGGTAATCCGGCCTCTAACAGCGATACTCCTACCTGTACTTGGTTGTAAATAAAATGTCTCTTTAATCATACTAATATTTCATAAAATACAGTAACAATAAGGAACGCTTCACGAATTTGCGTGTCATCCTTGCGCCTTTCTGAGCCCAATCTTCTCCGTTCCATTTGTTCCGTTTCTTCCCCTTTGATTGACAAGTCAACCGAGAGCGTGCAGCCGTTCCGATTTTGTCGTAGAGACTTGCGGGTTGTGCCATTGTACTCAGTGGAGATATCCTCTTTCATTGGTCTATGTTGACCACGCCCCCTATCCTTCGGCCGCACCCCTTTTTGTATCTTTTGAACCGTTTGTCGTAGAGACTTGCGGGTTGTGCCATTGTACTCAGTGGAGATATCCTCTTTCATTGGTCTATGTTGACCACGCCCCCTATCCTTAGGCCGCACCCCCTTTTTTATCTTTTGAACCGTTTGTCGTAGAGACTTGCGGGTTGTGCCATTGTACTCAGTGGGGATATCCTCTTTCATTGGTCTATGTTGACCACGCCCCCTATCCTTAGGCCACACCCCTTTTTGTATCTTTTGAACCGTTTGTCGTAGAGACTTGCGGGTTGTGCCATTGTACTCAGTGGAGATATCCTCTTTCATTGGTCTATGTTGACCACACCCCCTATCATAAACTCCTATATATTTTTTTAAACTTGACAAAAAAAAATAAAAAAAAAATTTTTAAAATATTTTTTAATTAAAATTTTTGTAGATTTGTTTTTAAAAACAGGCAACAATAAGGAACGCTTCACGAATTTGCGTGTCATCCTTGCGCAGGGGCCATGCTAATCTTCTCTGTATCGTTCCAATTTTAGTATATGTCTAGCCGAAGCTTCGACAAAGAGACCATGAGCCGGTGAGATATATATACCGTCAGCCCCAGAAACACTGTTCAGGCCGGGTGAGCGTCAGGGATCAGTGTTTCAGTCGTTCAGAGCAGCAGGAGAGCCCCACGGGGAGACACACTGGTCTGATCCACATCCAGCAGGTCTTTACGGCCTCCTCCTGTTCCTCGGGGCAGATAATACAGTTCTATTAGGAACATTTAGCTCTAAGCTCCACCAACACTGAAGCGCTGAACTCTGGGTACTATGTAGATAGCAGCTGCGTCCGCCTGCCAGGATTGGTGGCGAATGACAAAGAACGCCACTTAGTTTACAGCCCCCTTCCCCCCCCTGCATTCTACACCACTGCGTTGTTGGGAGGGGGAGGGCGGCGGGGTCACTGAGTCACTTCCCTTCCCCCGCTAGACTGGTCTTAAAGCAAGAGAGAGATATAGACGGAGAGAGAGATATATAGACAGAGATATATACAGAGAGGGAGAGAGAGAGATATAGACAGAGCGAGACAGATATAGACACAGAGAGAGATATAGAGGGAGAGATATAAACACACAGAGAGAGAGAGAAAAAGAGACAGGTTTCTTCCTTCGTAGACTATTTCCTTATGTAGTCTGACTTGTGTTTCTGTTTAAAACTACAGGACCAGTGGATTAGAAATGTAATCTTTAGGTAGAATGAGTTGTTTCTGTTTAAAACTACAGGACCAGTGGATTAGAAATGTAATCTTTAGGTAGAGTGAGTTGTTTCTGTTTAAAACTACAGGACCAGTGGATTAGAAATGTAATATTTAGGTAGAGTGAGTTGTTTCTGTTTAAAACTACAGGACCAGTGGATTAGAAATGTAATATTTAGGTAGAGTGAGTTGTGTTTATGGCAGTGAAAGGGTTAACCTGCTGTTGTGTGGCAGTGAAAGGGTTAACCTTCTGTGTATTGTCACAGTGAAAGGGTTAAAACTATAGGACCAGTGGATTAGAAATGTAATCTTTACAGGGACCGAAACTAGAGAGCGCCACCCGCCATTTGCGCTCAGTTTTTACGTTTGGCGCCTCCCACTGAGACGTCTGAGCGCCGTGTGACGGGCTATCAAATAGTCATGTGAAAACCGAAAATCATGATCCAATTCTTTAGCGGAGTTCTCACTTGCTGTCTCAGCCGACATGAAGCGCGCACCGCGCACTGCTGCTAGCCCCTCCCCACCTGTTTCTGTATGCCTGCATGTAAACAGAGGCTATTGCCTCACCGTGACGTTAGTCTAGTCAGTGTGGGACCTTCGTGAGATAACGTTAGCTACCGTTACAAAATGACCCAGTCAACTATTCACTTAGTTTAATACACGAGGCATTGTGTAACGTTATCCAGCCGGCTAGCTACGGATAGCTCCCGACATCAACAAATCCTCCAGCAATAGTCCAGTGCATAATACCTCCGTTGGCTAGGTAACTAGTCACTACGAAATGTCGCAGTAAACTAAATAGTTCACTGAGGCGTTGTCCCAACGCCATCCAGCAGTAGCTACAGATAGCTCTTGGCATCAATGTCCTACAACAACAACATGCGTATTCGAGTCCCTGGTTTACATCGCATGAGTGAGGGCTGCTGACTAGGGTCCAGGTGCAGCGCCGGAGAATTATTTTGCATGCTGAATGTAGCGTTTAGGGTCCAGCTGCACCCCCGGAGAATCCTTGCTGGAGCTGGAGGCCACTCGAGTATACACACAGACAGTGGAGCTGTTTGCAGACAGCGAGGTGGCGATGTCTCGCAGATAACACAATCACAAGTATGATTATATAATATATATATTTTATTAAAAAAAAAATCTATATAAAATAATAATAAAAAAAATTTTATCAAAAAAAAGTTGGCGGGTAAGAAATATGCTTGGCGGGTAGATTCTTCCCATCTACCCGCCACTGGCCGGTGAGTCAAAAAGTTAATTTCGCTCCCTGAATCTTTAGGTAGACTGACTTGTGTTTCCATTAGACACAAGAATTGGGACACAAGAATTGGGACAATCTGCACGCATTGTCACAGAGAAGATGGATATTAGAGGGTGGGACAGCCTCGCCCCCTAGTGGCGTGGACAGGATATTTCAATGCAATTTCTCCTTGTGATGCTGAATCACTGACGAGATGTCAGGTTGGAAATGGGAGTCTGTCGAGCTTAGACTTGACTTCAGCTGTGTGAGCCAGGTGTCGGGAATGGGATCTGATGGACCGTAGCACCATGGGGAGCGATCATCTCTCCATTCTAAGTCGTTGTTTTTCACTGCCCTTTGTACACCGCTTTGAGGAGGGCTTTATTTGAGAAAACTCTATTTGTAAATCCGGATTTGTTCTGGCAGTCTGAGAGTTGTATGTTGAGTTGGTTTTTTGTGGAGGAGATTTTCAGTTTTGCAGGATTTTTGGAGAAAGCGTGGCACTTGAGACAAAACACATATCCTATATAATTTTATATGAATTCCTCTAGTTTCTTTGTTTACATACATTGTTTACAGCTTGATATCTTTTTTGTGGCCATCTTGGTCTATATACTTATTGTCAAGTATACTATATATACTTATTGTTTGTCTTGTAAGCCCATATGGGCTGGGCATACATCTGTATGTAAGACACAAAAATAAAAAAACATCAATCAAATAAGAGGCGGCAGGCAGAGGCAAGGAAGGTTATGAAAAATAAATTAAACCTGCCAAGTGCAGGTAAGATTGTGGCTGACCCCTACCACCCCTCTGACTGGGCCAAAACCTCACGCTACACGTTTCTTCCCCTCTGCAGTGAGCCTCATCAACAAGGCTCGGGACCCTCACTAACGCCCCCCACTGTGTTACATTAACATGCAATTTGATTGATTGTACCCACATATTCCACAACTTGATCAGTGATTTGTTTCACGTCGGAGGTGGGATTCGAACAGGCGACTGACTCTCTGTGTGAGGTGAGATCCCCGGCCCTCTCTGTTTGAGTGGAGGGGGATGGGGTGCAAGGAGGGGGGGGAGGAGGCGGGGATCTCACCTCACACAGAGAGTTGCCTGTTCGAATCCCACCTCCGACGTGAAACAAATCACTGATCAAGTTGTGGAATATGTGGGTAGAGAGCATTTAGGTAAGAAACGTCAACACAAGGAGGCCAATAACTTATCCAAGTCCCAGGTGATGCTCTGTTTGAGCTTCCAACAGGACACTCTCAGTCGACTCTAGTTCAAAACGGCTAACGTTACCGTTAACACCTGTGAGAGGAGCAACACGACCGTAGCATTAAAATAAGTACTGTTCAGTCGTCGTAGTAATCGGGATAAATAGGCAACTAAGGAATTGGGACCACCCAGACCAAAGTTAAACATAAAGCAAGTATCTACAAGGTACAACGTATAACCAGGGATTTTCGACGACCTGGTAGTGGCTAGCAGGATGCTACAATGCCATCCAGAACTTCACAAGCACTATGCAGGCCATAAAGTAAGATATAGAACTAGGGCTGGGCGATATGACCAAAAACGTTATCGCGATAAAATTATAAAATTATTTTCATATAATTCGATATCGATAATTATCGTCGATATAATGTCCGTCAAGTTTAATTAACTTCTTATGCTGCTGCGAATGTCTCAAGTCGAGTTGATGTCGTCATCAGTCTGCACACGTTAGCCGACAAGCGGAGTATCTCATGACAATAAATATGACACTAAAATACTCTCTTCCGCCACAATATATTGAAACGACGTCCACTGTATATCCCACACTACCATAAACGTGGCCTCAGAATTCAAAACACACACATACTCGGCACGTAAATATATAAAACAGTGCCGTGCAAGCTAGTTATCCTAGCCAGCCTGTTGGTTCTAAGCGATGTATTCCATGACAATGTGCTAAATATGACACTAAAATACTCTCTTCCGCCACAATATATTGAAACGGCGTCCACTGTATATCCCACACTACCATAAACGTGGCCTCAGAATTCAAAACACACACATACTCGGCACGTAAATATATAAAACAACGCCGTGCAAGCTAATTAGCCTAGCAAGCCTTGTTGTTGAGTGAGTCCTACCTCCTTCCGGGTCTCGGCCATCTCCTTCACTGATTGGTTGTTAGCTGTTGTGCGTAAGTACGTCATCACGTAACGCTGGTTGTTGTTAGTGAGTGTGCTGAGCCGAGGCTGAACGGAGCCAAGCTTGGAAAATCGATATATCGAAACTTTGCGACCACGTTTCATGTTTATTTCGAGGAAATAATTTATCGCGATAGTTATCGTTTTATCGCCCAGCCCTATATAGAACCTTGTCATAACCAAATGTAATGTAAGTCTATATAATGTAGTGAACACATTTTGTTTGTATCTTTGGAAATGATGATAACCTTTTTGTGTAACAACGTTAAGTCAGCAATTTGTCTTTTTCCAGGCCATTCCCATATAAAGTAATTATCTATAAAACTGAATAAGACTGAGTTTGTATTTCTTCTGGTTTTTAAGACAGGAATTGTAGGTATAATGGCATGTCTCACTCGTACACTAACACTATTGGCCTGTGTGCCTTCAGGGGCCGCATTTAATCTCCAGAGCAGCAGCGTTGAGCCACAGGGTCATGTAATTTAGGTTGTTAATTACATTCACTAGAAATCTAGCATTTTTTTTTTTTTTTTTTAACTTTGACCAGTCACCTGGTTCTTTTAGCGTTTATCGCTTTTTCTTCGCATTCATACTTGGTCAAGTTCGACCGACAGAAGCAGGCTGAAAGGGTTCAGATGGGGGGGAAAGACACTCTGGGAAAGGCACGGCTGCCGTCCGGGATTCGAACGCGCTCAGCCCCAGATCCGCGCGAGCGCGGTTGTCCACGGCGCTGAAATAGCACTCGCGGTACGTGGTGAGCTACTGGAGCTCCCCGAAATCTAGCATTTTTATGATTCCATCTCAACAATTGTTCCATATCCTCATTAAAACACCTTAGTGAGGATCTGCCTGCTCTGGTCCCTAAATCAAACGCACCCACACTTTACTCTGTCAGTCCAATTGTACCTCAGTGTAACAATAAAAGATTACAGAAAAGAGCAATAAGGACAATAAACAAGGTAGGATATAAGATATTCCTTTATTGATCCCCTTGGGGAAATGCAGACATAGCAGCATGGGGGAGGGGGAGGGGAGGTACAGGTAGTAAAAACAAGCAGTGTATATATATATATATATATATATATATATAGAATACACAAACTCACTGTTTCTTAAATCAAACACCTTGAGATGTATGGATCTGGTCAAATTGAAAACATCACAAATCACGTACAAAGCCAGAAATAACATGTTGCCAAAAAATATACAAAAGATTTTCAGGGAAAGAAAAGGTGGCTATAATCTGAGAGGAGAGCTAAACTTAAAAAATAAAAATAAAACTGTCAGAACCAAAATGAAAAGTGTGTGCATGTCAATCTGTGGGGTGGACTTGTGGAACAGTCTGGAGTTAGAGATAAAAGAGTACAAACATAAATCAGTTTAAAAAGATGTACAAAAATATTTCTTAATTAAATGGGTATCTGGAAGAGGAAGTGTGTTGATGTTGAGTATGTGTAAAATGTAAATAAAAAATAGAAGAAATTATGTATATCATATGGTATTTATTTAGTAAGTATACATGTATTGGATTGTATAGAGATGCAGCATTTATACGTAATTAACAATAGAATAAAAATATATAATTTGAGTTAAAAAGGGGTAGGAATGGAGAAAAAGTATACTTCTTCCTACTACTTTTTCGAACAGGGTAAACTGATTTGTTTATCGGTTTCTCTTTTTGTTGTCAAATGAACAGATATATTTTTGTCTTTCATTCATTCCAGACTCGGATATCCAACACTGAGGAGAGGCTCTGCAGTTACCACAGCTCACCACTAGAGGGTAGTAAGTAGCATATGGCCAAATAACATGGAGTTACCACAGCTCGCTACAAGAGGGTAGTAAGTAGCATTATGGCAAAATAACATGGAGAATAATATTTCACAGCCGTTTTATGATAATAATAATCATAATATTAATAATGAACGCTTCACGAATTTGTGTGACAGAGAAACACACACACACTCGCAGATAGGTAGAGAGCTTTTAGGTAAGAAACGTCAACATGTCAAAATACTTCCCAAAGGTCAGTGAATACCACGAAACCAGAGGAAGCTCAACAAATCATGTTAAACCCAGATTCGGCTCAAACAAGGGACTAAACACGTTTCGCAATTATGCCACATCATTGTGGAACGCCCTACCCAAAGCTGTAAAGGAATGTGAATCCCTACCCACTTTCAAAACCTCTCTCAAGGGACACCTACGGGAGGCTGCAATTCGAAACTGGCCACCGTAAATGTCCAAACCCCCTCCTAATAGACAGTCTCCTCCCCACCGTATGTATATATTCTCTCCCCACCGTATGTATATATTTCTCTCCCCATCGTATGTATATTTCTCTCCCACCCACCCACCCCCTCCTAATGTACAGTCTCCTCCCCATCATATGTATATACTCTGTCAGGATCTATGGGTAACCGTACTGTATATTTGCATATCATATATGTCACAAATGTAACAGTACTATATACCTGTGTCACGTATATGCCTATGTCTATGAATTGAAAATGGGGGACCCTGATGTAAACGAGACAAAAGTCTTTCTCTGGTCTGCATTCTCTTAACAGTTGTGTGTATTGAGCTGTACTGTATTGTACCCATTCTGCAATCTGTTAATTAAGTTATCTATTAATCAATCAATTCTGAGATACTTTTGCGACATCGCCACCCAGGACATGGAAAGGATAGTCTAATGAAATACCTCATTGCTGACTCTTTGTAAACCGCAAAGAATTGCAACAGCCGTGACAATACAGCTGTCTCTTATCGTTTAGAACCCCAGTTTTATTGAGGAGTTTTTTTTTTTTTTTTGCTGGGGGTATATTGCTTATTGCTCATGTGTGTGTAGTTGTATGGTTATATTTTGGCCCAGAGGAATGTATTCACGTAACGAAGCACTTGTTTTGTCTTGTTCGATTGTTCCTTTATTCGCTGTGATTTTGTTTTCTACTGCTCCCAGGATGTTCTGTTTTGCAGTAACGGCTTTACTCAGAGCTTTCAGAAGCTCTGTCATGTTTCAATCTGTGTTTCTCGATATCTTTTTCCTTGTCCTTGATTTATGTTTCTCATGATCAAAATAAAACGTTTAAAATCTCCAACATCCAACACGTTATTTTGTCTGATGCACAATTTCTTGTTTCGCTTAACAGGGACAGGTGTCAATACTTTCACGAGTACTTATGAATACTGAACTCATGATATTGAATACCAATAGAGCACTTGACAGTGGCATTTACCAATTCGGCAAACTTGTCTATTGAAAACTGAGGAGGGGAATTAGTCGCATCATGTCATTGTGTCTTTACCAGCACAGCACCAGGTGTACTGGACAACATTGGAGAGGTGCCTGCAAATGAAGGCGATCTAGAGTCGAATGATTGTACGGTGAATAGTGCCATCATGTGTCCATGATAATCTGCCACCAGTTTATACTGTAAATCGGTGAGAGTTGCCAAGTGTTACAATCGTCATTGTATTGACTATAGGGCTTAAACCACTACACCTTGTATTCAAGATCCTTATATTTAATGGTTATCGTGTGCAGTATCACAATTAATACCCTAACACACCATTCACCAGGCCAATATTGTCACGGTGTAGTACTGAACCCATTATGCAGACAGACGGATCTTGTGAAAACCCAATATGGGTATATTTAATAGAATGGTCAATGTCCAGGCAGGGGTGGATCCACAGGGGTGATACTCGTAATGTCCAGGGTGGGCAAGAGAGTCAGACAGACGGGGTCAGAGCAGGACAGGGATAGTCAGCCGGGCAGGTGTCAGATCAGCTCCTGGTGAGTCAGCCAGTGTCTCCAGGTCTTCGCCGAGCAGCTGAGGAGAGAGGACAGAGTTAGACAGGCTGAGGAGAGAGGAGAGAGGACAGAGTTAGACAGGCTGAGGAGAGAGGAGAGAGGACAGAGTTAGACAGACTGAGGAGAGAGGACAGAGTTAGACAGACTGAGGAGAGAGGACAGAGTTAGACAGGCTGAGGAGAGAGGACAGAGTTAGACAGGCTGAGGAGAGAGGACAGAGTTAGACAGGCTGAGGAGAGAGGACAGAGTTAGACAGGCTGAGGAGAGAGGACAGAGTTAGACAGACTGAGGAGAGAGGACAGTTAGACAGGCTGAGGAGAGAGGACAGAGTTAGACAGACTGAGGAGAGAGGACAGAGTTAGACAGACTGAGGAGAGAGGACAGAGTTAGACAGGCTGAGGAGAGAGGACAGAGTTAGACAGGCTGAGGAGAGAGGACAGAGTTAGACAGGCTGAGGAGAGAGGACAGTTAGACAGGCTGAGGAGAGAGGACAGTTAGACAGGCTGAGGAGAGAGGACAGTTAGACAGGCTGAGGAGAGAGGACAGAGTTAGACAGGCTGAGGAGAGAGGACAGAGTTAGACAGGCTGAGGAGAGAGGACAGTTAGACAGGCTGAGGAGAGAGGACAGAGTTAGACAGGCTGAGGAGAGAGGACAGAGTTAGACAGGCTGAGGAGAGAGGACAGAGTTAGACAGGCTGAGGAGAGAGGACAGAGTTAGACAGACTGAGGAGAGAGGACAGAGTTAGACAGGCTGAGGAGAGAGGACAGAGTTAGACAGACTGAGGAGAGAGGAGAGAGGACAGAGTTAGACAGACTGAGGAGAGAGGACAGAGTTAGACAGACTGAGGAGAGAGGACAGAGTTAGACAGGCTGAGGAGAGAGGACAGAGTTAGACAGGCTGAGGAGAGAGGACAGAGTTAGACAGGCTGAGGAGAGAGGACAGAGTTAGACAGGCTGAGGAGAGAGGACAGAGTTAGACAGGCTGAGGAGAGAGGACAGAGTTAGACAGACTGAGGAGAGAGGACAGAGTTAGACAGGCTGAGGAGAGAGGACAGAGTTAGACAGGCTGAGGAGAGAGGACAGAGTTAGACAGGCTGAGGAGAGAGGACAGTTAGACAGACTGAGGAGAGAGGACAGAGTTAGACAGGCTGAGGAGAGAGGACAGAGTTAGACAGACTGAGGAGAGAGGACAGAGTTAGACAGACAGACTGAGGAGAGAGGACAGAGTTAGACAGGCTGAGGAGAGAGGACAGAGTTAGACAGGCTGAGGAGAGAGGACAGAGTTAGACAGACTGAGGAGAGAGGACAGAGTTAGACAGGCTGAGGAGAGAGGACAGAGTTAGACAGACTGAGGAGAGAGGAGAGAGTTAGACAGGCTGAGGAGAGAGGAGAGAGGACAGAGTTAGACAGGCTGAGGAGAGAGGAGAGAGTTAGACAGGCTGAGGAGAGAGGAGAGAGGACAGAGTTAGACAGACAGGCTGAGGAGAGAGGACAGAGTTAGACAGACAGACTGAGGAGAGAGGACAGAGTTAGACAGGCTGATTAGAGAGGAGAGAGTTAGACAGGCTGAGGAGAGAGGAGAGAGTTAGACAGGCTGAGGAGAGAGGACAGAGTTAGACAGACAGGCTGAGGAGAGAGGACAGAGTTAGACAGGCTGAGGAGAGAGGACAGAGTTAGACAGGCTGAGGAGAGAGGACAGAGTTAGACAGACAGGCTGAGGAGAGAGGACAGAGTTAGACAGGCTGAGGAGAGAGGACAGAGTTAGACAGGCTGAGGAGAGAGGACAGTTAGACAGGCTGAGGAGAGAGGACAGAGTTAGACAGACTGAGGAGAGAGGACAGTTAGACAGGCTGAGGAGAGAGGACAGAGTTAGACAGGCTGAGGAGAGAGGAGAGTTAGACAGACTGAGGAGAGAGGACAGAGTTAGACAGGCTGAGGAGAGAGGACAGAGTTAGACAGGCTGAGGAGAGAGGAGAGAGTTAGACAGGCTGAGGAGAGAGGACAGTTAGACAGGCTGAGGAGAGAGGACAGAGTTAGACAGGCTGAGGAGAGAGGACAGAGTTAGACAGGCTGAGGAGAGAGGACAGAGTTAGACAGACAGGCTGAGGAGAGAGGACAGAGTTAGACAGGCTGAGGAGAGAGGACAGAGTTAGACAGGCTGAGGAGAGAGGAGAGAGTTAGACAGGCTGAGGAGAGAGGACAGTTAGACAGGCTGAGGAGAGAGGAGAGAGTTAGACAGGCTGAGGAGAGAGGACAGAGTTAGACAGGCTGAGGAGAGAGGACAGTTAGACAGGCTGAGGAGAGAGGACAGAGTTAGACAGGCTGAGGAGAGAGGACAGAGTTAGACAGGCTGAGGAGAGAGGACAGAGTTAGACAGGCTGAGGAGAGAGGACAGAGTTAGACAGGCTGAGGAGAGAGGACAGAGTTAGACAGACAGGCTGAGGAGAGAGGACAGAGTTAGACAGACAGACTGAGGAGAGAGGACAGAGTTAGACAGACTGAGGAGAGAGGACAGAGTTAGACAGGCTGAGGAGAGAGGACAGTTAGACAGGCTGAGGAGAGAGGACAGAGTTAGACAGGCTGAGGAGAGAGGACAGAGTTAGACAGGCTGAGGAGAGAGGACAGAGTTAGACAGGCTGAGGACAGAGGAGAGAGTTAGACAGGCTGAGGAGAGAGGACAGAGTTAGACAGACTGAGGAGAGAGGACAGAGTTAGACAGGCTGAGGAGAGAGGACAGTTAGACAGGCTGAGGAGAGAGGACAGTTAGACAGGCTGAGGAGAGAGGACAGTTAGACAGGCTGAGGAGAGAGGACAGAGTTAGACAGGCTGAGGAGAGAGGACAGAGTTAGACAGGCTGAGGAGAGAGGACAGAGTTAGACAGACTGAGGAGAGAGGACAGAGTTAGACAGGCTGAGGAGAGAGGACAGAGTTAGACAGGCTGAGGAGAGAGGACAGAGTTAGACAGACTGAGGAGAGAGGACAGAGTTAGACAGGCTGAGGAGAGAGGACAGAGTTAGACAGGCTGAGGAGAGAGGACAGTTAGACAGACAGGCTGAGGAGAGAGGACAGAGTTAGACAGGCTGAGGAGAGAGGACAGAGTTAGACAGGCTGAGGAGAGAGGACAGTTAGACAGGCTGAGGAGAGAGGACAGAGTTAGACAGGCTGAGGAGAGAGGACAGAGTTAGACAGGCTGAGGAGAGAGGACAGAGTTAGACAGGCTGAGGAGAGAGGACAGAGTTAGACAGGCTGAGGAGAGAGGACAGAGTTAGACAGGCTGAGGAGAGAGGACAGAGTTAGACAGGCTGAGGAGAGAGGACAGAGTTAGACAGACTGAGGAGAGAGGACAGTTAGACAGGCTGAGGAGAGAGGACAGAGTTAGACAGACTGAGGAGAGAGGACAGAGTTAGACAGACTGAGGAGAGAGGACAGAGTTAGACAGGCTGAGGAGAGAGGACAGAGTTAGACAGGCTGAGGAGAGAGGACAGAGTTAGACAGGCTGAGGAGAGAGGACAGTTAGACAGGCTGAGGAGAGAGGACAGTTAGACAGGCTGAGGAGAGAGGACAGTTAGACAGGCTGAGGAGAGAGGACAGAGTTAGACAGGCTGAGGAGAGAGGACAGAGTTAGACAGGCTGAGGAGAGAGGACAGTTAGACAGGCTGAGGAGAGAGGACAGAGTTAGACAGGCTGAGGAGAGAGGACAGAGTTAGACAGGCTGAGGAGAGAGGACAGAGTTAGACAGGCTGAGGAGAGAGGACAGAGTTAGACAGACTGAGGAGAGAGGACAGAGTTAGACAGGCTGAGGAGAGAGGACAGAGTTAGACAGACTGAGGAGAGAGGAGAGAGGACAGAGTTAGACAGACTGAGGAGAGAGGACAGAGTTAGACAGACTGAGGAGAGAGGACAGAGTTAGACAGGCTGAGGAGAGAGGACAGAGTTAGACAGGCTGAGGAGAGAGGACAGAGTTAGACAGGCTGAGGAGAGAGGACAGAGTTAGACAGGCTGAGGAGAGAGGACAGAGTTAGACAGGCTGAGGAGAGAGGACAGAGTTAGACAGACTGAGGAGAGAGGACAGAGTTAGACAGGCTGAGGAGAGAGGACAGAGTTAGACAGGCTGAGGAGAGAGGACAGAGTTAGACAGGCTGAGGAGAGAGGACAGTTAGACAGACTGAGGAGAGAGGACAGAGTTAGACAGGCTGAGGAGAGAGGACAGAGTTAGACAGACTGAGGAGAGAGGACAGAGTTAGACAGACAGACTGAGGAGAGAGGACAGAGTTAGACAGGCTGAGGAGAGAGGACAGAGTTAGACAGGCTGAGGAGAGAGGACAGAGTTAGACAGACTGAGGAGAGAGGACAGAGTTAGACAGGCTGAGGAGAGAGGACAGAGTTAGACAGACTGAGGAGAGAGGAGAGAGTTAGACAGGCTGAGGAGAGAGGAGAGAGGACAGAGTTAGACAGGCTGAGGAGAGAGGAGAGAGTTAGACAGGCTGAGGAGAGAGGAGAGAGGACAGAGTTAGACAGACAGGCTGAGGAGAGAGGACAGAGTTAGACAGACAGACTGAGGAGAGAGGACAGAGTTAGACAGGCTGATTAGAGAGGAGAGAGTTAGACAGGCTGAGGAGAGAGGAGAGAGTTAGACAGGCTGAGGAGAGAGGACAGAGTTAGACAGACAGGCTGAGGAGAGAGGACAGAGTTAGACAGGCTGAGGAGAGAGGACAGAGTTAGACAGGCTGAGGAGAGAGGACAGAGTTAGACAGACAGGCTGAGGAGAGAGGACAGAGTTAGACAGGCTGAGGAGAGAGGACAGAGTTAGACAGGCTGAGGAGAGAGGACAGTTAGACAGGCTGAGGAGAGAGGACAGAGTTAGACAGACTGAGGAGAGAGGACAGTTAGACAGGCTGAGGAGAGAGGACAGAGTTAGACAGGCTGAGGAGAGAGGAGAGTTAGACAGACTGAGGAGAGAGGACAGAGTTAGACAGGCTGAGGAGAGAGGACAGAGTTAGACAGGCTGAGGAGAGAGGAGAGAGTTAGACAGGCTGAGGAGAGAGGACAGTTAGACAGGCTGAGGAGAGAGGACAGAGTTAGACAGGCTGAGGAGAGAGGACAGAGTTAGACAGGCTGAGGAGAGAGGACAGAGTTAGACAGACAGGCTGAGGAGAGAGGACAGAGTTAGACAGGCTGAGGAGAGAGGACAGAGTTAGACAGGCTGAGGAGAGAGGAGAGAGTTAGACAGGCTGAGGAGAGAGGACAGTTAGACAGGCTGAGGAGAGAGGAGAGAGTTAGACAGGCTGAGGAGAGAGGACAGAGTTAGACAGGCTGAGGAGAGAGGACAGTTAGACAGGCTGAGGAGAGAGGACAGAGTTAGACAGGCTGAGGAGAGAGGACAGAGTTAGACAGGCTGAGGAGAGAGGACAGAGTTAGACAGGCTGAGGAGAGAGGACAGAGTTAGACAGACAGGCTGAGGAGAGAGGACAGAGTTAGACAGACAGACTGAGGAGAGAGGACAGAGTTAGACAGACTGAGGAGAGAGGACAGAGTTAGACAGGCTGAGGAGAGAGGACAGTTAGACAGGCTGAGGAGAGAGGACAGAGTTAGACAGGCTGAGGAGAGAGGACAGAGTTAGACAGGCTGAGGAGAGAGGACAGAGTTAGACAGGCTGAGGACAGAGGAGAGAGTTAGACAGGCTGAGGAGAGAGGACAGAGTTAGACAGACTGAGGAGAGAGGACAGAGTTAGACAGGCTGAGGAGAGAGGACAGTTAGACAGGCTGAGGAGAGAGGACAGTTAGACAGGCTGAGGAGAGAGGACAGTTAGACAGGCTGAGGAGAGAGGACAGAGTTAGACAGGCTGAGGAGAGAGGACAGAGTTAGACAGGCTGAGGAGAGAGGACAGAGTTAGACAGACTGAGGAGAGAGGACAGAGTTAGACAGGCTGAGGAGAGAGGACAGAGTTAGACAGGCTGAGGAGAGAGGACAGAGTTAGACAGACTGAGGAGAGAGGACAGAGTTAGACAGGCTGAGGAGAGAGGACAGAGTTAGACAGGCTGAGGAGAGAGGACAGTTAGACAGACAGGCTGAGGAGAGAGGACAGAGTTAGACAGGCTGAGGAGAGAGGACAGAGTTAGACAGGCTGAGGAGAGAGGACAGTTAGACAGGCTGAGGAGAGAGGACAGAGTTAGACAGGCTGAGGAGAGAGGACAGAGTTAGACAGGCTGAGGAGAGAGGACAGAGTTAGACAGGCTGAGGAGAGAGGACAGAGTTAGACAGGCTGAGGAGAGAGGAGAGAGTTAGACAGGCTGAGGAGAGAGGACAGAGTTAGACAGGCTGAGGAGAGAGGACAGAGTTAGACAGGCTGAGGAGAGAGGACAGAGTTAGACAGGCTGAGGAGAGAGGACAGTTAGACAGGCTGAGGAGAGAGGACAGAGTTAGACAGGCTGAGGAGAGAGGACAGAGTTAGACAGGCTGAGGAGAGAGGACAGAGTTAGACAGGCTGAGGAGAGAGGACAGAGTTAGACAGGCTGAGGAGAGAGGACAGAGTTAGACAGACAGGCTGAGGAGAGAGGACAGAGTTAGACAGGCTGAGGAGAGAGGAGAGAGTTAGACAGGCTGAGGAGAGAGGACAGAGTTAGACAGACAGGCTGAGGAGAGAGGACAGAGTTAGACAGGCTGAGGAGAGAGGACAGAGTTAGACAGGCTGAGGAGAGAGGAGAGAGTTAGACAGGCTGAGGAGAGAGGAGAGAGTTAGACAGGCTGAGGAGAGAGGACAGAGTTAGACAGGCTGAGGAGAGAGGAGAGAGTTAGACAGACTGAGGAGAGAGGACAGAGTTAGACAGACAGGCTGAGGAGAGAGGACAGAGTTAGACAGGCTGAGGAGAGAGGACAGAGTTAGACAGACTGAGGAGAGAGGACAGAGTTAGACAGACTGAGGAGAGAGGAGAGAGTTAGACAGGCTGAGGAGAGAGGACAGAGTTAGACAGGCTGAGGAGAGAGGACAGAGTTAGACAGGCTGAGGAGAGAGGAGAGAGGACAGAGTTAGACAGACTGAGGAGAGAGGACAGAGTTAGACAGGCTGAGGAGAGAGGAGAGAGTTAGACAGGCTGAGGAGAGAGGACAGTTAGACAGACAGGCTGAGGAGAGAGGACAGAGTTAGACAGGCTGAGGAGAGAGGACAGAGTTAGACAGGCTGAGGAGAGAGGACAGTTAGACAGACAGGCTGAGGAGAGAGGACAGAGTTAGACAGGCTGAGGAGAGAGGACAGAGTTAGACAGACTGAGGAGAGAGGACAGAGTTAGACAGGCTGAGGAGAGAGGACAGAGTTAGACAGGCTGAGGAGAGAGGAGAGAGTTAGACAGGCTGAGGAGAGAGGACAGAGTTAGACAGGCTGAGGAGAGAGGACAGTTAGACAGACTGAGGAGAGAGGACAGAGTTAGACAGGCTGAGGAGAGAGGACAGAGTTAGACAGACTGAGGAGAGAGGACAGAGTTAGACAGGCTGAGGAGAGAGGACAGAGTTAGACAGACAGACTGAGGAGAGAGGACAGAGTTAGACAGGCTGAGGAGAGAGGACAGAGTTAGACAGGCTGAGGAGAGAGGACAGAGTTAGACAGGCTGAGGAGAGAGGACAGAGTTAGACAGGCTGAGGAGAGAGGACAGAGCACAGAGTTAGACAGACTGAGGAGAGAGGACAGAGTTAGACAGACTGAGGAGAGAGGACAGAGTTAGACAGGCTGAGGAGAGAGGACCGAGTTAGACAGACTGAGGAGAGAGGACAGAGTTAGACAGGCTGAGGAGAGAGGACAGAGTTAGACAGACTGAGGAGAGAGGACAGAGTTAGACAGGCTGAGGAGAGAGGACAGAGTTAGACAGGCTGAGGAGAGAGGACAGAGTTAGACAGACAGGCTGAGGAGAGAGGACAGAGTTAGACAGGCTGAGGAGAGAGGACAGAGTTAGACAGGCTGAGGAGAGAGGACAGAGTTAGACAGACAGGCTGAGGAGAGAGGAGAGAGGACAGAGTTAGACAGGCTGAGGAGAGAGGAGAGAGGACAGAGTTAGACAGGCTGAGGAGAGAGGACAGAGTTAGACAGGCTGAGGAGAGAGGACAGAGTTAGACAGGCTGAGGAGAGAGGACAGAGTTAGACAGGCTGAGGAGAGAGGACAGAGTTAGACAGGCTGAGGAGAGAGGACAGAGTTAGACAGGCTGAGGAGAGAGGACAGAGTTAGACACGGTCAAAGAACACCAGATCCAGGCGTACAACTAGAACCAACAGAATAGTGAATACGAGCAAAGTAACATGACTAACTGGTAACGACAGATACAGATTACAAAACATACAATTAAAAACTAAATCTCTAGAAGATCTAGTACATTTACAAACCAATGAGCTTCTAGATAGACAGTAGAAAAGATATGCAGCCAGTATGAGCAGCTAGATACAGTAGAAAAGATATGCAGCCAGTATGAGCAGCTAGATACAGTAGAAAAGATATGCAGCCAGTATGAGCTTCTAGATACAGTAGAAAAGATATGCAGCCAGTATGAGCTTCTAGATACAGTAGAAAAGATATGCAGCCAGTATGAGCTTCTAGATACAGTAGAAAAGATATGCAGCCAGTATGAGCTTCTAGAGACAGTAGAACAGATATGCAGCCAGTATGAGCAGCTAGATACAGTAGAAAAGATATGCAGCCAGTATGAGCTTATTGCATACTCATGTTAAACAGTTGGCATTGGTGCAGAATTGAACTAAAACTGTCTCATAGGAACGGATTCTGGAATGGCATTTTGAATGACTAAATGACATAAATGAAAGCTCTCATCGACTCCGACAGATTGCTAGTCATTCATAATGGCATCGAAAGACCGAAATGACCATAGTTCTGACAATTGTTTACCCCATTATGCGTCTGTATTCTTTCCATTGACTCCATAGGTAATTCTACCCTTGCTCAGCAGACACGCGACAGAGTAGAGCAGTCGTCTGGTAATCCGGGGGTTCACGGTTCGATTCCCGCTCCTCCTGGGCAGCGTGTTGAAGTGTCCTTGAGCAAGACACTTAATTGCCCTGATGAGCAGGTTGGCACCTTGCATGGTCTCCTCCGCCGTCGGTGTGTGAATGTGTGAGTGAACGGGTCAAATGTGAGGAACAAATTGTAAAGCGTTTTGGATAAGTGAACTGGAATAGAGTGCGGAACCTGCGGGTGTTGCATTGTCTCTCATCATTACTGTACAAATGTTTATGTCAAGTCCTGTTGGATAGTTAAATCTAAATACTAATAAACTATGAACTTGTGAAAGTGTTGTTCTTTTTATATATGTATATACACACTATGTAAGGGCAACCGAACGATAAAAAGATGCCAGTGAGGGATATGGTATGAAGCTCTTTCCAACACGTGGTGCTGTTGACAGTAAATCAGGTCGTATCATTGAGTGCATTTAAAGCTTGCAGGATGGAAAGCATAGCATAACTGGGTGTTTAAACTGTAACTTAAACAAATAAACTTGTGTTGCGAAATAAACCTGAAAATAACTAAAAACAACTGAAAACAAACATAACCCGCACGTTTGAAAAACTGGCTTGGATTCGAGGAGGCGTGCGCCACGCGATTGATTGATTTGAAATTTTATTAACAGATTGCAGAATGGGTACAATACAGTACAGCTCTCTCTTTATTCTCCCTGCCTTTCTTTCTCGCTCTCCAGTCTCTTTCTCCCCCTCTCGTTCTTTCTCGTTTTCTCTCTAGAGAGAGAGAGGGAGAGAGAGACAGAGAGGGAGAGAGCGAGCTCTCTGGTTCTATCAGGGCAATCGGGTTAATTGAATCTGGATAATGGGACTTTTGATCGACTTAGTTGAACCAGGTACGGGGAATAGACACCATTGAATAGAATAGATAGTCCACACACAGCACATGGTAAGAGTCCTTTTTTTTTTTTAAGTTTATTTTTTATTAATTACGAGCCACGACACCTGTCTCAAATAACTCTTAAACGTCGATATATATATATATATATATATATATATATATATAACATTTCAAAATCCTGAGCACAATATCGAGTTATAGAATAGAGGGGGTTTGCTTGATTGCGGTCAATAATAATCTGGCCGACATGATTGTCCTTCTGAGAGGCGAGGCTGCCGACGTCACCGACACACGGAGGAAGCTCGCGGTCCGGTCTCACACAATAGGAACCACCGGCACCGACCGACGGTACCGGGACCGGGTCGCGGAGCGGCATGCAGACGACAGGGTCACAGGGGTCAATTTCGGTCCACACAAGAGAAGTCCTTTGTTTTCTTCAAACATCCACACGTTTTCAATATGAAAATGTCGTGTCTCTAGAACCCATCGATCAGAAGAAGGACGTCGCTTGTTGGCAAAGCTGTGATTTCTAGACCTTAAAGTAAAATGTGCCTATTGTAAACACATTCCTTTTTAACAAGGCTTTTGCCTGAACTATTCTTTTACTTTTGTTTTGACTTCTATTCATTTTATTTTTATGCTCTTCCATTTCATTGGTGGTTTTATTCATTTTAATTGTTTTATTCATTTAACTTTTTATCTTTATCTCCTGTAGCACTTTGAGATTTTCACAAATATAAAGTGCGGTACAAATTGAATGTATTATTATTGTATTTCTGTGTTATTTAACTTAGTTGCAGTGCCATGTTTGGTCACTAAGTGGCGCTCCATTGTTTGTACCTGATATAGTCAACTTCCGGTCTGTTTAACTTTCTGTCTAAAATGCACTTAGTTCGAATCACCAGAAAGGCTTTCGAAATAGTCAAATGCCATGTTGACCTCAATGTTTTCCAAACAAATTATATGAAAAGGTTATGAAATGAACAAGAATGTGATAAAATATGTAATAAAAACGGAGCTCAACGCTGACATTTGATCGTAGAAATCCGTTTGTTTCCCCCAATACCAAGATGGCGGCGGTCTCGTGACGTATGGTCAGAGTATTTAAATTAGTTGCAGTGCCATGTTTGGTCACTAAGTGGCGCTCCAGTGTTTGTACCTGATGTAGCTACAAGCTTAATTTGATGTAACCTGAGCCAGTGACGTCTTCACTTCCTGTTCCACGTGACGTGACGGCAGCGTCAAGCGTCAGCTTGCTCTAGTTATGTAGTTTCTCTAGTAACGATGTGGCTAGTAGTTGTGTATATTGAATAATGCCGTATGGCCATAGTCCTTAGTGTATATTTTGTAAATAATAAATGGGTTTGTGCCAAATCCCAAAAGCGTCAATGTCTGTTAATAAAGCTATTGTCCTCCTAACTAAGCTATCCTGGTGCTATTATTATGTGCCTACTATGGCTTTATTATTGTGTTTATTTTAATCCTATTGGTAAATGGTGATATGTATACCTGTTCATCTTATGTTCAAATGTACTATCATATGTTATTCCATTCTAAATCAATAAACTATTCTATCTCTGACAACAAGTTGACGTCACACAGCCAGACAGTTTTGTTGAGATAAGTGGTCTCCATTTTAAAAGAATAGCTCTACACTCCCCACAGCCATCACGGGTGTATTATGTCTAATATAATCTAGTCTATATAATATAATATCTAGTCTAATATAATCTAGTCTAATATAGTCAAGTCTAATATAATCTAGTCTAATATATAATATAATCTAGTCTAATATAATCTAGTCTAATATAGTCTAGTCTAATATAATCTAGTCTAATATAATATAATATCTAGTCTAATATAATCTAGTCTAATATAGTCTAGTCTAATATAATATAATCTAGTCTAATATATAATATAATCTAGTCTAATATAATATAATCTAGTAATCTAGTCTAGTTTAATATAATCTAGTCTAATATAATCTAGTCTAATATAATATAATCTAGTCTAATATAATCTAGTCTAGTCTAATATATAATATAATCTAGTCTAATATAATCTAGTCTAATATAATATAATCTAGTCTAATAGAATATAACCTTGTTTCTTTATTCAGTTATGAAAGTCCGCCTCAGACTTGATGTTTCATCCTCTCCTCTGGACTCTCCTGAAACGACTGGTCTGTGGTCTGTGTTCCAGACGCCAACGTGAGGCGGCAGCTGCAGAGAGCCAGCCAGGAGCTGACCCTGGAGCTGCAGATGCAGAAGGCCCTGTACAGAGGCATGTTCGCCTCAGGAGAGGCCCCGCCCCCGCGGAGCCTGGAGTGACGGGCCGGACGACGGGCGCTCGAACCCAACAACCAACGAGCCTCCAGAGAGGGAGGGAGGGGGAGAGAGAGAGAGAGAGAGAGAGAGAGAGGGGGAGAGAGAGAGAGAGAGAGAGAGAGAGAGAGGGGGAGGGAGAGAGAGGGAGAGGGAGAGAGAGGGGGAGGGAGAGAGAGAGAGCGAGCGAGAGGAGAGAGAGACAGACAGAGGGAGAGAGGGAGAGAGAGAGACACACACATACAAGGGGGAGAGAGAGAGATAGAGAGAGACACACACACATGGGGGGAGAGAGAGAGACACACACAAGGGGGGAGAGAGAGAGAGAGACACACACACACAAGGGGAGAGAGAGAGAGAGACACACACACACACAAGGGGGGAGAGAGAGAGACACACACACAAGGGGGAGAGAGATAGAGAGACACACACACAAGGGGGGAGAGAGAGAGAGAGACACACACACACACAAGGGGGAGAGAGAGAGAGAGACACACACACACAAGGGGGGAGAGAGACAGACACACACAAGGGGGGAGAGAGAGAGACACACACACACACACAAGGGGAGAGGGAGAGAGAGACACACAAGGAGAGAGAGGGGGAGAGAGAGAGAGAGGCAGTATAGTCTTATTCAGGGTGCTATTTGTAAAAACTAAACTAAACGTATAAAGCTGCTGTAAGTGGTTTTGCCATCTCGGTTAACCTCCCGTCAAACTAGTTGTCGCAGATCAAATATGAATTAAGGCCTAAAATGTTGTCAGAAACATCATATTTGTGTGAAGCATTTAACTCGTTCACTGCCACACGACAGAAGGTTAACCCTTTACTATCACACAACCGACGGCGATGCTCCATCATTAGCATCACTAGCTCCCCATCCCCCCCCCCCCCCCCCCCCCCCCGCCTGATGTGGTGGATTTCTCTCTCCCGACTACTGACCAGACACTCTGCATCAGTGAGAAGCACTTATGTTCTAGCTAAGCATTCCAAAAAGGGACCCCATATAATTTCAAATTTGTTCAAGGTCTCAGACCTACTGTGACGAATGCTTTCCAGCTGCAGAGAGGAGACCATCTCAGTGAGCCACCTTTTAAAATTTGGAGACGACGTGTCTTTCCATTCCTTCAGGATAATTCTTTTGGCCACAGCCATACCAAACATCAGGGCCTCCTGCTCATTGTAAGGTAATTCTGCAGTGTTAGCTGAACAGCCGAGTAAAGCTAGAAGGCAGTCTGGGGCAATCTCTCTTTTGTACGCCTTGGTATACCAGTCAAAAATGTCTACCCAGTACTTAAATAGCTTGGGACAAAACCAAAACATATGTAAAAGATTACCCTCTGCGGACATGCAACGATCACAGATAGGCGATACAGAGGGATAGATTCTATGCAGTTTGGTTTTAGAGTAATGTAGTCTGTGAATGACCTTAAACTGTATAAGTTGGACTCTGGCATTAATAGAACATTTATGTATCCTGCTAAGTCCCTCCTCCCACATCTCATCAGAGATTTCCATACTAAGCTCTGTGGACCATACATCTTTAATGTGGTCGGAGGAAGGAATGTGGTTGTAAGATTAAACTTAGACTTAAGTTCGTTAAATGAGGCAAAGTGACGATCAACATATAGATCTTTAATAGTGGCCAGTCCCTTTCCCTTCCATAATGAAAAAACAATATCAGATTGACCAGGGGGAAAATTATGGTTATCACATATTGGAGCATATGCCGAGGTTGAAGGTACTTTGAAAACCTTTTTGATTTGACTCAATATTCTCAGTGAGTTCCGAAGGATAAAATTGTTGAGAGCCATTTTATTAATCGTATCACACTTAGAAAATAACATTGCAGGAAGAGAGCTTTTTAGGTTCACATGCGCCTCCATGTCTAGCCACCTGGGGGCGTCCATGGCTACTGTAGCATCACCTATGAAGTAATCTTGCCAGAAGGTCATGGCCCTTGCATTAGCAGCCCAGTAGTAGTGCTGGAATACCGGCAGGGCCAGCCCCCCCATATGCTTTGGCTTCTGCAAGTGTGCTTTTGAAATACGATGTGCTTTATAGCCCCAGACAAATGGCAGAAGTATAGTGTCTATCTGTTTAAAGAAAGAGGCAGTCAAAAAAATAGGCACGCTCTGAAAAAGGTAAAGGAACCTGGGGAGAACCACCATTTTTATGACATTCACACGCCCCACCAAAGACACTGGCAAAATTCTCCACCTCTCCATATTTTTCTTCAATTTTGAGACCATTTCACCAAAGTTCAGTTTAAATAGGAGTTTGGGATCCTTTGGTATAACTACTCCCAGATAGGTGAAGTGGTCATATTCTATTTTAAAGGGTAAGCTGTCAGTAAAGGAAGAGTCTAGGCTCCCTGAGATGGGCATGAACACACTTTTCTCCCAGTTAATGGAGTAACCAGAGAAAGTACCAAACTGCCTGATTAAATCTAGGAGACATGGGACGGAGGAGGCAGGATCAGCAAGATACAGGACCACATCATCCGCATATAGCGAAATACGGCTCTCATACTTTCCCAACTTTATTCCTGTGATGTTGGGATGACTCCTGATACTGATAGCCAGGGGTTCGAGGGCTAAATTGAACAGTAAGGGACTAATACAACATCCTTGTCGGGTGCCGCGATGGAGTGGGAAGGAGTCAGATCTATCAGAATTGGTAAGAATGGAAGCTCTGGGATGAGCATACAACATTCCAATAAGAGAACGAAACCTGTCACCGAAACCAAAGCGCTGGAGGACACTGAACATATATTTCCATTCGATCTGGTCGAATGCCTTTTCAGCGTCAAGTGATATGATCGCCGGCTTAGTGTCCTTTCTTTGGTTAGAGTACAATATGTTTAGTAATTTCCGAATATTAGAAAAAGCAAGCCTGCCAGGAATGAATCCCGTTTGGTCGGAGTGGACGAGAGATCCGACATGCTGAGCCAACCTAGTGGCCAACACCTTGGCAACTGTCTTTTGGTCAAAATTTAACAAACTTATAGGCCGGAACCCTGCTGGATCAGTCCCATCCCTACCTTTCTTGAGTAAAAGGCACACATTTGCTTCGTAAAGGGAGTCAGGGAAGACATTATTAGTGATAGAATGTTGAATCATTCTAAGAAGTAGAGGGGCCAAAATGTCACTGTACGTTTTATAAAACTCCGCCCCATACCCATCCGGGCCAGCGGCCTTCCCGCTAGGGAAAGACTTTATTGCACTTGTTAATCCCTTGCCTTATCACTAAGCACTGGCATATCAATATTGTCCAGGAAGCTCTCAACCTCAGAGTCTGGGGCATGGCATCTAGAGGTATAAAGGCCAGTATAAAATTCTTTAAAACGGTCATTTATGTCTTTAGGGTTAGTCAGCAAGCTGCCCGATATAGATTTGATACTATGAATTGCCTGGCTGGCCTGTACACCCCTCAGCTGCCTAGCCAACAGTCTGTCTGGTTTATCACTTAGTTCAAAGTGCTTCTGTCTGAGTTTAAGGAGGAGGGTACTAACCTGCTTGCCCAGAATAGAATTGTATTCATACTTCAATTTTAAAATGTTATTTAAGTCCATTTGGGATTGTGATAGTCTGTAAACCTGCTCCAGCGAGGGGAGCCGTGCCTCAATCTCAGCCAGGCGCTTACGTCTTTCTCTCTTTCCAAAGGCTTCATAAGATATAATGTGCCCTCTCAATACCACCTTAAGAGACTCCCATAGTGTAGCGTCGGAGACATCACCGGTATCATTAGTCTCCATAAACTCAATGAGTCGAGATCTCATTTGATCGCGAAATGCTTTCTCCGAGAGCAAAGAGGGGTTGAAGCGCCAACTGTATCGCGTCTGTGGCAGTGCCAGCTTTACCAACATAGTGATTGGCGCATGATCTGAAATAAGGATGCTATGATATTTAGTTTGCAGCACACTAGATATAAATTTAGCATCGAATGGCAGCCTATCTAGTAGTAGAAGTTTGGAGTGTGGTGTTCCACAGGGGAGCTCCCTAGGGTCTCTGCTCTACTCAGTGTTCACCAATGACCTACCGTGGGCTACTAAGAATGCCAAATTGGTCCAATATGCAGATGATTCCACCTTGTATTATGCTTGTCCATCAAATGGTATGCTTAATGAAGTCCTGAGCAGAGAATTTAATGATGTGAATGATTGGATAGTAGCTAACAGGCTTGTACTGAACATCTCTAAGACAAAAAGTATGGTGTTTGGATCGAGGCATGGGTTGTCTTGTAACCCAAAGCTTATTTGAAATTCATGCAACTCCATAGTTAAGCAAGTTGAAAGCATTAAGCTCCTTGGAGTGACACTGGATAGTACTCTATTTTGGTCAAACCACATCACTAACATTGTCTCAAAGATGGGAAGAGCTGTAGGCATTGTTAGAAAATGTGCTTCTTTTGTTGATCGTCCTCTTCTACGTCAGATTATTCAGAGTCTAGTCCTGTGTCATGTTGATTATTGTTCTGTGATCTGGTCATCTGCCACCAAAGGTGAGATCAGGAGACTACAGGTAGTCCAGAACAGGGCAGCACGGTTGGCTTTGGGTTGCTCACTAAGGTCCAATGTCAACCGTATGCATGCTGGTCTCTCCTGGCTCACAGTTGAAAAAAGGTTATCGTCTAACTCATTTGTATTGTGTAAATCAGTCATTAACAGCAAGACTCCATATTTTGTGTTTGAGCAACTTGTTTACAGAAGCTCTATACAAGACCATAATACAAGAGGGGCCAGAAATGGTCAGTTTGTACTCCCTCGTCCTAGAACCAATGCTTTAAAGCGTTTTTTTTTATTTATAGGTGCATAACACTCTGGAACAACCTACCTAGTTATCTCTACACTTTTAGTAAATCGATTTTTAAAAAGAAACTAAAAACTCAATTACAGCTGTTGCCTTAATGTGTATTGCATTTGTGTATGGGTTTTTGCCTATTAGCCTACAAGTTATCATTTTGTATCTTTAAAAATTGATATTTATTGTATGTTTTGTTAATTGTTTAGTTTTTTATTTCTATCTATAGCATCTGTGAAAGTATCTTATTTGCTACTAAATCCTTGTTTTTAACTTTTGTATTGATCTATGCATTAACTGTTTTATGTATTGTGTTGTGTGGACCCCAGGAAGACTAGCTGGGAGCCATGGCACCAGCTAATGGAGATCCTTAATAAAAACATTTAAAAAACATAAAAACAGCAGTAAAAAAATTAATAAAAAGACAGGCATAAAATGAGTTCAAGTTCTTTACTTGTCAAATACACAACGCATGTAATGACATTTTTGTATTTCGAGCTCAGACTCAACAGTGCACAACAATGAAAACAAGAATGATAACAATAAGTAGTAGCAGTAATTTTAAATATAAAATGAGAAGATGAAATAGTAAATTATTTGCAAAATAAATGAATGCAACACTCCCAGACATACCCCACGCGAAGGTAAGGAAAAACTCACTAAAACATAGCAATAGGAAAAAAATGCTCCACAGGCAGTGTGGAGGTGAGAAACCTTAGAAGGGCCATTCAAGGGGGGATCTCCCTTCTTAGATGTTGGTGATAGTAGTGTTGCAGACGGACAGTTGGTAAGCATGCACTCATGTGTGTAGTGAAACACAGATGAGTGCATGCAATAGCAAATCAAATTATTTATAAGGCCCGACAACACACGTTAATGTCCCCATGGGCCGTGCATGTCTTCTTTAAACAAGTCAAGAAGAAAACATAATAATAAGTCAAGAACAGAACACCATAAGGTCCAACAAATTTAAAATAAATGCAAATAAATGAAAGAATGCAAGCACTCCTAGACATACCCCACGCGAAGGTAAGGAAAAACTCACTAAAACCTAATGGGGAAAAATGCTCCACAGGCAGACCTTAGAAGGGCCATTCAAGGGGGGGGATCTCCCTTCTTAGATGTCGGTGATAGTAGTGTTGCAGACTACACACTTGAGGGCATGCTTACCAACTGTTAGTGAACACAGATGAGTGCATGCAATAGCAACTGAACATTTGAAAGATTAAAGATAGAGCTGATAGCGATAGCAACTGAACATTTTGAAAGATTGAAGATAGAGCTGATAGCGAATCTATTTGAGGCACAGGGGCGGCGCAAAGAGGGTCGCATCCTCCCCGTCTTAATCACGGGACATTCAACACTCCGGTCATTGCTCAGAGACAGTCAGAGACAGGGAGATAGGGGCGGCGCAGAGAGGGTCGCGACCTCCCCGACATCATCACGGGACGTCCGACACTCCGGTCAGCACTCCAGGACAGCAACTCACAGGGGGACAGGGAGACGGGACAGGCGTTAGACAGCTCGTGTGATTGTAGTGGGCGGACATAGCAATAGAAGTGGTAAGCATATATGCAGGGATTAAAGCAAAAAAAAATCTCCTGACAACTTTTTTTCAGGCCAAGTCATATTCTTATTTTAACCTCCACTGTATTTATTTTGAATAGCGTTGGCGTTTTAAGGGAGCCTACTTGTTTCGGTTTCGTCGATAATCCAATGTACAGTTACCCCCCCACCCCGCCTACCCAACCCTTCCCCCCCCAACCACCTCCAATGTACAGTCCCCCCCCCCTCCACCCAACCTACCCAACCTCCTCCAATGTACAGTTTCTTCGTCAAATGTATATACTCTTTTTTAGACTCTATTGTATCACAAACAATACTGTATTTGTAAATCTGGTGTCATAAATGTATAGATGTAGCAGTATTATCTATCTGTATGTCATGTATGTCATATATGTTATGATGAATTGAAAATGGGGGACCCTGATGTAAACAAGAGGAAAGTCTTTCTCTGGTCTGCAACCCCTTAACAATTGTGTGTATTGAGCTGTACTGTATTGTACCCATTCTGCAATCTGTTATAACAATCAATCAATATTTAACAGATTGCAGAATGGGTACAATACAGTACGGCTCAATACACACAATTGTTAAGGGGATGCAGACCAGAGAAAGACGTTTGTCTTGTTTACATCAGGGTCCCCCATTTTCAATTCATAGTGACATTTATGACATACACAACATTTATGGCATAGGGACATACATGACATATACGTACAGGTATATAGTAATGTTACATTTGTGACATATACGATATGCAAATATACAGTACTGTTACCCATAGATCCTAACAGAGATTATATACATTATGATGGGGAGGAGACTGTACATTAGGGTGGGTGGGAGAAAAAAGATACATACGGTGGGGAGAGAATATACAGTGGGGAGGAGACCGTCTACAGATACACCTGTGTGATGTTGCTACGGAGTTAAGCTAATAAAGGATACTCACAACCACAGCAGAGGACTGACATATTTGTACTGTGAAGTAACACGACAATGACAAATGTGTTGTTTCTGTTTTTCTTTTTGACATAGTTGCGGAACACGGAACAAGTTAACAACTCACCACAGTCTACAGCCCCCGCATCATACTGTAGCCTAGCCAGTCTCTTGAAACACTGCTATCTTCAAACTTCCATTCCTCTCGAAACTTTCTTTTGTTGAGTGGTGCCGCTCATCCTTTTCGTCTGAGAACACTGCGTGTGTTTTCTTTTTAGTGGCCGGCTTACTCCTTCCATTAACGTTATTATGCTGACGTTAGCTAATAACTATGTGTTGGAGATAATGGTTCCGCACGGACCATATTGTTTGTTACATTGCAAATCAGCCAATGCCCGCAGTGCAACACTCCAATTCAGCCATTGGGTGGGACGGTCACGTGACCCAAATCAGCCAATGGAAGCGAGCGTCCTCAGCCTGCGGGTCCCCTCAGCCTGCGGGTGCAACACTCCAATTCAGCCATTGGGTGGGACGGTCACGTGACCCAAATCAGCCAATGGAAGCGTCCGGGACCTCAGCCTGCGGGACCTCAGCCTGCGGGACCTCAGCCTGCGGGGATCTGGGGTTCTGCAGGTGGAAGCATCTCAGCCCTCCAGATCAGCGGAGCCGAGTTTTGACATGGCATTGATCCATTGTTCTATTGAAGCACATTACCACCATCCTCTCGCTAAACAACTTGTAGACCACAGTGTTTTTATGAGTGCCCACAAGTAGCTGTATTATTAATAATATAATAAGCCGCGCGCCTCGGTAATAATAATAAACCGCGTTTTTTCTTCCTTCTTCCCAAGATGCACAGATAGATAGATAGATAGATAGATAGATAGATAGATAGATAGATAGATAGATAGATAGATAGATAGATAGATAGATAGATAGATAGATAGATAGATAGATAGATAGATAGATAGATAGATAGAGAGATTAGATGCAGTGTGCTTGTTTTGCAGTGAGTGCTGCGAGCAGTGGTAATAATAATTGTGTTGTTATTATAATACTTAAGATTGGTTCCGCCATGTTGTGGTAGTACCCGGACCGAGGACCGGGGTACAGGAAGAGTGCTTGATGTACGGATGCACAACAGAGAGAGTGCCTTGATGTACGGATAGACAACGTAAATAAAAGCCAGTAAAGAAACCCTAGCCTAGCCTGTTTATTCCTAGTTAGGAATACTGGAAACAACAAACATAACATGGTGTCAGATAATGGAACTGGCTGTGGTATCCTGACGTAATGGTTTCACCCATAAGTTGGTTTAGCCCAGACTCTTGATAATGACGTCAGATATGGTACCTGTCACTTCATGTATGCAACCCCCAAATGGAAGTAAACAAACCTAGAGCTATAATGTCATTGTGTGGACATTCAGTTCTTTCTGCTAGACACTAAGAGTGACAGGCAGAATAGAAACATTACATGGTGTCAGAAGTGGGATTTGAATGAACAATGAATATGAATATGCAGATGTGTTTGAAGGCATTGGACTGTTTCCCGGTGAGTGTACCATTCACCTCAGACCTGACGTAACACCAGTGGTGTGCCCACCTCGCCGCATACCATACGCCCTACGTAGTCGGCTCAAAAGTGAGCTGGATGAAATGGAGAAAATGGACATAATCCAGAAGGTCACTGAGCCAACAGACTGGGTCAATGCACTGGTGGTTGTAGAAAAACCCAAAAGGAAAAAGCTTAGGATTTGTCTAGATCCCCGCCCCCTGAACAAAGCCATCCTGAGACTGATAGATTTAGTTCATTGATGATGCCTGGTAATATCTGATATCTGTGCTTAGGCTGCACACTGCTCTCTGTGTCTCTCTCCCCCTGCATGTGGCGTGACCTGATGACCTCTGGCTGAAGGCCCCTTCCACACACAGGGCCGGCTCCCTCCTCACACACATGCACGCGCACATGCACACACACTCACGCGCACATGCACACACACTCACGTGCACACGCACACACTCACGTACACACGCGCACAAGCTGTCACGCCCCTTTGAGTTATGGAGATGTTATTCTCGAGAATAGGGGCTCCCTGAGTACATCTGGAACCAATTACCCCCCCTCCTTCTTCTGACCAAGCACACACACAGCCTAGCGAGCACACACCACACACACACCCATACATACACACACAAACATATACACACATACACCCCTCCCTTTCTCGCTCTGTCCAAGAAGGTATAAATATGTCATGTAATGTGGATATTCTGCCCTTCCTCCTTCTTCTGGTGATGTGCCCGCGCGGGGTAACTGTCTTCTTCTCTAATGAATAAAAGCTCCGTTTGAGAAATACTCTGTCTCCGCTTCGTCTTTCGGCCGACTGGTCCACTGGCAAATCAATTAAGAATTCACGAGGGATAGGAAATCCCTAACAAGACCCTACTACCCGCTCCCTGTTCTAGATGACATTACCCCAAAATTAGCGGGTGCACAGTATTTCAGTGTGCTAGACGCCAGGTCTGGGTACTGGAATATAAAACTCAGCCATGAGTCATCCGTTCTCACCACGTTCAACACCATCTATGGCAGATATAGGTTCAATAGACTCCCATTCGGAATCATATCTGCACAAGATGAGTTTCAGAGACGAGTGGATGAGGCCTACGAAGGACTCCCGGGCGTCGCCGCCATTGTCGATGACATCATTGTGTATGGCCGCACGAAAGAGGAGCACAATGCCAACCTGCGTGGCATGCTGGAGAGAACCAGACAGATAGGAATAAAACTGAACAAAGACAAGAACACCATCTGTGTGACAGAGGTGAACTACTTTGGACACACACTGACACGAGATGGTGTCAGACCTGACCCCAACAAGGTTTCGGCGATCAAGGACATGGCCGCGCCACAGAGTAAAGCAGAGCTGGAGACAATATTGGGCATGATCACGTACTTGTCCAAATTTGCCCCCAGACTCTCAGAGGCAACGGCCCCGCTCCGTCAACTGTTGAAAGAGAGCAGTGAATTTGTATGGGACTCGAACCATGATGTTGCTTTCGAGCAAGTGAAAAGCATTTTAACACAAGAGCCAGGTCCAGTACTTGCCTACTTTGACCACACAAAGGATGTGAAACTGCAGGTTGATGCCTCCAAATATGGATTGGGAGCAGTCCTACTGCAGCAAGAGAAACCAGTCGCATACGCGTCCAGAGCACTGAATGAGACTGAAGTCAATTATGCTCAGATCGAAAAGGAGCTGTACGCTGTGCTCTTTGGATGTAAGCGATTCCACCAATACCTGTACGGACGCCAGGTGATCGTCAAGTCAGACCACAAGCCACTGGAGACAATAATGCGCAAACCCCTTGCAGCTGCACCGCCGAGGCTCCAACGCATGATACTTCAGTTGCAAAGATATAGCATTAACATTGTTCATAAGCCTGGAAAGCAGATTCCAGTGGCAGACACACTATCTAGGAAGCCGCTAGCGTGCTGTGATGACTCACTGAGTGAGGGCATGGACTCGCAAATACACTCAGTTGTAAGCAGTGCGCCTGTGAGCGACCGGAAAATGGAAGACATCAGAACTGCTACAGCCAAAGACGAGCAGCTCTCGGCCTTGAAGAAGATCATCCAATCAGGGTGGCCAGACACTGCAAGACAATGCCCCTCTGCCATCACTGAATATTGGAACCACCGGGATGAAATAACAGAATCGAATGGCATTCTGCTTAAAGGTGAGAAAATCATTGTGCCACACTCACTCAGAGGTGACATGCTGTCACGCATACACACAGGCCACTTCGGCATGGAGAAGTGTAAGCAGCGTGCAAGAGATGTTCTATTCTGGCCAGGGATGTGCAAACAAATAGAGACACTAGTTGGATCTTGTAGCATTTGCCTCGAACGACGCAACTCCATCCCCAAAGAACCAATGCTGTCACACCCCATTCCAGAGCGACCTTGGCAGGTGATAGCCACTGATCTGTTCAAATGGAACAACACTGACTATATAGTTGCAGTTGACTATTATAGTAGGTATTTCGAGGTAGAAAAAATCACTAGCCTCACATCCACCGCTGTGATTCAGAAACTCAAGGCCATGTTTTCCAGGTTCGGGATTTGTGAGAAATTGCTCAGCGACAATGGACCGTGCTATAGCTCGCAAGAGTTCAAGAACTTTGCGGATACATGGGATTTTGAGCACATCACAAGCAGCCCCCTGTACCTGCAGAGCAACGGGCTGGCTGAGAAAACTGTGCAAACAGCTAAAGCCATCATGGACAAAGCACATGCACAGAGGTCAGATCCATATCTCAGCCTGTTGGAATACCGAAACACACCAGTGGACGGATTCAAGTCACCAGCACAGCTGCTGATGAGCCGATGTTTGCGCTCAATCCTTCCAACCACTGAGAAACAGCTGCGACCAGAACTTGCCTGTCGCAGTGCAGTTCTAGGCAGACGAGAACTGTGCCAAAAACGACAAAGGCAATACTATGACAGAAATGCCAAACCACAGCCTGCACTGCCAGCAACCAACAGGATCGTGGAAACCCGCCACAGTCGTCGGACCAGCAGGGACCCAGCGATCCTACAACATCATCACGGATGAGGGCCACACGCTCCGGCGCAATCGGCGTCACCTCCTACAGACCACAGAGGGAGATACACGTCACGGAGTGGCAACGGATGGTCAACAGGTCGAGCCTCAGGCCACTGAGACTGTACAGCAGACTGTTGAAAATTCCCCAACTGTGCCACCACAAGGCATTACTACCAGGTCAGGCCGCTTAGTTAAGCCGAGAGACATTCTAGACCTGTGACTATTATTACACTGATGTTGTTAAAAAAAAGTAAAAAAAGTAAAAAAATGTGATTTGCACTTATGGTGTTATATGGTGGTATAATTATATGGTGTTTTAATTGAATGCACTTATTTTAAAAGAAGGGAAATGTGGTATCCTGACGTAATGGTTTCACCCATAAGTTGGTTTAGCCCAGACTCTTGATAATGACGTCAGATACGGTACCTGTCAGTTCATGTATGCAACCCCCAAATGGAAGTAAACAAACCTAGAGCTATAATGTCATTGTGTGGACATTCAGTTCTTTCTGCTAGACACTAAGAGTGACAGGCAGAATAGAAACATTACACTGGCGACGCGGAGTTGAATCGACGTCAAGAAGGAATGTGCTGGATTCCGAAGGCACAAATGTGCGCACTGCTAGCGAGAGGATCAGCATGCGAGCATGTCTAGTGAAAGTGAAAGTGATCGAGCTAACGACGTGAGTGAAAACGTTTCAACCAATCAAGAAGGAGACCAAGAAAATCCTGCACCCGTAGTGTTTCCCGTCATGGATAAGCTCAGTCCTCCCACACCCATGCAGTTCAGTGGCAATCTTGCTGATAATTGGAAGAGATTTAAGCAGAGATTTAGTATTTACTTGGCTGCAAGTGGGGCGGGGGGAGGAGATGAGAACAGAAAAGCGTCTATATTTTTGCATGTAATAGGAGAAGATGCATTGGATATTTACAACAGCTTTCAGATAGATGAGGGAAATATAACATTGACTGAGCTAGTGACAAAGTTTGAGGAGTACTTTGTGCCCAGTAAAAATGTCACTTTTGAGAGATATAAGTTTTTCTCTGCCAGTCAGAAAACAGTTGACAGTTTTGATCAGTACTTAACTGAACTACTTACGTTGAGCAAGTCATGTGAATTCGAAGATTTAAGAAACTCATTAGTCAGAGATAGAATAATATGGGGAATTCCTGATAATGGGCTCAGAGAAAGATTACTACGTGAACATGATTTAACGCTAGAGAAAACAGTTCACATGTGCAGAGCAGCAGAAACCACTCGTGCACAAGCAAAGGAGCTGCGCACGGATGAGTCGGCAGCAGTGCATGCCGTGAAAAGAGAGGGACAGCGCCCAAAACAGTTTGTAAAACAAAAGCCTACAGAGCAAAGTCCCAGGAGTCCAAACAGTAGATGTGGAAGATGTGGAGGCAAGCATATGTCTAGGGCATGCCCTGCTTATGGGAAAGTCTGCCACAAGTGTGGGAAGGATAACCACTTTGCGAAGTATTGCAGAGCTGAGGCTTCAGGGATGAAAGTGAACACAGTGGAAGAAGAGCCAGAGGAGTTCTTTGTGGACTCAGTAGTACAGTCTAGCACGGCAGAGGCGGCAGAATGGATAGTCCCATTAACTGTGAATGAGACCATAATTCCATTTAAGATAGACACTGGTGCACAGGTCAACCTGTTGTCCATAGACGATTACAGGACCCTCACAGTTAAGAGCAAAATACACCCTGTGAAAGTAAAAGTGACTGGTTATACAGGAGAGACTGTTCCAGTTAAGGGGTGTTGTGTAGTGACTCTAAAGCACAAGGGACAGCAGTTAAGGGCACAGGTGCTCATAGTAGAGAAGAGCGTACAGCCAATCCTAGGTCTGAGTACCTGTGAAAAGCTTGACTTAGTGAGGAGGGTGTTTGTAGTGAATTCCCAGACTAGCACAGACCACAAAGCAGTCATGCAGGAGTACAGCGATGTCTTTGAAGGACTAGGATGCTTGCCTGGTGAGCACAAGATATGTGTGGATGACACAGTGACTCCTGTAGTGCATGCGTGCAGAAAGATTCCATTTGCACTGAGAGACAAACTAAAAAAGGAGTTAGCCCGCATGGAGAAGATGGGTGTCATAAAGAAAATAGATGAGCCAACAGATTGGGTGAGCTCACTAGTAGTATTGACGAAGACAAATGGATCTCTACGCACCTGTCTCGATCCACGGGATCTAAACAGGGCTATAAAGCGTGAGCATTTCAAGCTTCCAACAAGAGAAGAGATCATGTCACAGTTTGCCGGTGCTAAATGGTTTAGCAAGCTGGATGCGTCAACAGGCTTCTGGCAAGTTCAAGTTCTCAAGTTCTTTAATAGTTGTCATACAGAAGTACAGAATACTTTCATACAAAATGCTTCTTACTGTTACGCTCCAGAGACTGTGCTAGACAAGATAGTATCAAATAACATAATAACATAATATAGCATGAATTTAGAAGAAGAAAATGAGGTCACAGTGTTCGGTATAGACATATGTACAATGTTCTGAGTTACCATATAGTATACAATACACAATACTATGCAGTGTACTAATGTACAGTACTATCTAGTGCAAAGCAGAAATGGGATGAGGTACAATTTTAGGTACAATTTACAGTAAGGTGTACGAGTTGTAGTGCAATCCTTCATCCATAAATATAAAGTGTGGGGAGTGGGTGCTACAGTGTGTTTGTTTAAAGTGGGTGTGTGCTATAAGTGTGTGGAGTGGGTGCTACAGTGTGTTTGTTTAAAGTGAGTGTGTGCGTGTGGATGTGTGTGCTATGTGCGTTTGGTGGTTGTTGTTGTGTAGTGTTCATTCATTGTTCGTTTAGCAGCCTGATGGCCTGGGGATAGAAGCTTCTTCTGAGTCTTTCTGTGCTCGCCTTGAGACTCCTGTATCGCTTGCCTGACGGCAGCAGTTCAAAGAGGCAGTTGTTCGGGTGACTGGAGTCTTTAATGATTCTCTTAGCCATGCCCTTGCAACGCTTGTAGTAAATGTTCTGGAGGGTGGGGAGCCCCCCTCCAATTGTGCGTTCGGCTGAACGTGTCACTCTTTGTAGTCTGCTTTGGTCTTGTGCAGTGCTATTCCCAAACCAGGAGGTGATGTTGCCGGTCAAGATGCTCTCTATTGTACATGAGTAGAAGTTCTTAAGGATCTTCTGGCTGACTTGGAACTTCCTTAGGCGCCTGAGGAAGTAGAGGCGTTGTCGTGCCTTCTTCACAACACTGTTAATGTGTGTGGTCCATGTCAAGTCCTCGGATATGTAGGCTCCGAGGTACTTAAAGCTGTTGACTCTCTCAACCGGTGCCCCGTCGATGCTGAGGGGGCTGTAGTCCTTGACCCCCGACCTCCTGAAGTCCACAATCATCTCCTTTGTTTTGCTGACGTTCAGGGAGAGGCTGTTTTCCTGGCACCATCCCGCCAGGACCTTGACCTCTTCCAGGTAGGCCCTCTCGTCGTTGGCAGAGATCAGGCCCACCACCACTGTGTCGTCAGCAAATTTGACGATTGTATTGCTACTCCGCTGAGCCACACAGTCGTGTGTGTACAGGGAGTAGAGGAGGGGACTCAGAACACAGCCCTGGGGGGCCCCTATGTTGAGGGTGATGGATGAGGAGGTGCAGTTGCCTGCTCTCACCACCTGGGGTCTGCCAGTCAGGAAGTCCAAGACCCACTGGCAGAGGTCATAGCCCAAGCCCAGGTCCCTGAGCTTGGCTATGAGTATGGAGGGGACTATGGTATTGAATGCCGAGCTGTAGTCGATGAATAGCATTCTCACATAGTTCCCCTGCCTCTTGTCCAGGTGTGATGCTGCTGTGTGCAGCACATGGGATATGGCGTCCTCCGTGGACCTGTTGGGGCGGTATGCAAATTGCAGGGGGTCCATGTTGATGGGGAGGGAGGAGCAGATGTAGCCCTTTACTAGCTTCTCGAAGCACTTCATGGCTATGGAGGTGAGAGCTACAGGGCGGTAGTCGTTGAGGCATGCAGGCTTGGATTTTTTGGGTACAGGGATAATAGTGGACTTCTTCAGGCAGGTGGGGATGACAGCCTGTTCTAAGGACAGGTTAAATATGTCAGTGAATACTGGGGCCAGTTGGTCGGCACAGACTTTTAGGACGCGGCCGGGGATGCCGTCTGGACCTGCTGCCTTCCTGATATTCACTTTTTTAAAGGTCCGCCTCACCTCATGCTCTGTTACCCTGAACACTGCGCCTCCATCAGCAGCCGACCCCCCCCCCCCCCCATTGCCGAGGCTTGTGAGCTGGTGTTGTTATTACCAGCATCAAACCTCGCATAGAAGGTATTGAGGTCATTTGCTAAGGAGATGTCACTGTTCAGTTTGAGGGAGGCGCCTTTGTAGTCTGTCATCGTTTTGAGCCCCTGCCACATAGCTCTAGAGTCAGCTTGTTCAAACTGGAGTTCAATTTTATCCCTGTAGCGTCGTTTGGCCTCTGACACAGTCCTCCTTACGTTGTATCGCGCCACCTTGTGGTCATTCATGTTGCCTGCCTCTAGGCCGTCGTTGTATGCTTTGGTGCGCTCTCTCAGAGCTTCACGGACGGATTTGTCTACCCAGGGTTTTTGATTTGGGTAAACTTTCATTTTGGTAGTGGGGATTGTTTCTTTCACCCTAGTACAAACATAGTCCAGCACTGTCTCCGTGTAGGCATTAATGTTATCTGTGTCGCGGAACACATTCCAGTCTGTGTTGTGAAACACTGACCGGATCGTATCCTCTGACGTCACATCCCATTTCTGCACCTCTCGCGAGACTACGGGAGTACTTTTAATTTTCTGTCTGTACTTCGGTGTAAGAAAAATTGATGCGTGATCTGACTTACCGAAGCCACTATCAGAATGAGCCTTGTAGCCACCTTTAAATTGCGTGTAACAGTGATCTAGGATGTTACCGCCTCTGGTGTTGCAAGTCACATGCTGATAGAAGTCGGGCAATACCTTTCTCAGATTGGCGCTATTGAAATCTCCCAGAACTAAAATGGCGGCGTTAACATTTGCCTCTTGGATTCTATTTACCTCGTTGTGTAGTCTGGAGAGCGCAACCTTGTTGCTGGCTTCAGCTTGCGGTGGAATATACACTCCGACCAGGACGATCGCCGTTAACTCCCTCGGGAGGAAGAAAGGACGACATTTGATGGTTATATATTCCAGTTCTGGGGAGCAGTGGTTGGATAGTTCCTTCACATTAGTTGGGTCACTCCAATTTTTGTTCAACATGAAGGCAATACCTCCTCCACGTTGTTTACCGGATTCTGCTGTTCTATCCTTGCGGTGAATGAAGAAATGATCGGCCGGTAGGATGGCGTGGTCTGGGACTTCTGGTGCCAGCCACGTCTCGATGAAGCAGAGAACGTTACAGTCCCTAACGTCTCTCTGGAATTGAATCCTTGCTCGGATGTCGTCTAGTTTATTGTCTATTGATTGTACATTGGCTAGCAATATACTGGGTAGTGGTGTCCTGTGCCGCCTGGTTCTCAGCCTGTTACGGACTCCAGCTCTCTTTCCTCGCCGTCTGGGTCCTTTGTCCCTGGGGGCGAGATCCGGTCCTGATGTCCTCAAGATCTCAACGGGCCATTGTTGCGGTTCAGAGAGCTGATCCAGAGAGTAATCCAGTCGGTAAATTTCCCGTAATCCAATGTCTATTAGTGACTGACGGTCATACACATTAATTGCACCTACTGTTGGTACAGACAAAACTCTTAAAACTATAAATATTAACAAAAGTATGCACAGTCTCGACGGAGCGCACAGATGAAGCTGGATGAGGCAAGCTCAAAACTGTGCACGTTCAATACACCAGAAGGAAGGTTTCGCTTTCTGCGTTTACCTTACGGTATTCTGTCTGCGCCCAAAGTTTACCACAAGACAATCCATATGATCTATGAGCACATAATGGGAGTGGAGACCATGATGGATGACATCATCGTGTGGGGATCCACAAGAGAAGAACATGATGCACGGCTGAGGGAAGTACTGGATCTGACACGCAAGTCCAATCTGAAATTAAACCGAGACAAGTGTGAGTTTGCAGTGAAAAGCCTTACCTTTGTGGGAGATGTGATTTCAGAGCAAGGTGTCAAGCCGGAGCCATAGTGAACATGGAACGTCCACAGAGCAAAGAAGATGTGAGGAGATTTCTGGGAATGGTCACATACTTGGCTAAGTTTATCCCCCAGTTGTCTGCCCAGTCAGCACCACTCAGAGGGCTTCTAGAGCAGAAGAACGAGTGGGAATGGTCTCATGAGCAGGAAGAATGCTTCAAAATGCTGAAAGAGATCTTAACCAAGGAACCAGTGCTCAAGAACGGAGCACTAGGATATCGGCAGATGCTTCTCAGTACGGCCTAGGAGCAGTACTGCTACAGATGTATGACAACAGCTGGCAGCCCGTAGCCTACGCATCTCGTGCATTGACAAGTGCTGAAGTTAGATATGCACAAATAGAAAAGGAACTTTTAGCCAGCACATATGCATGTGAACGTTTCCATCAGTACATATACGGAAAGGCTTTTGAAGTGGAAACAGACCACAAGCCCCTAGTATCAATAATGGCCAAGCCCCTCAATGATTGTCCTCTGAGGATTCAGCGACTGTCAATCAGACTGCAGAAATATGATGTGAACATGGTCTATACACCAGGAAAATTCATGTTTACTGCTGACACGCTCTCACGCGCAGTCAACAAAATGGAAAGTCCAAATGAACAGAAAAGCATAGAAATACAAGCCTATGTTGACATGATTGTCACATCACTTCCTGTGTCTGCTGAGCGAACAGAGAAGATCAGGAAAGCAACTGAACTAGATGACACAATGAAAGAGCTCAAGAAGACCATACTGAAAGGGTGGCCTGAGCAAAAGCGTGAATGCCCGGGTCAGATCCAAGATTACTGGGCATGCAGATCAGAGCTCTCAGTTGCTAATGAAATTGTTTTCAAAGGAAGCAAGTTTGTCATCCCGGCATCCATGCGCAAGGAAATGCTGCAGAAAGTGCATGAGGGACATTTGGGTGAGGAAAAATGTAAACGTAGAGCGCGTGAAGTAATGTACTGGCCAAGACTCAACCAAGACATCAGCCACACCACAGCTGCATGTGAAATATGTCTCACCTACAGGTCTAAACAACAAGCAGAGCCGCTCATGCCTCACCCTGTACCTGATCGACTGTACCAGAAGGTCGGAGTCGATTTGTTTGACTGTAACGGTAAAAGCAACATTGTAGTCACAGATTACTACTCCAACTACCCGGAAGTTGTAACACTGCAGTCAACATCCAGCAAAACAGTCATAGCCTACCTGAAAACAGTCTTCGCGAGACATGGAGTTCCCTGTGAGCTGTTTTCAGATAATGGGCCACAGTTTTCCAGCAGCGAGTTTGCTTCGTTTGCAGAGGACTGGGGTTTTCACCACGCCACCTCAAGCCCGAACTACCCGAGATCCAATGGGCTCGCAGAGAGTTCAGTCAAGATCGTCAAGGCCCTCATGAAGAAGGCTCAAGATGGACAGGAGGAGTTCCAGAGGAGTCTGATGATATACAGGAGTGCCCCATTGGAAAATGGTTTGTCCCCAGCCCAGATGCTGATGGGAAGGCGCTTATGCACTAACCTTCCTATCCATGAGAACCTGTTGACACCAGAAGGAGCGCACAAAATCAGCTCAAGGAAACAAGAACAAAAAGAGAAACACAAATTGCAACATGACAAGAAGGCAAAACACTTACCAAGCCTCAAGCCAGGCGATACAGTCCGTATCCTGGATCACACAACAGGCACATGGAGACAAGGAGGACGCGTGCAAAGAGAAGTTTCACCATGCTCATACCAGATCCAGACAGACCATGGTGCTTCTCTGAGACGAAACCGTGTGGATTTGAGACCACAGGTGACAGTCCCAGAGACAGACTCTCAACAACGAAGCACTGCAGAGGTGTTAGATGCTCCCAGGAGTCAGAGTTCCCCAGACCGCAGTGACTCTGTCATGCCAAAAGGGGGCAGCACGCCCTCTGAGACCTGCTGCAGGCCTAAAAGGACTGTTAAACCTCCTGAGAGACTTATTGCACAGTGCTGAAAGGCATGTGGACTGTGGACGTGGATAGGGTAAAGAAAAGAGGACACTTGATGATGAAGGTTAAATGAAAAAGAAAATGTAAAAAAAAAGAGGATTGTAAAGAAAGATTTGATGCATATGCTTATTGTTTGAATGCATACGTTCATGTTTAAAATGTATGTTTATTATTGGAATGTACAGGTTTAAGAACAGTCGGAAACGAACGTTTTGTTATAGACGACTACAGGAAAAGAACAAGTTGTTTCTGTTTAAAAGAAGGGAAGATGTGTTGTTATTATAATACTTAAGATTGGTTCCGCCCTGTTGTGGGAGTACCCGGACCGAGGACCGGGGTACAGGAAGAGTGCTTGTGTACGGATGGACAACGTAAATAAAAGCCAGTAAAGAAACCCTAGCCTAGCCTGTTTATTCCTAGTTAGGAATACTGGAAACAACAAACATAACAATAATCACTTCCTATATTTGGTTCGCGTTTGGTTCGATGAAGCCAAACCGAGACCTACGTTTTCAGGCGGACTAGAGTTCGCCTGCTTGGTCCGCGGACCGAGTTCGACGCGCATTCACACAGACCCGAAAAACCGGACTATCGAATTCTGGTCCGAAAGTCCGGACCAAACAGCCCCTGTGTGAAAGCGACCTAAACTCTAACCTTAACCAACTTCGAAGAGTGCCTAAGCTTAACCAGTTTAGAAACAGGCGTCGGCCAATCAGAGAGCGTCTCCGAGAAATGCGGCTGGGTTTGGAAATCGGTTTCCGGGTTCCTCTGATTGGCCACTGACCCCACGTGACCCTACCCTATTACACGCCCCCATTATCGACGCGTGTTATGCGACGCTCCATAGATATACGGCTCTTTCGCTGACTTCCTCGCAGAACGAGATGCTTCCAGCTGCAGAACCCCAGAACCACCACAGTAGCGGCGCTTAGAGGCCCCGCGCTTAGAGGCCCCGCGCTTAGAGACCCCTCGCTTCCATTGGCTGATTTGGGTCACGTGACCGTCCCACCCAATGGCTGAATTGGAGTGTTGCACTGCGGGCATTGGCTGATTTGCAATGTAACAAACAATATGGTCCGTGCGGAACCATTATCTCCAACACATAGTTATTAGCTAACGTCAGCATAATAACGTTAATGGAAGGAGTAAGCCGGCCACTAAAAAGAAAACACACGCAGTGTTCTCAGACGAAAAGGATGAGCGGCACCACTCAACAAAAGAAAGTTTCGAGAGGAATGGAAGTTTGAAGATAGCAGTGTTTCAAGAGACTGGCTAGGCTACAGTATCAATCGGTCACTGTACCCATTCTGCAATCTGTTAATAAAGTTTTCAATCAATCAATCAATCGGTCAGGTCACTGTACCCATTCTACAATCTGTTAATAAAGTTTTCAATCAATCAATCAATCAGGGCCTGTGGCGGTCACGTGTACCCATTCTACAATCTGTTAATAAAGTTTTCAATCAATCAATCAGGGCCTGTGGTGGTCACGTGTACCCATTCGACAATCTGTTAATAAAGTTTTCAATCAATCAATCAATCAATCCCGCAGTGCAACGTGACCCAAATCAGCCAATGCCCGCAGTGCAACACTCCAATTCAGCCATTGGGGGGGACGGTCACGTGACCCAAATCAGCCAATGGAAGCGAGGGGTCTCTAAGCGCGGGGCCTCTAAGCGTGGGGCCTCTAAGCGCCGCTACTGTGGTGGTTCTGGGGTTCTGCAGCTGCATACTATTGCGCAGAACAGCTGTTTCCGTATTTATAATATTGGAAACGCCGCGCTGTGAGCGCTGTGAAGCACCTCTGTATTAAATGCCGACAGCACCTCTGTATTAAATGCCGACTCATCAACGAATCAATAACAACATTAACGATAACGTTAACGTTAGCATTAGGCATCCAATGTAATAAAAAAAGTCAACCAACGAACTAGATTCTTGTACCGGATCTCCTCTCTGGTAAACAAGAATACCCTGAAGACTCTGGCAGGAGCACTCATTCAAGGGTACTATGACTATGCGTGCACCTCATGGTACCAAAGCACCTCAAAGGCGCTTAAAACAAAATTACAAACATCACAAAACAAACTGGTCAGACTACTACTTGACCTGAACCCCAGAACCCACCTCACCCCTGCCCACTTTGACAACCTAGGATGGCTTAGAGTAGACGACAGAGTACAGCAACTTGCAATGGGCCTGGTCTACAAGATACACTATACGACCGGGGTGCCCATGTACATGTCAAAATACTTCCCAAAGGTCAGTGAATACCACAACCACTACACCAGAGGAAGCTCAACAAATCATGTTAAACCCAGATTCGGCTCAAACAAGGGACTAAACACGTTTCGCAATTATGCCACAACAATGTGGAACGCCCTACCCAAAGCTGTAAAGGAATGTGAATCCCTGCCCACATTCAAAACCGCTCTTAAAGAGCACCTACGGGAGGCTGCAATCCGAAACTGGCCACCGTAAATGCCCAAAACCCCCACCACCTCCTAATAGACAGTCTCCTCCCCACCGCATGTATATATTCCCTCCCCGCCGTATGTATATTTCCCTCCCACCCACCCACCCCCTCCTAATGTACAGTCCCCTCCCCATCATATGTATATACTCTGTCAGGATCTAGGGGTAACAGTACTGTATATTTGAATACCGCTTATGTCACACATGTATCAGTACTAAATACCTATATGTCCCTATGCCATAAATGGCATGTATGTTGTGTAAATCATAAATGTCTATATGAATTGAAAATGGGGGACCCTGATGGAAACAAGACAAACGTCTTTCTCAGGTCTGCATCCCCTTAACAATTGTATGTATTGAGCCGTACTGTATTGTACCCATTCTGCAATCTGTTAAATAAAGTTTTCATTCATTCATTCATTCAGGCTAACGCCAAGCTGTAATGTTACCAGTCTCGCGTCTATCTGCTAACGTTAGCATTAGGTAATAACCGGTAAAATGGATGGTGATTAGATTACCTCACGTTGTGTCTATTCTACTAGCATTAACGTTACTAGTACAAACAATCAAACCAAAACATTGACATCTAACTTATCTTTAGATATTTACTCAACATCTAATGTCTAACTATGAATAAACACAACACTGTAACTTAACATCTTTGAATGAATGAATGAATGAATGAAAACTTTATTTAACAGATTGCAGAATGGGTACAATACAGTACGGCTCAATACATACAATTGTTAAGGGGATGCAGACCCGAGAAAGACGTTTGTCTTGTTTCCATCAGGGTCCCCCATTTTCAATTCATATAGACATTTATGACATACACAACATACATGACATTTAGTACTGATACATTTTTTTTTTTTTTTTTTTTTATTGATCTTTTTTTCCCCTCCATTTTCCTCCGATTTGTTCTCCCATCCCAATGTTAGTCGTATGCCAATTCCCAGTCCCTTCCTGGTCGCTGCGCACTTACCCCCCACAGTCAGATCATCTGGGAGAGTGGAGGCTACCACGTGCTTCCTCCGACACACGTCCAGCCAATCACCGCTTCTTTTCACCTGGCAGCGCGGATTCTCATCGAGAGGGCGTAGCGTGTGGGAGGATCACACTATCCCCCTCAAGTCCTATCCGCGCTTAGCAGGCGCCCCGACCGAACTGTAGGAGTCGCTGTTTACAACGACCCGGACCCACCCCGCCAGCTTCTCCCACCCTCTAATACAGCCAATTGTATTAGTGCAGACGGCCAGCCAAGCTGGTGACAACCCCGGAGCTGTGAGCTGGATTCGAACAGGCGAATCCAGCTCACAGCTCCGGGGTTGGTGACGAACGCAATCTCCGCTCGGCCACCTAACCGCAGTACTGATACATTTGTGACATAAACGGTATTCAAATATACAGTACTGTTACCCCTAGATCCTGACAGAGTATATACATATGATGGGGAGGAGACTGTACATTAGGAGGGGGTGGGTGGGTGGGAGAGAAATATACATACGGTGGGGAGGGAATATATACATGCAGTGGGGAGGAGACTGTCTATTAGGAGGTGGTGGGGGTTTTGGGCATTTACGGTGGCCAGTTTCGAATTGCAGCCTCCCGTAGGTGCTCTTTAAGAGCGGTTTTGAATGTGGGCAGGGATTCACATTCCTTTACAGCTTTGGGTAGGGCGTTCCACATTGTTGTGGCATAATTGCGAAACGTGTTTAGTCCCTTGTTTGAGCCGAATCTGGGTTTAACATGATTTGTTGAGCTTCCTCTGGTGTAGTGGTTGTGGTATTCACTGACCTTTGGGAAGTATTTTGACATGTACATGGGCACCCCGGTCATATAGTGTATCTTGTAGACCAGGCCCATTGCAAGTTGCTGTACTCTGTCGTCTACTCTAAGCCATCCTAGGTTGTCAAAGTGGGCAGGGGTGAGGTGGGTTCTGGGGTTCAGGTCAAGTAGTAGTCTGACCAGTTTGTTTTGTGATGTTTGTAATTTTGTTTTAAGCGCCTTTGAGGTGCTTTGGTACCATGAGGTGCATGCATAGTCATAGTACCCTTGAATGAGTGCTCCTGCCAGAGTCTTCAGGGTATTCTTGTTTACCAGAGAGGAGATCCGGTACAAGAATCTAGTTCGTTGGTTGACTTTTTTTATTACATTGGATGCCATTTTGTCACAGGAAAGATTTGCCTCTAGGATGGAACCCAGGTAGGTAATTTCGTCTTTCCTTGTGAATATTGTCACCCACTGTAACTGAGAAGCCGTCGGTCTTGCTGAGTTTGTTATTTGAACCGAAGAGAATGGACTCTGTTTTGCCCATGTGTAATGATAGTTTGTTATCAGCGAGCCATATGCAGATTTTGCCTAGTTCCGAGCTGAGGGTTTTTTCAACCTGCAACTTGTTCTTGTCAGAGACCAGCAGGGCTGAGTCGTCCGCAAACAGGAACAAGTTGCAGTCACAGGCTGACGACATGTCATTTGCATAAATTAGGAAGAGCAGCGGTCCTAGTATGCTTCCTTGTGGAACACCACAGCTCACTGTGAGGGGGGGGGGGGATAGAGTACCGTTTACCTCTACCATCTGTTCTCTCCCCTCCAGGTAGGATTGCATCCATCTCACTGATAAGCTATCAAAACCAATTGCTTTTAGCTTGTCCATTAGAATGGAGTGATTGACAGTGTCGAAGGCCTTTTGTAGGTCCAGCATGACCATGCCGCAGTATTTGCCCGCGTCCACCTCTTGTTTGATGTGGTCATTCAAATAGAGGAGGCATGTGTCAGTGGAGTGGGACGTTCTGAAGCCAGATTGGAATTCGTAGATTAGATTTTTTTCCGCCAGGTACTTTTCGACCTGTTCGTAGACTATTTTCTCCATGACTTTCGAGATGGAGGTAAGAATAGAAACAGGGCGGTAGTTGCCTGGGTCTAATTTGCTGCCCTTTTTGTGCAGAGGGGTCACTCTCGCAATTTTGAAGTCCTTGGGGACATGGCCCTGTTTTATAGAGAGGTTTATTATGTGTGTGATGACTGGGGTGATGGCGGCTGCTGCGTCTCTGAGGAATTTGGAGGGGATGTTGTCATGGCCAGTGGCCTTGTTAGGTTGGAGGGCGCTAAATTTTTTGAGTACCTCATCGGTTGTTACCATTTCAAGTTTGAAGTCGTCTTTGTGGACCCCTAGGTTTTTGTAGTATGCTACTATGTGTTCTACCCCATAATGCCCTGAGTGGGAGGGTAGTTTGTTTACCAGTGTTTAGCTAATAAAGTACTCAACCTCTACTGTCTTTAACTATGAACAAACACAACACTAACTTACCATCTTTAGATAATAAAGTACTCAACCTCTACTGTCTTTAACTATGAATGAACACAACACTCTAACTTACCATCTTTAGATAATAAAGTACTCAACCTCTACTGTCTTTAACTATGAACAAACACAACACTCTAACTTACCATCTTTAGATAATAAAGTACTCAACCTCTACTGTCTTTAACTATGAACAAACACAACACTATGTTCTGGGCCTATGGTTTGTCCAGCAAGGCAATCACTGGACTGAACCTCTGCTGCAGCTTATGGCTGCTTGTATCGGGTCTATGGCAGGGTCAAATCAAATCAAATCAAATTTATTTATAGGGCCCGACAACACACGTTAATGTCCCCATGGGCCGTACAGGTCTTCTTTAAACAAGTCAAGAAGACAACATAACAATAAGTCAAGAACAGAACAAGAACACCATAGGGTCCAAACATTTTTAGATGAATGCAAATAAATGAAAGAATGCAAGCACTCCCAGACATACCCCACGCGAAGGTAAGGAAAAACTCACTAAAACCTAACAATAGGGAAAAAAGCTCCACAGGCAGTGTGGAGGAGAGAAACCTTAGAAGGGCCATTCAAGGGGGGATCTCCCTTCTTAGATGTTGGTGATAGTAGTGTTGCAGACGGACAGTTGGTAAGCATGCACTCATGTGTGTGGTGAAACACAGATGAGTGCATGCAATAGCAACTGTACATTTTGAAAAATTAAAGATAGAGCTAATAGCGATAGCAACTGAACATTTTGAAAGATTAAAGATAGAGTTGATAGCGGATCTATTTGAGGCACAGGGGCGGCGCAAAGAGGGTCACGTCCTCCCCGTCTTAGTCACGGGACATTCAACACTCCGGTCGTTGCTCAGGGACAGCCGGAGACAGGGAGATAGGGGGTGGCGCAGAGAGGGTCGCGAACTCCCCGACATCATCGCGGGACATCCGGCACTCCGGTCACCACTACGAGACCTCCGGAGACAGGGGGGCACGCAGAGGGGGTCGCAATCTCCCGGCCTTCGTCACGGGACGTCCAACACTCCGGTCAACACTCCAGGACAGCAAGTCATAGGAAGACAGGGAGACGGGACAGGCGTTAGACAGCTCATGAGATTGTAGTAGGCGGACATAGCAATAGATACAAGTGGTAGGCATATATGTGAATGGAGTAGATATATGAAGTAAGCGTATTATGTGAATAGAATAGAAGTACTTAACCCAGCAATGAAACCGCGTTGACTGTTAATCTGTTAACAGTCTGTTAATCAGTTGACAGGACCACGGACAGACGGCGGTGAATAACTGATCCAAGGCCTCGGAGGTGCATGTAGAGCAGTCACTACAAGCTTGGCCAAGACCCCGAGGCATCCATCACCTTGGTCAGCGCCAGGAGACGGGTACTCAGAGAGAAGGGGGAGGGAGGGGGGGGGGGGGGGGGGGAGAGGGGGGGGGGGGGAAGAGTTAGAGAGTTCCCATGTTTGTGGTGCTGCAAAGGAGCAGACATGTAGTACCCTGTAGTGCCATGTAGTACCCCGTAGTGCCATGTAGTACCCTATAGTACCCCATAGTGCCATGTAGTACCCCGTAGTATCCTGTAGTACCCTGTAGTGCCATGTAGTACCCTGTGGTGCCTTGTGGTACCATGTAGTACCCCGTAGTGCCATGTAGTTCCATGTAGTGCCATGTAAAGCTATGTAAGCCATGTAGTACCCTGTAATGCCATGCAGTACCATGTAGTACTCTGTGGTACCATGTAGTACCCTGTACCCTAACTAAACTACCCTATAGTAAACTACCCAGTGGTACCATGTAGTACCCTGTACCATAACTAAACTACACAGATTAATCTAAAGGTCAGTCCCCGACCAGGTGAGATCAAGGTAGGTTGAAGGAGAGAGAGAAAAGATGAGTCTTAAGCAGGGATTTAAAAGCTTCGACAGAGCAGGCGCCCCTGATGACGGCAGGTAATTTGTTCCACAGGTAGGGAGCGCGGTAGACAAAGGCTCTGTGGCCGGCGGATTTCTTTTTAACCCTAGGGGTCGATAGAAGCCCCGCATTTTGTGAGCGCAGAGCACGAGCGGGCGAGTATCGGGAGATGAGATCGGATAGATAGAGCGGTGCAAGCCCATTTAAAATTTTGTAGGTGAGGAATAGCACTTTAAAGTCAGAGCGGGCTTGGATAGGAAGCCAATGTAGGGCGGACAAAACTGGTGTGATGTGATCAAATTTTCTAGTTCTAGTTAGTATCCGTGCAGCCGCATTTTGCACGAGTTGAAGATTTTTGATGCTTGAATTAGGTAGGCCTGAAAAAAGTGCATTACAGTAGTCCAGACGTGATGAGACAAAAGCATGAATCAGGGTTTCAGCATCAGCCAGAGTTAAAATGGGGCGTATTTTTGCGATATTACGAAGATGGAAGAATGCAATTTTGGTGACATTTTTTATATGTGCATTAAATGAGAGGGAGGAATCAAAAATGACTCCGAGGTTTTTTATGGTGGAGCTCTGGGATACATGACAGGTATCAAAGTTGAGGGAGATGTCCTGAAACAGGCCTCTGTGGTTTGGGGGGCCAACAATTAACATCTCAGTTTTATCTGCATTAAGGAGTAGAAAGTTTTGCGACATCCATTTTTTGACGGCAAGCAAGCAGGCCTCAAGGTTTTGTAGTTGGGAGGAATCATTTGGCTTAATAGGTATATATAATTGGGTGTCATCAGCGTAAAAATGAAAGTTTATGCCAAATTTGCGTATGATTATATCGCCGAGGGGTAGCATGTAAATCGAAAATAGCAAAGGGCCCAGGACAGAGCCTTGTGGGACACCACATTGCACTGGGAGGGTCTCAGATGTTAAATCATTATAGACCACGCAGTGTGTTCTATCAGTTAAATAGGATTTAAACCAAGCTAGTGCGAGACCCCGAATGCCAACATGGTTCTCAAGCCGACCTAGAAGAATCAAGTGATCGATAGTGTCAAAGGCTGCACTGAGATCAAGCAATAAGAGCACAGAGGTGAGGTTTGAGTCAAGAGAGAGCAGTAAGTCATTTGTGACTTTGGTAACCGTAGCACATGTTAAGAGGGGGAGACGTGACAATCTGAGATCGTCTCAAGTTAAAGTCTTCTCGTGGTATGCTTTCACAGGGAGATCCTGATATAGAACTGAGTGTGCTTAGGGCTCAGACCCATGCTCTTACAGTAGGATTGAGCGTACTTAGGGCTCAGACCCATGCTCTTACAGTAGGATGGAGTGTACTTAGGGCTCAGAGTGACCCATGCTCTTACAGTAGGACTGAGTGTACTTAGGGCTCAGAGTGACCCATGCTCTTACAGTAGAACTGAGTGTACTTAGGGCTCAGAGTGACCCATGCTCTTACAGTAGAACTGAGTGTACTTAGGGCTCAGAGTGACCCATGCTCTTACAGTAGAACTGAGTGTACTTAGGGCTCAGAGTGACCCATGCTCTTACAGTAGAACTGAGTGTACTTAGGGCTCAGAGTGACCCATGCTCTTACAGTAGGACAGAGTGTACTTGGGGCTCAGACCCATGCTCTTACAGTAGGACGGAGTGTACTTGGGGCTCAGACCCATGCTCGTACAGTAGGACTGAGTGTACTTGGGGCTCAGACCCATGCTCTTACAGTAGGACTGAGTGTACTTGTCTACACTCTACTTGGTTGAGTACTTTATTATCTAAAGATGGTAAGTTAGAGTGTTGTGTTTGTTCATAGTTAAAGACAGTAGAGGTTGAGTACTTTATTATCTAAAGATGGTTTGATTGATTGATTGAACAGTTTATTAACAGATTGCAGAATGGGTACAGTACAGTACAGCTCAATACATACAATTGTTAAGGGGATGCAGACCAGAGAAAGACTTTCGTCTTGTTTACATCAGGGTCCCCCATTTTCAATTCATCATAACATATATGACATACATGACATACAGATAGACAGTACTGCTACATCTATACATTTATGACATATCAGATTTGCAAATACAGTACTGTTTGTGATACAAAAGTGTCCAGAAAAGGAGTGTATATACATTTGGCGTAGAAACTGTACATTGGAGGAGGTTGGATGGGTGGGGTGGGGTTGGGTGGGTTGGGTGAGGGCTGTACATTGGAGGTGGGGGGGGGGGGTTGGGTAGGGGACACACCCACATTTTACACTATACATTGGAATACTGACAAAGCCTTACTTGGTCATTTACTGTACAACTAGGTTAGGACATTTGTAGGGGCCAGTTTCGAATTGCAGTCTCACGTAGGTGTTTTTTGAGAGTGTTTTTGAACGTGGGTAGTGATTCACATTCCTTTACAGCTTTAGGTAGGGCGTTCCACATTGATGTGGCATAATTGCGAAATGTGTTTAGTCCCTTGTTTGAGCCGAATCTGGGTTTTACATGATTTGTGGAGCTCCCTCTGGTGTTGTGATCGTGGTATTCACTGACCTTTGGGAAGTATTTTGACATGTACATGGGTACCTTGGTCGCGTAGTGTATCTTGTAGACCAGGCCCATTGCAAGTTGCTGTACTCTGTCGTCTACTCTAAGCCATCCTAGGTTGTCAAAGTGGGCAGGGGTGAGGTGGGTTCTAGGAGTCAGGTCAAGTAGTAGTCTGGCTAGCTTGTTTTGAGATGTTTGTAATTTGTTTTTTAGTGCCTTTGAGGTGCTTTGGTACAATGAGGTGCAAGCATAGTCGTAGTACCCTTGAATGAGTGCTCCTGCTAGAGTCTTCAGGGTATTCTTGTTTACCAGAGAGGAGATCCGGTACAAGAAACGCGTTCGTTGGTTGACTTTTTTTATTACATTGGATGCCATTTTGTCACAGGAAAGATTAGCCTCTAGGATGGAACCCAGGTAGGTAATTTCATCTTTCCTTGTGATAATATTGTCACCCACTGTAACCGAGAAGCCGTCGGTCTTGCTGAGTTTGTTATTTGAACCGAAGAGAATGGACTCTGTTTTGCCCATGTGTAATGATAGTTTGTTGTCGGCGAGCCATATGCAGATTTTGCCTAGTTCCGAGCTGAGGGCTTTTTCAACCTGTAACTTGTTCTTGTCAGAGACCAGCAGGGCTGAGTCGTCCGCAAACAGGAACAAGTTGCAGTCACAAGCTGACGACATGTCATTTGCATAAATTAGGAATAGTAGCGGTCCTAGTATGCTTCCTTGTGGAACACCACAGCTCACTGTGAGGGGGGGGGGATAGGGTACCGTTTACTTCCACCATCTGTTCCCTCCCCTCCAGGTAGGATTGTATCCAGCTCACTGATAAACTATCAAAACCAATTGCTTTTAGCTTGTCAATCAGAATGGTGTGATTGACAGTGTCGAAGGCCTTTTGTAGGTCCAGCATGACCATGCCGCAGTATTTGCCCGCGTCCACCTCTTGTTTGATGTGGTCGTTCAAGTAGAGAAGGCATGTGTCAGTGGAGTGGGATGTTCTGAAGCCAGATTGGAATTCGTAGATTAGATTTTTTTCCGCGAGGTACTTTTTGATCTGTTTGTATACTATTTTTTCCATGACTTTCGAGATGGATGTAAGGATAGAAACAGGGCGGTAGTTACCCGGGTCTAATTTGCTGCCCTTTTTGTGCAGGGGTGTTACTCTCGCAATTTTGAAGTCCTTGGGGACGTGTCCCTGTTTTATGGAGAGGTTTATTATGTGTGTGATGACTGGGGTGATGGCTGCTGCTGAGTCTCTGAGGAATTTGGAGGGGATGTTGTCATGGCCAGTGGCCTTGTTTGGTTGGAGGGCGCTCAGTTTTTTGAGTACCTCATCTGTAGTTACCATTTCCAGTTTGAAGTCGTCTTTGTGGACGCCTAGGTTCTTGTAGTATGCTACTATGTGTTCTACCCCATACTGCCCTGAGTGGGAGGGTAGTTTGTTTACCAGTGTTGTGGCTATGTTTGTGAAGAAAGTGTTTAAGTAATTGGCTACATCCAGCTTGTCTGTGATGAGCGTGTTGTCCGTCTTTATGTTTATGTTTGAGAACCTGGTTTTAAGTTTTTTACTGCAGCCTAGTTGATTGTTGAGTAATTTCCAAAGTTCACGTGGTTTATTTTTGTTTTCCTCGGTTTTGTCATTGATGAAATTTTTTTTAGCAGTTTTGATCATGGAGTTTACATCATTTCTTAGTCTGTTTCTTTCTAGTTTGAGTTCAGTCACGTGGTCTTGGAGTTCACTGCTCGTGCTTTTGGTAAGCTTTGACTGGCTTTTACGAAACTCAGAGCATTTTTTGTCTCTGGCTTTCATAGCGGTCAGTATTTCAGTGTGCATCCATGGCTCAGCGCGATTTTTTACCCTGGTGGTTCTTAGGGGGGCCATGTTGTTTAGTATTGATGAAAATTTGGTTTTGAAGCCAAGCCAAGTTTCTTCAACCAGTGTACCATTGAGTTCATCTGACCAGTCCAGACTCTCCAGTTCAAGGTTAAAGGCCTCGCTAGAGTAGGTTTTGAGGTCTCTAGATGTGACTGTTTTGTGACAGCCAGCCTTTAGTTTTAGCTTTTTGCGGGTACAGAATATCATATAATGATCACTTAACCCACATGCTATAACCCCTTTATTGGAGATCTTGGACTTGTCAGAGGTCAGTATGAGGTCAATGGTAGTCTGAGTTGATTCACATATCCTTGTGGGTTGGGTGATTAGTTGGCTGAGGCCGTGCAGATCACAAAACCTATTGAAGGATTTGAAGACGGGTGCATCTTTTTGTTGCATATCCGTGGTAAGTTAGTGTTGTGTTTGTTCATAGTTAAAGACAGTAGCGGTTGAGTACTTTATTATCTAAAGATGGTAAGTTAGTGTTGTGTTTGTTCATAGTTAAAGACAGTAGAGGTTAAGTACTTTATTATCTAAAGATGGTAAGTTAGAGTGTTGTGTTTGTTCATAGTTAAAGACGGTAGAGGTTGAGTACTTTATTATCTAAAGATGGTAAGTTAGAGTGTTGTGTTTGTTCATAGTTAAAGACAGTAGAGGTTGAGTAAATATCTAAAGATAAGTTAGATGTCAATGTTTTGGTTTGATTGTTTGTACTAGTAACGTTAATGCTAGCAGAATAGACACAATTAACGTGAGGTAATCACCATCCATTTTAAACCGGTTATTACCTAATGCTAACGTTAGCAGATAGACGCGAGACTGGTAACATTACAGCTTGGCGTTAGCCTAATGCTAACGTTATCGTTAATGTTGTTATTGATTGATTGATGAGTCGGCATTTAATACAGAGGTGCTGGCGGCATTTAATACAGAGGTGCTTCACAGCGCTCACAGCGCGGCGTTTCCAATATTATAAATACGGAAACAGCTGTTCTGCGAGGAAGTCAGGAAGTCAGCGAAAGAGCCGGCGAGCGGCGTCTCTACTTTTCGTAGCTCCATTTCTGCAGACCCCTCTCTGATTGGTTGAGCTCCATTTCTGCAGACCCCTCTCTGATTGGTTGAGCGAAGCCCCTCTCTGATTGGTTTAGCTCGTCACGCGGTAAAAGGCGGATGTAATGTTATCATTATCAAGAAGATAAAAAGAAAGATAAAGAAAGGAGTTGAGGCGGAGTGGCAGGCTGAGTGGGAAAGGGGGACCAAGGGAAGGCACTATTTCTCTCTGCAGCCTCGGGTCAAAATCAAGGTGGATGGATATGGGTCGAGGAGTGATAGGGTGAAGATGTGTAGATTGAGGCTGGGACACTGTGGGTTGAACAGTACCTTGTGCATTGTGGGAAAACATCCAGATGGGGGGTGTGAATGTGGAGATACTGAAACTGTCGGGCATGTCTTCCTAAAATGTGAAAGGTATAGGAAAGAGAGGGAAATCTTCTATAAAAGTCTGGTAGAGTTGGGAGTCTCTTCCTTCTCTCTTAAATCTGCAGAAATGGAGCTCAACCAATCAGAGAGGGGTCTGCAGAAATGGAGCTATGAAAAGTAGAGGGGCGTGTAATAGGGTAGGGTCACGTGGGGTCAGTGGCCAATCAGAGGAAACCGGAAACCGATTTCCGTTGCAGAAAAGATACACGCGAACGGCAGCAAGACAGTTTGTGCAAAGGAAGTTTTCATGCACATGTGTGTCTCTTTATAAACTGATCTCTGTGGAAGCACAGATATTAAACTATTGTAGTACTTTCCCAAGCTATATGGTTCTGCTATATCGCAGAACCTATTCTAACCTGCTCTGCGTTGTGATTCCTGACCTTTAAAGCCCTGGAAAATACTTTAAACAAAGACTCGAGGGTCTTTGTTATGACGCTCAGCGGTGCAGCAGGAGGAATCAGGAGGAGAAGGGTATATAACAACAGCTGTTAAGAGTTGTATACAAATTACAATAAAGAATGCTATAAAAGATTCAAGGTACCGGAGCACTATGCCGCTCTCGCCCTATCTAAGAAATCAGATTAAAGAATGATAGTTGATAAATTGTTGATGGCTTTGTTCTCTTGGCTAGTGAACAAAGCAGTCTATTTTCCCTCCAAAGTTCTTTGTTGTTCTGCTCCTCTGCCCGCGTCGGTGTGTAGATCTTGGGTGTGGTCTCCTGGTTGGTGAGTTGGTTTCAGAGTCCCCCTCACCGTCCCCCCACCCCAGTTTATATCCCAACCTAGAGCCTTCTGCGTGATGTCATCAAAAATGACATCATCCAATCCTTTCATCCAATCCCAGGCCAGCTACGTTTGGATTTGAAACAGGGGCTGTCCTTACACAGCCAACTGAACCTTCCCTTGTTTAAGCCCAGAGAATAGTTTCACTGTATATTTAATACTTTGGTTGATGAACCCCAAGATATATTGATTACATAAACACAGATATATCATACTTAAACACATTATACTTGTACACATTCTGTTATTATTAAGACCAGTTTCACCTTAAGTGAAACTAATCTTCTTTACCACAAAATCTGCTGACTTTCAATGAATTGCTACCAGGTCTAATCATTCTTTTAGCTTACATCAATATCTTCTATACAGTTTCATTAATCATATGCTTTTATACAGTTTAGTATGACTTCAGAATTATTACCACAATGTAAACAGGCCTAATTGTACTTCATATCAAACTAATCTAAGTGTGTTACCAGACATTTGAAGATGTACTTAGTATTAGCAAACCAGGTGATCACATATGTTCCTTACTTATTTCTTACTAGGAGAACTAGGGCTTATCTGAAATCCTTCCTGTCCCCCACCCTGACAAACTCAGGTGGCGAACCTTTGTTCTACAACCCCCTAAGGGGAAGTAGGTTATCTTGTTCAAACAGTTCCTGATCAGCCCCCGAACCCGTTTAACAACCTCTATCTATTGTTACTTCAGCTGCCACTATATGCAAATGACCTCCTGTGGTGCTTCACGGCCTGTTACAACACACACACGATCCCATCCTGTCTCCCAGGACACAAGGATTAGTGACATGCTTGTACTAAAATACATTAGTTTGATTTGAATCAGTTATGATCTATTGTTCATTAAAAACTACCACAGTTTCCACACTCGGATAGTTCATCTATCCTTAATTATGTCGAACATAGATCTTAACTTCTACTTACTACGATCTGGATAATACTTAAGACATTTTAAATCATACTTGGATAAAATACATATGGTTTGCCACACTCAGATCCTAAAATTCAACCTAACATTCTTTTTCTAAGTCTCCTTCTTATGTATAATTATAAATTCAAACACCTTTATTAGCAGTCCATTTCGGTTATTTGTGCCCAGTGTACAGTCTTTGACACGCTGTTTCGTACCAAGATCAATTTCCATTGGTTTCCAATGTGATTTGTCAAATTCTGACTTGGAGCAGTGAGGAGGGGGGTCAATGTTTTCTAGATCGACCTGGCCTCCCCCTTATTTCTCAGAGCTGGTGCAGTTCACGACTGCTGAATGCTACCACCAACTCTGGGAGGTGGAATTAGAAAGCAAATTGCCTTTCTATCACACCCCGTCTTCTGTCGAGACCGCATGTCTCGTGTTGAACTCTATAGGGGTAGGACCCCTTGCTGTATTGCTCTGTCGCTGTCACAGCTGTGAGGAGGTCGTCGCTGGCTGCTCAACCCCCATTGACCCTCGGATTAGTGGAAGAGGTTTGCTTCTCTCCCCCTCCGCCTGGTCGTTGATAGGGGCGATAGCAGCTCCACCCTTTCGCTTGTTGACCCCCTGGTCAATGGTTAAGGCCTTGCAGCCCGTCTGTTGACAGCCAGAGTTGTTGCTGAGGCCTAGCCGCCTGTCTCCTCGTAGGTTGCCTGTCGTTTGGCTCCTCTCGTTCCCCTCTGAAGCCTCAAGACCCGGTCACTGCGTTGGCCGGAACTCTCCACGCTTGAGAGGTAGGCTTCTCCTGGTTCTTCTCTAGGTGCCCTGCAGTGTTGTGATTCCCCATGGACCTCTGGGTAGACACTAGCCAGTGTCTGGTTCCCCAGTACTGATGGAATCCTTGGATCTGCTTCGTATCACACTCGGATGCATGTCGGTTCCCCAATCTCCCATTTGTATCCTGCAGTGAATATATATCGCTTCGGGACAGTGCCGGTTACTTCTACCACAACAATTTATTGAGAATCCATATTCTTCCTCCCTCAGACACTCTTTACTGGTCTGAGTTTTGACAACTTTCTTTTCCAAATCATTCTTCTATATATTTTATGGCTTCTTGATCGTTAATATTCAAAATTCAGAAAATGTCACATGGCTCTCCTTATATTATGCTGTCAAAACAGTATAACCCACCACCCTTCGATGTGGAATAACATTCAAACATCGTTACCTTCGTCCCTGGACAGCTGCTTCCCGGCCTGGACAGTCAGAACTGACACGCCCACTCTCCCAGTAATCCTAGTTGTATGGCAACAAATCACAGTCCACCTTAAACACACATCTTCCACATGCTCCGTCAGCCTTCACCAAGCCAACAGAGTCCCCCACAAGCCAATCATCAATTGCACATGTTCACACCCTACACAAAGACTAATTTGGCCAATAGCGACCAAAACCTATTGAGCTTATCAATGTACAGAGAATCATGCTTCCCAACACTTTCACCAAACACGACACACCCCCAGCTCCCAGAACCGGATTTTTAATGGGCGGAGAACAAAAACCCATGAACCAGCTCATGTCCATTCACTTTGTTCCCAGTCCATTTTATAGACATATACTACCCAGTCCTGATGTGTCGAGATCACTCCCAGCTTGCCAGGTACCCTAAGAAAAATATATAGAAAGAAAAGAAACAAAAAACAAACAAAGAAAAACCATACCTAAACAAAATTAACCTATTAACTAGGGGCTTATGCACCCCCGTATTAACTAAGAAACAAAAAAATGGAAAAATCAAATGAATAAACAAAATTAACGCTCCCGGCCTAAGTCAGAAATTGCTCGTACCACACTAGAAAAGAGAAATTCTGCAGAAATAAAAATAAACACCTATATCTATTGCTCATAACTGTTAATATCTATCTATCAATACCATAAAAACCTAGGAACCACTAGGGGTCTTTTTAATTTCTTAATCATGCAGTCCACCCTTTGACCAATCTGATTGTTGACCAAGCACTAGCTTCCGCAGTGTCACATCATCACACTGTCTAATATTGAATACCTAATATTAACTGTTTAACATGATTGGATTTTCTTGTTAGTCTGATTAGTTCATGCATTTGTCAGTTAATCACACACTCCATTTTTAGTAACTTCCATTCATAATCTAATCACCTAACCCCTCTATTTATTTTTTATTCTATTTTTATTCTAATCTAATCAGGAGCATATATTATTATTCAATCTATTCCATCTTTACCCTAATCAGTTGCATATATTTTTATTCTGCCGGTGGCCTCTGCAGACATGACCCTTGAAAATGACCTTTCAGTCCATAGATCCAGCAAACCTGTCCGTGTCCCCTGGGTTGTGGGACCCGGTGGGCCGCCCGCCTGTGGTCGGATGGCCCTGGGGTCTTCGGGCCCAGAGCATGTAAAGCCACGTACCTATTTGGTTCAGTCACAGTTCCTTGAGCCTGTTGTTGAGAGGGGCCCGCTACTTGTCCAGACGACGAAGCACACAGCATTGCTCGGTCACGGTTGCCTAACACCGACGCCTGAAACATGATCTCAATAGCTGTCGCTTCTAGTAGTGCAGTCTTTCTTGCCAGTTCTTGTCCCAATCTCTGAGTCTCGTGTGCGGCTAATTCCGACGCCCGAAGCAAGACCCCAATCGCTGTATTATCTATCAGTACATACTTTCTCGCCCATTCTTGCTCCAATCTCTGCGTCTCGTGTGCGGCTTGACCGATCTCCAGCTGTGTCTTCATCAGATCTCGATGAACTGCCTCGTGTTGTTCGAACGCTGTTACAAACGCTCTCTTTTGTCTATAGGACAACGCCTCTTCCCCCATCTCAGCGCTGGCGGTTTGACTTCCCATCGCTGGGCCCCGCCTCTCATCTTGGCTTTGGTGCTGAGGGGGTCTTGGACAGGGGGAGCTTGCGGGCCGTGAACACTGTACTTGATACCGACCTTGGTTTTGCCCACGCCCCCTTCCTTTGTTCCCCCCTCGAGTACCTCCCCTTCTGGCTCTATTGCCATTCTCACATTCCCACGACATATGTCCGAGATTCCCGCACGGCCAACACACCCTTGACGGTGCTCTGGATCCACACGTACCCCCTCTTTCGTTTCCACCTTGTCCCCGTGACTGCCCAGGTTTTCCCATTGGCCTTTGTTGTTGTTCTTGAGGGAGGCTCGTCCCCCGCTCTTCCTCCACCTTGGCCCTTGCTGCCTGGTTCCTAGTCGGCGGGCCACTTCTCTCAGTCTGGTACTGATGGTGGGGGTGGGGGATCCCTAGGCACGGGACACAGGTGGACTGTAGAAACTGTTCATGTATTATCCCATACCTGTTGTCAGTCTCTATTCCCACCGTACGGCCCGCGTCAACTCCCTGGGACTGCTGTAGCAACATCGCTCTCCTCAGTTGCTTTTGTTGTCCCTTGGTTAACTGGCAGCCTCCCGCAACGGACACTTCAGCGTGGATCGGCTCGGGTAATACAGTTGTCTCTGGGTCGCTCGCAACAACGACTCCCTGTGGCGGAGTTAAAGACATTATTTCCAGTCCCTCCGTCACACTGGACTCAGGAGAGGAATTGGTCACATTCAAGTCAATCAGGTTAACATCACTGTTCAATTCGGTCAATGAAATGTCTGCAGAAGTTATCGGCATTCCCCCACCATTGGCCGGACTGTTGGCCATTTTTATATTGCTTCTATTTATTACACTATGGCTTAACTGACCTAGACTATTTGTCCAGTTTTGGTTACCTTATTTTTTCTTCTAATTGCTCCTATCAAAGCTAGTGAATCCGCTCTATACTACTCATTCACACATACTCTCATACACTCAAATTCCACCGTTTAGAAAGCAAGTTTCTCTGTATTCAACCTATTTTTACCAAACTTGAGTTAATTTCACTCACACTGGTATATTGGTGCAAACAGGAATTGATAACTCGCTGTGTGATACTATACCCCGACTTTCAACAGTCCATTTGATTTCCCTGTCTGGAGTTCGAAATTGTCAGCACTGGCCTGTCCGCCCCGGAGCAGCTGTGAAGAGAGAAGAAAAAGCATACACTTAATTATCAGTGGCATTTCCCGTTCACAATCCATCATTTATCTTTAAGCATGGAGTGTCGGGCATCTCCTATACTAAAATCACTTGAGAGCATTTGTGCAATTTTCGTTTGAATTATCAACGACACGGCCTTAATCGTTTTTCAGTTGTCTTCATCGGAAAACTGGATCTCCCAATCCCGTTGTCATGTTCCTTCTTCACACAACTCCGGGGAACCCTATATTGCATCTGCCTTTTCCCTTCTGTTGGTCAATCAGAAATTTGTTATTTACAGCCTATCATTTCTAAACATCTGTGCTGGACATGGTAATTTAGGTGAATAAAATCACTTTAACTCTTATAATTCAGGTGAATAAAAGCACTTTAACTCTTATTTTCTTTGCAAATGGCTATGTGTATATTTAATTCTAATCTTTCCTTCTATGTGACTTTATTTATTTCTATCCGTGAAAGCCTAAAAATGTATTCCGCTCATATTACATCTTACATACCAGTAATACACATATTTCCCACACAATTCTGCACCCAATTACTACACATTCCCCCGTAACACCTAACCACTTAGGTGTTAAACCCACTTCTCACGAGAATAGAAATCAATTTTCAGAGCCTTATGTCCCTGAATTCTCGTGCATTCGGAACAGTGTCATATACAACCTGTTTAATAAACTACAGGTGCCGACACTACCCCCACATTGAAATCCCTGTAGACCAATGACATCTCACTGGTCAACCCGACCTGTGGCCCACGGCGTCACCCCCAGTTCGCGACCTGGAACGCGAAACCCCGGGCCTCCTACTCAAGGATATCCAAAGTCCACATCACTCTCAACCACTGCTGCTCACACACAGCACCTCCGACACCAATCAACCACCGTAACCACCGTCACCCAAATATCCACACACAATATAACCCAATGCGCGTAGTGTGGCAGCGAGCTCTTGACGAGTGCACGCATAGCGCATCCCCGTCAACGCGCGGTGGCAGGCACGAGCCCACCCCCGCCACGACGTCTAGCAGTCCCCGTACCCCCGTCAAAATGAAAATGTGCGCAGTGTGGCAGCGAGCATCGACGAGTCGCACACATAGCGCATCCCCGTCAATGCGTGGAGGCAGACAGTGAGCTACGACGATCTGTCTACCCAGGCGCAGCCGAGCAGAGCAACCCCCACACGCAGGTCCATCTGCGTGGAGAGCCCCCAACCTGTCCTCAAAATATGCTCCGACTTACGGCCCACCAACATGAACGCCACACAAAAGACACTGACACGGAGTCCACCGTGTCGCCCCGTGTCAGCAGCGCCACACTCCTCCATTAAATCAAGAGACCGGAAGGCGGCCTGAGACCTGGAGAGAGCCAGAGAGTACGGCCCCATCCCCGGTCGAGTACGACATCATTGCCCTAACGCCAGCCAATACCACTACCAGCACTAGAAATACCCTAAAAATAACAATAAAACTGAATTTTGAACAACAACACACACCAAACAAGTCCCAAATCCAACCAACTGCCTTTGAATCCTACAGTAAACAGCAATAAACAATAAATCCAGCAATACACCGCGTTTGAAACCTATACAGAACAACCATAAACAATATACAAGACCAAACTAGGAGAGAAAGAGAGAGCGTTTCTGGGGGGGCCGAGGGGGGAAGAGAGAATGGAAGAGAGGCGGCGTAGGAACGAGATTCTCGTTCATATAACACCACATCACAATATAGCCTGTGCCCATAACCCATTGTCCCGTTTCGCCGCGCGGGCCGACACCTCGCAATGTTACCACAACATCACTTTCCCCACAACAGAACCCTAATCCTCTCAAAACGCCAGTGTAGTGACTTAATAAAAATAAAAACATAACATCATAGAGGCCCTCACAAAAACTAGCTTGACCCCGCCGCCTCCACTACCGGTGTGCTCAGGACGACTTCCGGGACAACATTACATTACATCCCAATCTCCTAAAACATTAAACAACCACTCTATCCGCGTCGAATATGAAAATGTTAAAGTGCCTAACACATCCCCGTAATCCCAAGACACTATCGATCGACTTTATACATTCGAAACTACGTCGATTCGTCACTAGCATCCTCCGGTCGCCCCCAGGCTAACACAGTAGCTAACCGCCGCTGCGTTCCAACGGCCCTCAAAAAACCGGCGTTACACTATTACATATCCCCACGGCTATCCGGTGACTTAAATTACATAATAATACAACAATAAACTCATACGTTTCATCAATCACACCTAACCATAGCCATCATCCAAACATTCAATCATACTGCCACTCCTAACCACAAATAAAAACACAAACATCCACTCAGACTTACATACTATTGTCCCTCGAACGTCCGTGCGGCAGTTTTCACATTCCGTTTCACTTTATTCAATAACTTCCGCGCGACTATTAAAAACGAGACCAAGTGCCATCGTACACTTCACTATACTGAATGTTTAAGTTTACAACAGCTTCGCAATCGAATCCCCACTAAGTACTAAGTCAGTCTCTCAACCGAAATGTTTTCAAGCACCATCGCTCGCCCCTTATTACAGCGCACGTAATCAATTAATATGCCGGCGTGTTAACGTATCAAATAGGATCTCCTTAGGCTTTCGGGTTTCTTTAATTCACAAACTCACCTTGCCAACAACCCCCTCGCCCTCTTGATCCAATTGAATATGTCCCAAAACGATCATAATTCTCCATTTAATTCGGCCGATAGTCCCCGCAGATACCACGTCCCGTCGTATTGCCGGTCATCACGTTAGTCCCAGAACACTATGTTACAGCCTCGTAAACACTAGCCAGCCCCGCTTATATTAATCGTCTCGTGTTAGGCCTGTAATCGCACAACAAGATCCCTGATTTATACCGATCGCCCTTCGTTTCTACCATACCCGATTACATAATCCAAACAGCGTATGCATCCACGTCTCGGTGAAACACATCTCGCCCCGGTGCCGATTTGAGTACGCGCCACTCCAACTAGACCCGTCTCACTTCCCCGGCGCAAACACACGGCTCCCCCACGGCTCCCCCACTGTTCGGACACGCAAAAATTACCAACATTATAGCGCCCGTCTCCTGAGAAATGTATTAGGGATCCCATAACCCAGGATACGCATCTGTCGAATGCCAAATCAGATATACCGAGCCTCATGATCAGTTAAGCCCTTCATCTGCCGCAATCCGACGCCTCGACCAACCCCATAAATCAGTTAGTTGTGCTCCCCCAAACGCCTACATATTTAATACAATATGAGGTTTCCAACTTCTTCATATAATACTATATGAGGCTTTAACTTTTCTTCATATACTCCTATATGAGGCATTAACTTTTCCCACCCCTTGTTCGAACTGAGCAGCCAATTCTCCGTCATCACTCACCTTTCTCACAGGATCGAAGCTCACGCAACTGCGGCCTTCGTTGTCCGCTGATGAGGTCGATGGATGAAGAAAAAAATTCTTGTTTCCACGGCCGCCACTTGTTCAAGGGCCAAGGCACCAAAATGTAGTATTTTCCCAAGCTAAATGGTTAGGTTCTGTATCAGAACCTAGTCTAATCTGCTCTGCGTTGTGATTCAAAAACTTTAAAGCCCTGGAAAATACTTTAAACAAAGACTTGAGGGTCTTTGTTATGACGCTCAGCGGTGCAGCAGGAGGAATCAGGAGGAGAAGAGGGTATATTACCAGCAGCTGTTTAATCAAAGTTAAGAGTTGTATACAAATTACAATAAAGAATGCTATAAAAGATTCAAGGTACCGGAGCACTATGCCGCTCTCGCCCTATCTAAGAAATCAGATTAAAGAATGATAGTTGATAAATTGTTGATGGCTTTGTTCTCTTGGCTAGTGAACAAAGCAGTCTATTTTCCCTCCAAAGTTCTTTGTTGTTCTGCTCCTCTGCCCGCGTCGGTGTGTAGATCTTGGGTGTGGTCTCCTGGTTGGTGAGTTGGTTTCAGAGTCCCCCTCACCGTCCCCCCACCCCAGTTTATATCCCAACCTAGAGCCTTCTGCGTGATGTCATCAAAAATGACATCATCCAATCCTTTCATCCAATCCCAGGCCAGCTACGTTTGGATTTGAAACAGGGGCTGTCCTTACACAGCCAACTGAACCTTCCCTTGTTTAAGCCCAGAGAATAGTTTCACTGTATATTTAATACTTTGGTTGATGAACCCCAAGATATATTGATTACATAAACACAGATATATCATACTTAAACACATTATACTTGTACACATTCTGTTATTATTAAGACCAGTTTCACCTTAAGTGAAACTAATCTTCTTTACCACAAAATCTGCTGACTTTCAATGAATTGCTACCAGGTCTAATCATTCTTTTAGCTTACATCAATATCTTCTATACAGTTTCATTAATCATATGCTTTTATACAGTTTAGTATGACTTCAGAATTATTACCACAATGTAAACAGGCCTAATTGTACTTCATATCAAACTAATCTAAGTGTGTTACCAGACATTTGAAGATGTACTTAGTATTAGCAAACCAGGTGATCACATATGTTCCTTACTTATTTCTTACTAGGAGAACTAGGGCTTATCTGAAATCCTTCCTGTCCCCCACCCTGACAAACTCAGGTGGCGAACCTTTGTTCTACAACCCCCTAAGGGGAAGTAGGTTATCTTGTTCAAACAGTTCCTGATCAGCCCCCGAACCCGTTTAACAACCTCTATCTATTGTTACTTCAGCTGCCACTATATGCAAATGACCTTGATTTGAATCAGTTATGATCTATTGTTCATTAAAAACTACCACACTATGTTCTATGTTTTTATATACAAATGACTCGATCTTCATTTCTACAGTTCACTGTCATGGCTCATTTTAAAATATTCCACAACAACAGTAACAAAGAAAGTAGAGAACCCAGGGGAGGAAAGAAAGTACTTTTACTACTGTATTTAAATACAGTTTTTAGGATACTTTACTTGAGTATTTCCAGTTTAGGGATCTCAATACATTTACTATACTACACTTCAAAGGAAGTTTCCTCATTTATTTTCCTCTACTACATTTAATACAAACCCTGCGAGTTACTGTACTTTCTTTTAATCCAAAATATGTGATAAGATGGAAAACATAATGTACATTTAATGTGTAAGTCTGTCGATGTCAAAAGGAAGGAATCACAACCATAACTGGATGAACAACCAGTTTGACATCACACACAGGTTGATGCATTGAGAATTTAGGAGCTCTCAAGCATTATAATCCATACAGAATGTGTACTTACTTTAGTTACTTACATACATTCAATATTTACTTTTATGCTATTAATTAAGTAGAATTTTGAATAGAGTCCCTTTACTTTTATCAGAGTACTATTCTATAAAATGGGGTAAAGTTGGTTTGATATAGGACATTCACATATTCCATTTCTATCTTCAGCACCTCTGTCCCTTTGCCTGTGGGGAAGTCCACGTCTTTATTTTCATACTCAAAACAATCAACAAAACATTTTCACATGTATTCACCTTTTTTAATTACTGTTGAAATTCAATAGTGTTAAAATCAAACAAGGTAAAGTTCCGAATGCTGCTTTTAGTCTAGAGATATCCTCATATATTACCATTGAAATTAAATAGCGTTACATTTAAATGACAGTAGAGTTCCAAAACAATGCTGAAGTCTCGGAGGAGCTCCGAGACTCACAGTTCTGAGTCCATTTATGAACCACATGAGAGAAAAGCTAGAGGTCACACAGGCTTAAGACAGCTGCCTGGTGTTTATTCTTTTGACTGTTTCTTTCTTTTCTTCTTGATGTTTTGATTGTATATGTTGTATATGTTGTTGTTGTTGTTGTTGTTGTTGTTGTTGTTGTTGTTGTTGTTGTTGTTGTTGTTTAAAATAAAACTAGCAGAATCTATAATAAATGGTTTATAAAACATACAATATATGCAAATAGATGCAACCTATATTTTATAATGATTTGTTATGGTTAATAATTAATTGTAAAGCATTTATGAACATTATTGAGATGGTTATTGTAAAGTTGCTATTGATGTTTATAATGGATAAGGATAATACATGCTTTGTAAAGCATACACATTGTATGTGAGTGGCTGTTTAAAAAGCCTTCATTAACCACAGACTGTGACAGCAATGATTATACAGAATGTCCATTTCTCCACAGAGACAACCAGAGAAAACTAAAATCAATGTTAGGGCAACGGCTGAGACCCTGGATTAACTCATTGACTGCCACGCTGTTATCCCATCTCTACTCCCTGGCGCCAGCGTTTCAGACCGGTTTAACGATGTTTGTAGAGCCATCGTACATTCTATATTATAGCTATGGAGACATACTATGGCTCATTTGAAAGGCAATATTTATACTCCAACAGGAAACAAACCGTTTATTTCTACATACATCCGTTCCTGCTCAATCCCAGGCTAAAGAGTGGCCATTTCCCCCAAATCCCTGAGATATAGCGTACACTATAGAGTACACACACACACAGACTGAAGAGAGAGAGCACAGAGGGAGAGAGAGAGATAGATGGAGAGGAGGGGGGTAGAGGGGAGGGGGGGTAGAGAGCAGTGGAGGTTTCTCTATGACAACACGTGAAACACAAATTCACTCATAATTCATAATTATTATTAATTTACATATGTATATAATTATATATTTTTTTAAATTATTATTATTATTCTTTTTTTTATTAGAAATGTTTTCCTCTGTAAAAAAAATGCCAGTGAATATTTTTTTCTTCAAAAATGGCCAAAAGTGACAGCTCTGAGCTCTTTGGTCAGGGCTGCAGTCAGTCATGGCTAGCTGTCAATCACTAAGTGAAACTTTCACTGCACAGGCAGTTCTTTTCATTCTATTATCCAATCAAAATAGGCTATTTGAGTCATCTAAGCACTGCCTGTGCAGATTTGCCTCAGCCACCCACGAACGCGGGTTGAATGATTGACAACCTTCAAATCCAATCAGAGATTGCTGCATTGCACACAGTCAAAACAGTCCAGCTGTAGTTCCGTAGGTTTGGTTTAGCTGGGGCCAATCTCAAGTTTCTCAAGTTTCTTTATTAGTTGTCATACAGAAGTACAGAATACTTTTATACAAAATGTAACAGAAAGAAGCATTTTGTATAAAAGTATTCTGTACTTCTGTATGACAACTAATAAAGAAACTTGAGAAACTTGAGATTGGCCCCAGCTAAACCTAACCTACGGAACTGCAGCTGGACTGTTTTGACTGTGTGCAAGGCAGCATTGAAAGAGCAAGCTAGTAGTAAGCTGTACAGCTGTAACAACACAGTAGGCTAAATTAAACTTTGCGCCAACATTAGGACCGAAGTATAAACCAGCAACTGAGCAACATGAAGAAGTGGACTTATGCATCTGGATCAGAAAAAAAGTTGTGGATGAAAAAGTAAGTACAGTGTTTGTAAAAGCTTGTATGCTAACTGTAGCTAGCCAATTTGTTAGCTACCTTTTAGCTTAGCCTACATCACAATGATGATCACCAAGCTAACTTACTGTACACAGTAGGGCTGGGCAATTAATCGAAACAGAATCGCGATATCGATTCATAGACCTATGCAATCTCATTTCTAAGTTATGATGATTTTTCTTTTATTAAATTTTTTTTTATAATTATTATTATTATTATTTTTTTACTTTTTAAATGATTTTATCTGGGTTGAACATGATTTGTGGAACTCCCTCTGGTGTTGTGGTCGTGGTATTCACTGACCTTTGGGAAGTATTTTGACATGCACATGGGTATCTTAGTGGTGTAGTGTATCTTGTAGACCAGGCCCATTGCAAGTTGCTGTACTCTGTTGTCTACTCTAAGCCATCCTAGGTTGTCAAAGTGGGCAGGGGTGAGGTGGGTTTTAGGAGTAAGGTCAAGCAGTAGTCTGACCAGTTTGTTTTGTGATGTTTGTAATCTTGTTTTTAGTGCCTTTGAGGTGATTTGGTACCATGAGATGCAAGAATAGTCGTAGTACCCTTGAATGAGTGCTCCTGTTAGAGTCTTCAAGGTATTCTTGTTTACCAGAGAGGAGATCCGGTACAAGTTCAAGTTCAAGTTTCAAGTTTCTTTAATAGTTGTCATACAGAAGTACAGAATACTTTTATACAAAATGCTTCTTACTGTTACGCTCCAGAGACTGTGCTAGACAAGATAAGTATCAAATAACATAGTATAGCATGTAAATTAGAAGTAGAAAATGAGGTCACAGTGTTCAATATAGACATATGTACAATGTTCGATGCAGAATAGACGTAACTGAGTTACCATATAATATACAATATACTATGCAGTGTACTAATATACAATACTATATAGTGCAAAGCAGAAATGGGATGAGGTACAATTTAGGTACAATTTACAGTAAGGTGTACGAGTTGTAGTGCAAATCCTTTATCAATAAATATAAAGTGTGGGGAGTGGGTGCTACAGTGTGTTTGTTTAAAGTGAGTGTGTGCGTGTGGATGTGTGTGCTATGTGCGTTTGATGGTTGTTGTGTGGTGATCATTGTTCGTTGAGCAGCCTGATGGCCTGGGGATAGAAGCTTCTTCTGAGTCTTTCTGTGCTCGCCTTGAGACTCCGGTATCGCTTGCCTGACCACAGCAGTTCAAAGAGGCAGTTGTTCGGGTGGCTGGAGTCCTTAATGATTCTCTTAGCCTTGCCCCTGCACCGCTTGTTGTAAATGTTCTGGAGGGTGGGGAGCCCCCCTCCAATTGTGCGTTCGGCTGAACGTGTCACTCTTTGTAGTCTGCTTCGGTCTTGTGCAGTGCTATTCCCAAACCAGGAGGTGATGTTGCCAGTCAGGATGCTCTCTATTGTACATGAGTAGAAGTTCTTAAGGATCTTCTGACTGACTTGGAACTTCCTTAGGCGCCTGAGGAAGTAGAGGCGTTGTCGTGCCTTCTTCACAACACTGTCAATGTGTGTGGTCCATGTCAAGTCCTCGGATATGTGGGCTCCGAGGTACTTAAAGCTGTTCACTCTCTCAACCGGTGCCCCGTCGATGCTGAGGGGGCTGTAGTCCTTGACCCCCGACCTCCTGAAGTCCACAATCATCTCCTTTGTTTTGCTGATGTTCAGGGAGAGGCTGTTTTCCTGGCACCATCCCGCCAGGACCTTGACCTCTTCCAGGTAGGCCCTCTCGTCGTTTGCAGAGATCAGGCCCACCACTACTGTGTCGTCAGCAAATTTGATGATTGTGTTGCTACTCCGCTGAGCCACACAGTCGTGTGTGTACAGGGAGTAGAGGAGGGGACTCAGAACACAGCCCTGGGGGGCCCCTATGTTGAGGGTGATGGATGAGGAGGTGCAGTTGCCTGCTCTCACCACCTGGGGTCTGCCCGTCAGGAAGTCCAAGACCCACTGGCAGAGGTCATAGTTCAAGCCCAGGTCCCTGGGCTTGGCTATGAGTTTGGAGGGGACTATGGTATTGAATGCCGAGCTGTAGTCGATGAATAGCATTCTCACATAGTTCCCCTTCCTCTTGTCCAGGTGTGATGCTGCTGTGTGCAGCACATGGGCTATGGCGTCCTCCGTGGACCTGTTGGGGCGGTATGCAAATTGCAGGGGGTCCATGTTGATGGGGAGGGAGGAGCAGATGTAGCCCTTTACTAGCTTCTCAAAGCACTTCATGGCTATGGAGGTGAGAGCTACAGGGCGGTAGTCGTTGAGGCAAGCAGGCTTGGATTTTTTGGGTACAGGGATAATAGTGGACTTCTTCAGGCAGGTGGGGATGACAGCCTGTTCTAAGGACAGGTTGAAGATGTCAGTGAATACCGGGGCCAGTTGGTCGGCACAGCCTTTTAGGACGCGGCCGGGGATGCCGTCCGGTCCTGCTGCCTTCCTGATATTCACTTTTTTAAAGGTCCGCCTAACCTCATGCTCTGTTACCCTGAACACTGAGTCTCCATCAGCAGCAGACCCCCCCCCCCATTGCCGTGGCTTGTGGGCTGGTGTTGTTATTACCAGCATCAAACCTCGCATAGAAGGTATTGAGGTCATTTGCTAAGGAGATGTCACTGTTCAGTTTGAGGGAGGTGCCTTTGTAGTCTGTCATCGTTTTGAGCCCCTGCCACATAGCTCTGGAGTCAGCCTGTTCAAACTGGAGTTCAATTTTATCCCTGTAGCGCCGTTTTGCCTCTATTACTGTCCTCCTTACGTTGTATCGCGCCACCTTGTGGTCATTCATGTTGCCTGCCACCAGGCCGTCGTTGTATGCTTTGGTGCGCGCTTTCAGAGCTTCACGGACGGATTTGTCTACCCAGGGTTTTTGATTTGGGTAAACTTTAATTGTGGTAGTGGGGATTGTTTCTTCCACCAAAGTACGAACAAAGTCCAGCACTGTCTCCGTGTAGACATTAATGTTATCTGTGTCGCGGAACACGCTCCAGTCTGTGCACTCAAGCGCAGCTTGGAGCGTCTCCTCTGACGCCACATCCCATTTCTGCACCTCTCGCGAGACTACCGGTGTGCTCTTGATTTTTTGTTTGTACTTTGGAGAAAGCAAGATGCAGATACAGGAATCTAGTTTGTTGGTTGACTTAGTTTAATTCATTGGATCCCATTTTGTCACAGGAAAGATTTGCCTCCATAGGATGGAACCCAGGTAGGTAATTTCATCTTTCCTTTTAAGATAAGATAAGATATTCCTTTATTGATCCCCTTGGGGAAATTCAGGCATCATAGCAGCATGGGGGAATGGGGGGGGGGGGGGGGTACAGGTAGTGAAAACAACACAAGCAGTGTAAACAAATAGGTCAATATAATTGACTATCTAACTAACTGAAATATATTTTCACAGTATTCACAGTGTCACATAAGGTGCAGTATGCATAAGGTAGTGTTATAATTTACTATCTAACTAACTGAAATATACATTATTCATTATTCACAGTATCACAGCATCCACATAAGGTGCAGTATGCATAAGGTAGTGTTATTGTCCTACTTGGGTTCCTATTAGTTCTAGGTCGATGTCTGGCAGCAGTCCCTGCCCACTGTTGTGGAGCCTGATGGCCACTGGTATGAAGGACTGTCCGAGGTGGTTAGTTGAGTGTCGGGGGGGGGGTATGAGTCTGTGGCTTCCTTGTCACCTTCACCTAATATGTTTTGATCTGGTCAGGTGCGCTGTCACCTAATATGTTTTGATCTGATCAGGTGCGCTGTCACCTAATATGTTTTGATCTGGTCAGGTGCGCTGTCACCTAATATGATTTCATCTGGTCAGGTGCGCTGTCACCTAATATGATTTCATCTGGTCAGGTGCGCTGTCACCTAATATGTTTTCATCTGGTCAGGTGCGCTGTCACCTAATGTTAATATGTTTTCATCTGTGTCCACTGACCACTGACACACAGTGGGGGATGTTTTAAAAAATATAATTTAATATATAATATAATATAATAATTTATGCTTCACCTAAAAATTTGGTCAACAGCCTCCACTGGTAGAGAGAGATGGTGGAGGGTGAGAGAGAGAGATAGGAGAGAGAGAGAGAGAGAGAGAGAGAGAGAGAGAGAGAGAGAGAGAGAGAGAGAGAGAGAGAGAGAGAGAGAGAGAGAGAGAGAGAGGAGGTCAAAGACAGAGAAAGAGAAAGAAAGAGAGAGAGGGGGAGTAGAGAGACAGGGAGAAGCAGAGTTGGAAAGAAAGGGGAAGGTAAGGAGCGAGGGAGGTAGAAAGAGAAGTGAGTGGAGGTAGAGAGAGAAGGGATGTAGGGGGGAGAGAGAGAAAAAGGGAGATAGAGGGAATGTAGATAGAGAGAATACAAGGTCATTCAAACTTTCACCACACATGGACATCACACAACACACAAAGTTAGTAATGCTCTGTGTGTGTATTTCTGTGTGATAGTGTGTGTGTGGACACTTTTTTCAGATTTGAAAAAAACATTCGGTGGACCTATAACCTATAGACTAATTGCCACGTCCACAACCAAGCTTCTTAACACATTCCCTGCCATGACTTATATCCATCAATATAGCCAGTCTGCCACCACTCTAAGCCTATGGAGATGTTCACCTTCTTTGCAGGGCTATAACTTTTTAAATTGTATTGCTAAATTGACATTACTATGGCCCATTCAACATCGATTATCTATCGTTCAGGATGTAGGAACGTTATACTTTTTCATTCAAACATTCATACAAAAATACCTTCTAGAATATAAGTATGTTTTTATCGTTTTCTGCAGTAATTCCTAGGACGTGAGTTATAGGCCTAAACGCATATATAGATTATCGATTGCTGTTTATTCCATAGACACGCTATATTTAAAAATGCAACTGTATATGATCCTATACGCTATGCGTCATCATGCATGGAGGAAAGGGGGGGGGGGTCGTTTATAATTCCGTGATCGTCAGTAAATGCTTTATGTAGTATGGGGATTGATCAGATCGGTTTGCGGTGAAATGAATAGACAATCAAGCTGAAAGTAACGTTACTGTCCTCTTACCGTTCGCAGATGAGACTGGAGGTAAAAGATCCCACTTGTTTGACGTCGATCTCCTAGATCCATTTCCGGTTTGTATTGCGCAATAAACGCCCAAATCATATCGATTATTGAGTTATGGCAGCGATCCATATGCACGCCAGTGTATGTCTGGAATCCCGCAACAATATGTGACTGCCGGATGGATTTCCCAGATGCACCGATTGCCACTTCCGGTTGTAACTCGCCCGATCATCCACCAGGCGGCGGTATTGAGGCGTTGCAATATTGTGCAGAGTCCCACTGTATCACCAGAGGCTGGGTGGCTGAATTATGAATGCCATGGCAAAAAAATTAAATATAATCTCAATATCGCTGTACAGCATGGTTTGGCAGACAACGCATGGCGGGCAATAACACTGTACAACGTGAACGGCGGTGGATGTGTTAAGGGGATGGGAGTGCGAGGACAGGCGTTCGGTCAAATCACTGTCAGAGGCTGTACAATCTATTTTATTTATTGTCTAGTCATTGTAGTGCTGAGTCGATGTTTTTGGTGTCTTTTTATGTATTATTATTGTTGTATGGATTGTATTATTGTTATTATGTTGTGAACTGTGTTGTTTCATGTTTGAACATTTTAAAATAATTTGATCACAAAAAAATTAAAATCACTGTCAGAGGCTGCCAAACGAAGCAGCAGCTGGCTATGGATCAAGAGAAAAGACCCCAACTGGGCTGCACAATTACCATCGAGGGGTAAAAGCAGAGGGGGGCACACCTGGGATGCCAGGGCCCTCATTCATCAACGTGGCGTGGAAAATGTTCTATTTCCACACGTAAGCACAGAATTTAGAATCAGTGCACGCACAGAAATATTGGGATTCATCAACCGTGCGTACACAGGTCCTATGCTCCTCCGTGTTGATGAATACCACTTTGTTCTACCATCAATGCTCGTGCATGATTATCCATATATGGTCATGAAAGTGATGAAACACCCCCCATGGGATGTGAAATAATGGACTGACGCGAGCGGAACTCTGAGAAACTTCACGGAGATTGTTCACTGAGGCGCTGTCGAACCAAGAAGACACAACCCGTGTTATGGGATAAATAAAAGGCTGACTTGTACACGGTGATGTCAGATATCAACGGCTCCCTAAGACCATTGCTGCAATTCTGCCTGGACAGCTCAAAATACTAATAAAGACCGTTCGTTGACCACTGTTTGGCGTTGGTGGTGTGTCATTATAACCGTGCTGTAATATGAATGCCTTTATTAGTTGTGTTCGATTGGCTATAATATGATTTTTAGAGGCATCTATTTTGTTGTCGGTATTACCGACAACAAAATAGATGCCTCTAAAAATCATATACTATTAGGTAGCCTATATGAATTACATATAATAGCAGCCATAGCCTACATTATGCAACAGTAACTTGCGCATACCAGTGTATGCGACGGACCAGTGTATACCTTATATCATATCATATTCATATAATAGTTTACTCTATCAGCATACCAGCATGTAATATGTTCTTTGTTAGAACTCAACCCGTTATTATTTTGCACATAGATTGCAGAAATACGGGAACGTTTTGATTTACATTAAAAGGCTTTGACATTGTAAAACTAAATACGTGGAATTCTGTAAGCATAATACAAGTCATATCACCCACACGATATGCTCTGTGTCCAGAGCATGTATGCTTTTCATTCATTTAAGACACATTATTGCAAGGGTTTTGTAATACACATACACCCTGGTGTCATTGCAATGCGTTTTTTATTCTTTCTTATACAGTAAAAAGGGGGAAGAACACTATATCGTGGGTGTTCATATGACTTGTATTCTGCTTACAGCTTCGAAATTCCACTTGTTTCGTTTAACGTAAAGCCTTTTAAATATAATCAAAACGTTCCCGTGTTTCTGCGGTCTGTGCGCAAAATAATAACGAGTTGAGCTACGCGGAGCGCAGTCAGTCAGTACACCCCGTATATTCCGATAACGCTATATAAACCATGCTGCATTCATTCTGAGAGAAAGATCTATTATTCCAAATGCTATTTATAGGGTTTTGACCATAATTACACTACTGTTGCTATTTTACAATGAACTATAATGAATTACGGTTCATACAGAACATGCCAGTGTTGAAACTAATGCACAGAAGCTCATTTCCTTGTTGTAATAATATATTCTACCACTGGGCGTCAGCTAAGTGTGCTCCGAGCTGTGCGTAAATATAAGCACGGAGTCAAGTTCAAGTTGAAATTGATGAATCCCACTCTTTGCTTAGAAATGGTCGTACGCACAGGTTAAGCACAAATCTGTGCGTAAGACACGTTGATGAATGAGGGCCCAGGTGTTGCCGTTGAGCCCTTCAGAGGTGTCGTGGGCCTGTCAACGAAACCCCAATGAAGGAGGGTGCCCACCTGAAGACCCCAGTGCATCTTTTTTTACCCTTACCCCATTCAATACCAAGTGCTGATTATCTAAGCCAGGGGTGCCCAACCTTTTTTGAACCAAGATCTACTTTTAATTTACCACCTAGCCGAGAGCTACCAGCCAAAATTTGACCTACTCTCGGCTAGTATTAGTATTAATAGTATTAGTTTTATATGAGTGTTTTGGTTATTATTATTATTATTATTATTATTATTATTATTATTATTATTATTATTATTATTATTATTATTATTATTATTATTATTATTATTATTATTATTATTATTATTATTATTATTATTATTATTATTATTTCAAATATGATTTATGGGAATGTTATGATTTATCTGTGTAAGAGCCAAAGCTATATATATTTCGGTTATTGTATTACATGAATGTTTAATATTGATTGGATTTAGATAAAGTCATTGAACCGTCGTATTTTTTGTCATAATAGGGCATTCTGGAACCTAGAACCTTCTAGAGCGTTGTGGTGATGTCATAATAGACTTTCTAGAACATAGAACATTCTAGAACCACAGTATGACATCATGATAGAACGTTCTGGAACATTCGTGGGCACTGTATGATGTCATAACCGAACCTTCTAGAACATTTGGGTCGCTATATATAGCCACGATTCTCTCTCTGTCAGTTGCATCTTCGACCAAACTGGACGGGACCGAAAGGATGGACTCAACAATGAACTGAAGCCAGAAGCCAGCAAGTAGATTTACGGCTGGTACACTACGAAGGAATTTTCCTGTGTGGAGTCGGCGGTGATTTGGAAACTGGGAAAATACAGTTTTCTTACCTTGTAAGAACCCACTACGCTGATGATGTTATCGTCTAAGCCCCCTTGATAGTGATGGAAAACCCTTGTACACTCATCTGATAAGCCTGAGCGTACCTGTAAAGTAGACGACCTGTACTTCACCCCCTCACTCATCATAATTTCGTTGCATCATTTCACATTAAAAGTCATTAAGGGCATGGGGCCGACCAACACGTCACAAACGACACCCCCTTCCATATGTGCATGAGTGACAAGAATATTTAGGAAAGTATATTTAGGACCACTTCTGTAAAGAAAGACTTGGCAAATAAACCATTTGAATATCTTTACTATACATGGAGCATTGCTTTTCTTTATCAACGGACGTACTACTCACGAGTAAGTCATTTGACCAGTGGAGTGGAGCCCCGGCCCGCACAATTAGTAATACCCATTCAATATGCACATGACAGAACATATTATATGGCATAATGAACACAAGTCTGTCAGTGCCGAGTCCGACCTCATCTTAAATAACAAACAGCATTGCTTGTTGTAGTTAACAAAGAGAGGCAGAGTTGATTTTGAAAAAAAAAATAAAAAAAATTATAATCGGATTTTATTAATCGAGATCTACTTGAAATCAGCCCGCGATCTACCTGTCGATCGCGATCGACTGGTTGGGCACCACTGATCTAAGCCTTAGGGATTGTACTATCTAGTCCAGGGGTGGCCAACCAGTCAGAGACTAAGAGCCACAAAAAAATTACTGTGGTACCACAAAGAGCCACACCATATACCAGCGTTTCTCAACCTTTTTTTTCAGTCACGGCACCCTTCATGTGTTTATAGGTCTCACCCTCTGGCCTCTGAAGTTGCTAATGTCTTTTTTATTTGGGCCTCACAGGGTTAAAAGTACCCTGTGAGACCCACGGTTGCAAAATTACAAAATCACTTTTAGCCATTTAAAAAAATTATGTTTATTTAAAAAAATTTAAAGGGGAACTATTTTACTATTTCTTTCACTATTTGGGCACTTTTACACAATTCCTGTGAGTCTATGGAACACCTAGGTTTTTTTTTTAAAAAATGCATTGTTTTGTATTTCTAATCAAGTACTAAAAACCGCATTTTTCTACCTCAAGATCTTAAGCCGTTTTGAGGCTGGGCTCCAACCACTGTGTGGCCTGGTGCCAACTGCCACATCAACTGCCACATTATTATGCAGCTGAGAAATCTCTGACATCACAGATATGCACATTTTCAGATGACTCAGTTCAGTGAGGGTGAATATTGTGAGAGGAGAATTGGAAGAATTCGCCAATATGAGAATTAGAGACATATATCCTATTAATATAAGTCCACATAGCTAAGAAACAATGGTAAACACTGAAAAAAGCCATTTATAAGATAGTTCCCCTTTAAGCACATGTATAGTCAATTGGTCCTGTTGTTCAGCCTCACAATGCTATTTGATAGTAAATGTGTTTATATGTCCCACCCTCTGGCCTCTGAAGTTGCTAATTTCTTTTTAATTTGGTCCTCACAGGGTTAACCTCTTAAGCCCGAGATATACAGTAAAAGTGTATATTTTCAGCATTATGTTTGTTTACCAATTATTTTAACTGTTATTAGTGAAATATAAGATTATAGAAATCTCAGGGCATTGAGTCGGAAACCGGCGCATATTGACAGGAGGAAGTGGCACAGCCAAAAGTGAGTGTAGTCTTTTGAAGGAAGAGACTCAGGGCTTTCAAATTTCGAAAAACTACCCTACCCAGCTCACACCAGCCCCTGACTTCTGGATTTACTTTTTAATTTCTCTTATTTTTTGGGATTATCTCCCACAAACCTGAACGTTATTGCCATAAAACAGAACGCAGTTAGTTTCTCTACCTTTCTGTGAACGTCTTGCAAAAAACGGTGTTGCAATATGATGAAAAATGGTGGAGAAATTTACATTATAAAAAAGATGGCAGAATTCAGTACTGTATCTACAAAACCTTCTGTTTAATCATCTTCCCTTTATTCATTTGCTTAGATTTTTCAGGTCTGGTCAATTTTAGCATGGTGTTATTTACAGTCAAAGATATTTTTTTTTTTAAATAGAATTGATATTCTCCTTTGGTTCATTACAATTTACTCAAGCCTAGTAACAGACACACTATTTCTGACACTGATCCATATATGTCCCTAGATTCAGATACCAAGAACATGCAAATGGACCATTTAAAAAAAATTGTAAATGTTTATTCTACGTCCTTATGGAATGAGTGACATAAAAAAAAAAAAGTAAAAAAAAAAATAAAAAAAAAAAAAATTATGGATGGAAGAGCCGCACATTGACGGGCAAAGAGCCGCATTTGTACTTTATTGTTTGCATTTTGTACATCACTTTGTACTTTATGTTGTACTTTAGTTTGTATATTGTATATTTTGTATAGTGTTTGGCCTTTACTCTTTTGAATTTTTACTGTACAATCTCAGGGGGCTCATACAGAACCAAGCATTTCACTGTAATGTACATGTATGTACCTTATATGTGACAAATAAAACAAAACTTGACTTCAACACTCCCACTTAGTTTTGCATTAGCATACTGGCTGACTTCTTGGAAAAACATTTTACAAAGGAAATTATATAATCCCAAAAACATCAACAGGGTATGACAGTCAATATCTTCACATTAAACATGACCCTTGCAAATCCCTTCAATTTTAATTTGAAACAGGTTTCCTCATAGTGTCTACTACTCTGTCGTCCATTGGACAGTAAACTGGTGTCATTCTTTCTTATCTGATGACATACCTGATGAGATGATATTATCTATAATGACATGTTTACATCTATATTGACACATTGGGTTCCTAGCAATCACAATGGTCCCCTGGTTGTCCTCATAAACAACAGTCTCCATATATACACAATGTCCATCATTTTAAACAGTTTTGACAGAACGCCCATTCTTCAAAAACACCATATTCGGTATAGAGAATACATTTCAATTACCTACTGCATTTTGAGCAATATATTCATAACCTTATCTTCATCACTTCGAGCAGTTGCTCTAGTCTAGATAAACACATTTTGCATTGTCATAGCTAGAAACATATACTCAGCTTCACAGGCTGATAGTATCACTGTAGGCTTTAAGCCTTAAACCTTTGTTGTCTTTTCTGAAACACTGCTGTCCGTCTGCTGCACCTCTGGGATAACGAAAAACATATTTTTGACATAGTTCAATGCTTCTCTGTGGGGTCAACAAAAATACTATGACACTCTTACTCACTACAGAACATAGGTCAGGGCGAGTACAGGTTGTCTAACAAAATGAAGCTACCCACAGTTTATCTATACATCTCTTACTTCAGTCAAAACATCTCAGGACCTTTCCCACATATCTCTTGTGGGATATTTTTTACACAATTGGCAGACTGTTTGAAGTCCATACCTATAAAATGGTTTAACCTGCCTAGGTCTTTCTATTGTTGTCTGGTACGATGATCAAATCCTCCACTTCTATATTTTAAACATAGATCCTCTTTTGTATTTAAACTAGTGCTGTCAGGCGATTAAAAAAATTAATCTAATTAATTACAGGATTTGTAATTAATTAATCTAATTAATCTCATTTTAATCGCATAACCATTTTAGGCCTGATATTCTATATTCTATAATGATATTTCAAATGGCATGTGTCCGGATGGCAGAATTCAGTACTGTATCTACAAAACCTTCTGTTTAATCATCTTCCATTTATTCATTTGCTTAGATTTTTCAGGTATGGTCAATTTTAGCATGGTGTTATTCACAGTCAAAGATTAAATAATTTTTATTGATATTCTCATTTGGTTCATTACAATTTACTCAAGCCTACTAACAGACACAGTATTTCTGACACTGGGAATACATTCCCTGAGATCCATAGATGTCCCAAGAATCAGATACCAAGAACATGCAAATGGACTATATAAAAAAAAAGTCTGTAAATGTGTATTCTACGTTGTTATGGAATGAATGAGATAAAAAAAAAAAAAAAAAAAAAAAAAAAAAATTGTAATTCATTTTGAGTTAATTTTCATAACGTAATAATTTGCTGTGTAATTAATTAATCTAATTAACGCGATAAACTGACAGCCCTAATTTAAACATTGAATCACCTCTGTATTTAAACATGGGATTAAACATAAGATTCATTTCAGTATTTTAAACATGGTAACTCATCCACCTCTGTACTTAAACATGGGACCCATTTCTGTATCTAAATGTCGAACCAAACATAGGACTCATTTCAGTATTCAAACATGGTCTCTAGTCAGACATTCAAACCTGGATTCTACTCCTCCTGTATTTAAACCTGGAGTATCCTCCCTCAGCATTTAAGCAATTAGTCACCCTTCTTCATTATTTAAACATGGGGTACCCTCCTTCAGCATTTAAGCAATTTTCTACGAACCATACTTTGTATTTACCGTGGTCTTCAATACCCTCCTGGTTTGAATACAACCATTTCCCTCCCACTGTCTGTCTGCCCTCTGGTAACTTGGTTGAATACACCCATTTCCCTCCCACTGTATGTCTGCCCTCTTCGGGGGACAATGTGGCCTCTTTAAAGGTCGGGTTTACCCCACTGACTACCCTGTAGTAGTACTCAACAGGGGTAGGTGTATTGTCCTCCTCGTCACTCCCTTTCCTGGCATAGTCTGTCAGATATTTTTGGGGTTTGTGTTCCCTTGGGGGATACCTCCCACTGCTTGGGGCACTTGATGTCACCCTCGGGTGCTCCTCGTCATCGCCCTCTGGGGGTTGCTGACTGTCTGTCTGCACGGCTGTACTAGGTACACTGGGTTGATGTGTTTCTGTCTCTACACACCTTGCTCTGGAGCCTAGCTCTGGCTCCTCTGTCTGTGTCTCGCTCTCACAGGTTGTCTTCGTGACAAACTTGACTAGCATGTGTTTCTGCACTCTCCCGTTACCGGGATGATAAACTAGGAAAGCAGGGCTTCCTTTTGTCGTGTCCTACGAAAAATCCTTTTACACCCTTCGACTTGGGTTTTCCCCTGTCCTGCAGGTACGCATAACACACTGATCCAAATCGGTGCATTCTGGCTAGATTACACTTCTTTCCTGTCAGCGCTGTATACGGGGTGGTGCCAGAGTGCTTATTAAAGCACCTGTTTCTGGTGTAAGCGGCTTCTTGCACCGCATAATGCCACAGGCTCTTAGGTAAGTTACTATCTGCTAGCTTACACCTAGCCATTTCAAAAAGGGTGTGCCATTCACTCTCTGCCACCCCGCTCTGGTGTGGGGGATATGGACGTGACGTCTCGTGTCTTATCTTATACCTTCACAATAGTGATTGGAACTCTCTATTTGCGAACTCGGTTTCGTGGTCGGATCTCAAACATCTTACTGTACCATAAGGGGCTACGTCTGCCAGGAATTCCTCTGTGGCCTGGAGTGTGTCACTCTTTGCTTTGAGGAAGTAAACAAACACTGCCCCTGTACACACGTCTGTAAAAGACTGTACATACCTAAAACCTCCTATGGACTCGTTGCTTACTGGGCCTGCTAGGTCCATGTCAACTAGTGCAAGTGGTACCCTTACTCTGTCTGTGGGATTTCTGTATCTCGGTTGGGTAAACTTCCCCGTTTTGCACATTTCACAATTTTTGTCAGGTCTACGCTTTTCCCCTTCAATGTGCATGCCCTCTGACACTACATGCAGTTTCAGTAAATCCTCGTAATTACAATGACCCATAATCTCGTGCCATGTCTGAATATCGTGACTGGCCGTCCCGCTACACACATCATTATTATCATCACACTGGTCATTGTCATTACACTCCGTTTTCAGATAATATATTCTCTGGTACATCTTTATGTCAAACCGGGTACCATCAGGTTCTACAAGAAAATGTTTACCTTTATGGAAGAATACCTTGGCACCGCTTGCAGTAGCAGCTTTACAGAGAATAGTCCTTGTGGGAAGGATGGTACGTATAGAGCGTTCTTTAGCGTCACCGTCCGCCGACACCCCTTACTGTCCGTGAGGCATACCTGTGCGTCTCCCCTCTCTTGCGCCAATCCGTAGGTGCGTCTCCCGTCCGCCAGCTCCATGCTGTGCCTCTCCGGGTAGAAAGTGTCGTCAAAGTTCTTGAACCGACTCCTGTCGTTGATGACATGGGACGACGCACCTGTGTCCAGTCCACGATCAGTCCCCTTCTCTGGGCCCGCTGCAGCTGGGCCGGTCCGGCGATGCCCGCCGTCCGCGCCCCAAAAGCGCAGTCTTCATGTCCCGTTATTCTCTGGGCGTCGTCTCACGTCGATCGTCGCCGCCATCGATTCTCTGGGCGTCATCTCGATTCATCTCACGTCGATCGTCGCCGCCATCGTGTCCACTGTCGTCACCCCGTCCACAGCCGTCATCTTGTCCGTAGCCGCCATTTTGTCCGTGGCCTCCGTCTCGTCCATGGCCGCCGTCTCGTCCGTAGCCGCCATTTCTTTTTTTTACAAACCGCTTGAATCATAGCCACGTTAATAATGCTTGTAATAAACCAAACCGTTTGTAAATCCGTCAATATTTCAGCGAGTTATGAGTATTTTTGTCTGTGCAGCTCACTCACTCTCACTCAAGGCTGACCTGGGCAAGATGGCGGCGGTTCAGTGACGTCGCTCTCCATTGGCCGGCAGCGCGGGTAAGCTATCTAGTGTTCTATATATATCTATGGTCTCGTCCATGGCCGTCGTCTCGTCCGTAGCCGCCATCTTGTCCATGCGCGTATCGCGCGCTCTGGTTGTGTTTCTTCATGCACGCTCTGTCTGTGTGCCCCGTGGATTTGCAGAATCTACACCAGACAGTCATTGTGCAGTCGCTTCTCCGATGGCCTTTATCTCCGCATCGCCAACACGCCAGTTCCGTCGTGGTCCTGGTTCTCTCTCTTGGCGTCGCTCGGGCCTTTAGTACCCTCTCCCCCTCCTCCGCGGCGGCTCGGTGGGTGTCTTCTTAGGCCTCGAAGTTCCTTAACTTAGCCTTGAACTGTCCCAACGTCATGTCCGTTGAACCGTGTGTTACCAGGAGTGTGAACGGTTTGTACAGCTCCGGTAGTCCTCTCATTATCATCGCCATCATTAGCCCACCGTTTGGTGCTTCTCCGGCACTCCTCAGTGGCGTCGTGATCTGCTCCGCTCTGTTGACGTATTCGGTCACGGTCTCGGAGGTCCCCTTCCTCAGGCCCGTTAGTGCTACTGTATGTAGAGGGCCACGACTCTGGGTCTTCCTTGCCTGATGAAATGCTCTCTCAATACCGCCAGGCTTTCTCTGCCTCGGTCTTTAGTGTCGCGGAATATCAGCCCCAGGCTGGTGTCGTCGAGCATCGGCGCTAACTCACAGTATGCGCTTGCGTTACGCTGGTCGTCCAGGGCTTGCTCTTCCGCCGTCAGTTCTCCCGTGGGGGCCGCCAGGATCGTCTCCTTCAGCCCCGCCCCGTGCATGCAGCACAGCATGGGCTCTTCCCAGAGCTCATAGTTCTCTGCTTTTCCATTGAATGTCGGCCATTTGCCCCTTCTCTTGTTTTCCACCCTCTTCGTTAGTGGTATGCTTAGCTTTTGCTCTTGTTGGCCTAGCGTCTAGCCACGCGGTGCTCCCGGCGCTAACCTAGCCTATACTTCAGCTAAGCTTGCTACAGTACCCTTATTATTTCGCCCCGGCGTTATCTGGGCCCATAACCTGTTAACAGACTTCGGCTATAGGGCGACAATAATGTGGTCAAGAGGCATGGTTTCTATTGTGAGCCTTAACTGGCGTGGTTTCTTTTATTCACATGGAAAGCAGTAGTTCTACAGGTCTTCTCTCACTGAGAGACATGGGGGGAGAGAAAGAAGTGGGAGGAGACATCTACTTTTATACTCGCCACATGGTGGTGTACCTGAGATATATATGCAGCTAGACAGTTACTGGTGTAAACGGCCATATATACAGTTAGACAGTTACTAACAATCCTACACAGAACCTCTGACTTCAACAAAGACACTTACTTTAAACACTCATCTTAACATTCACTTTAGACACTTTAAACACTTTCAGCACTACACCATATTTTCATCTATTTATTACAAAAAGATTTGCACTACATCCCTACCTCATCTTTGCATTCTGAAAAGCTTGCATTTGTACTTTATTGTGTGCATTTTGTACATCACTTTGTACTTTATGTTGTACTTTAGTTTGTATATTGTATATTTTGTATAGTGTTTGGCCTTTATTCTTTTTACTTTTTACTGTACAATCTCAGGGGGCTCATACAGAACCAAGCATATCACTGTAATGTACATGTACTGTATGTACCTTATATGTGACAAATAAAACAAAACTTGAACTTGAAACAAGAACTAACGTATAAGCTATACCTTGTGCGATGAGAAAGGATTGCACCATGACGCTGGTCGTGACTCCCACCTAAACGGACTACAACGTATATAACATATGACGTATATCACACCATACGTACATACCTTATGCATACTGCACCTGTGTATACTGTATAGTATATATTTTGATTCTAGTGTCTATTGTAACAATTTTTATTGTAATGCATAATATAACTGATGGGGCATACAGACCCTCACCTGCACCTTGATTACACGGCCTACTTGTTCATACTCAGAGTTAATTATATTGTTATATTGTTTACACTGCCTATTTGTACTTTTCTACTGTACTATCATTTTATGACCTGTATCATGTCTTCTACTATGACCATGTGCCTCCCCCCCTCCCCCTCTCCCATGCTGCTATGATGCCTGAACAAGGGGATCAATAAAGGAATCTCTGATCTTATCTTAGTAGGGAGCCGACTTTTGAAAACGCTTGAGATAAGTTCCTCAGTATGTTTTTCCAATTTATTTTTTATTTATTTTTGCTGCTCCACCGTGTTTGATCCATGTTTGTTGACTCTAACGTCTCTCTTCTGTCTTTCTTGGTAAACGTTCACACTGCTATCATTTTAAATATGTCATGTGTGCAAACTGCACCAAAATCCAATGTGTGTGTGTGATTGTACAACGCAGTGATTCAACCACAGAGGACACTGTTGACACTTTCCCCCGGATCTGCCCCAGGAGTTTCATCCAGACTGGTAGCCTGTCCCACTGTCACCATGGGGACAAGTGTCTCACTGCAACTGGGAAGTATTTGTGAGTCAGTCCTTGAACCACGTATCTCCTTTATGCTTTATATTTTTCAGAGGAGCAATGTATTCAAACCTTGTTATCTAAAGATGATAGGTTACAGAGGGTTGAGCAGTTAAAAGATAGCAGAGGTTGAGTGATATATCAGATTCACACTCCCAAGTGATTTGGACTGACTTTACAACTGCAAATACATTGGGCAGTCCAATAAATGTCTAAACAGAGTTATGGCTCTTCAGTGCAAGGGTTAAGTTATGGGAGGCTGTTTAAAAGGGTGGGTGTGTTACCTCAGTACTGTTGGACTCTGATGCAGAATGTTATGTCTTTAATAAAGTTCACTGTGTCCTATATTCTTATCCATATATCGCCGGGCCTATGGTTCCCTTTTGGATGGGAGTGTCTGAAACTTCTCCCTTCAAGCATCTTAACTGTGTCTGATATGTGACTAAATGTCCTAACCCAACCCCCTCCAATGTACAGTAAATGACCAAGTATGGTTTTTGTCAATATTCCAATGTACAGTTTTGCTTGTACAGTGTCCCCCACCCACGCCTCCTACCCAACCCCCCCAACCCCACCCCACCCACCCAGCCACCTCCAATGCACAGTCCACCCCACCCACCCAACCCCCCCCCCCCCCCACCCCACCTACCCAACCTCCTCCAATGTACAGTTTCTTCATCAAATGTATATACTCTATTTTCTAGACTCTTTTTGTATCACAAACAGTACTGTATTTGCAAATCTGGTATGTCATAAATGTATAGATGTAGCAGTACTGTCTATCTGTATGTCGTGTATGTCATATATGTTATTATGAATTGAAAATGGGGGACCCTGATGTAAACAAGACGAAAGTCTTTCTCTGGTCTGCATTCCCTTAACAATTGTGTGTATTGAGCTGTACTGTACCCATTCTGCAATCTGTTAATAAAGTTTTCAATCAATCAATCAATCAAACTCTATGTCGCCATCTGTTGGTACAAACGTTTAGGAGTGTATAATATGAGTGTTTAATATCTGTTTTTTTTTTATATTTTTTTTTGTTTAGATTTGATCAAATCCACTCATTTATTTTGCTGCTATCTTTCATATACAGAGAGTTTATTGGGAAAAACTCACTTCATCGTACTTGGTCATTACACACATTATGCATGTATACACGTATGTGCTGTAATAGCCAATTTCATGTCTCTTCCCCTTTTCATATAGTTTATGACTATAGTTTATGACTGCTATCCTTAAGTGGCAGGTCTCTTACCCTGACAGGTATTTTCACGGCCCTTATCAATACACGTAAGTCATGTCCCACATTCCTACATGTGGGAGAAAACAGCAGTGTTCCTGTTGATTCTCTCCAAACGTGAGAATCTGTCTTCAGACATAGTATACTCTTCAACAGATAAGGCTGAAATATACCAGCCGTACTTACTGTCATTTCTGCAGGGTTTGGGTAAACGTTACGGTGACATTGCTATTACATTCCACTCCATGTGTGTATTTGTCTATTTACACACCCTCAACGCAATGTCCATCTCTCGAAGATGTACACATGACTCCCTCTCCCTCTGGACAAAGGTGAAGGTCACTCTGTTTAGTTCACTTACACGGGCACATAGGACTGGCACACGGAGACGGGGGAGGGGAGGTCTTGTGTTCTGTTCAGGCCTCAGCATCTCAGCTGAACAGACTGCCTCTGCTGTAGTACTGATAATGTGCTCTTTACTGCAGTAAACCTGTACTATAACCCTTTCACTACCGCACTACCAAATGGTTAACCCTTTCACTGCGACAATACAGAAGGTTAACCCTTTCACTGCCACACGACAAAGGGTTAACCCTTTCACTACCACACTACAGAAGGTTAACCCTTTACTATCACACTACAGACCGTCTGTAGTGTGATAGTAAAGGGTTAACCTTCTGTATTGTGGTAGTGAAAGGGGTAACTATCAGCTTTAATCTTTGTTTCAACCTATTCTCCACGTGTGCACACACACATACACATGGGGGTCTACAGGAGGTAGAGCAGTCGTCTGGTAATCCGGAGGTTCCCGGTTCGATCCCCGCTCCTCCTGGGCAGCGTGTCTAAGTGTCCTTGAGCAAGACACTTGCATGGTTGGTGGTCGCCTCCACCATCGTTGTGTAAATGTGTGAGTGAATGGGTAAAATGTGAGGAACAAATTGTAAAGCGCTTTAAAAATACACACATACAGTATACAGTATACAATACCCTAATTTTCATGGGCATGTCATATCACTGGCTATATGACCATAATGTCCTGGCTTTCCCCTTCACTCATTTACAGAGGTTATTAAAGAGATGACTTACCTAGCTCTAACATAAACACACACACCAAAGATATCAGCAGATTCAGCCAGATTATTCATCCTTTCTTTCTTGATGCAGGTGGTATGAGCGATTTTAGAAATCCCAGTAGGGCCTATGTCAAAATTATATTTCTAATTGATGTCTCATGATACTCATGATGTTCATAATAAAGTATGTTTCCACCACAAAAGGTGAAGGGTCAGTGAAACTTCATAACTGAAATTATGATGAATTGAAAATGGGAGACCCTGATGTAAACAAGACGAAAGTCTTTCTCTGGTCTGCATCCCCTTAACAATTGTGTGTATTGAGCTGTACTGTATTGTACCCATTCTGCAATCTGTTAATAAAATGTTCAATCAATCAATCAATCAATCAATCAATCAATCAATCAATCACTTCCAACCCCCAACATTATCCTTCATTGGGCAAAGTGCTCAGACTGATCGAAGGAAATGTGATGACACTTCAGAGCCAATAGGAGAGATTGAGCCAAGGCCTATGTGTAACTGAGGGGTTACAAAACCCTGACTGTATTAAAGATTGTGATAGATTAAACCACTGCTAGTTATGTACTTTAATTACTGGCCAGACAGTACATCAAATATAGATGGTGAACACCCACAAGAACACGGCATTGACACAGAAATACTATTGGAGGGTAATTTATTATTATTAGGCAACGTTAGGTTACAGAATGAGAATTAGGGTCGCGCTTGTATGGCGAAGAATATACCTAAAGTCAGTCAAGAGCATAAGTCACTAAGAATAGCAGGAATCCTACGATGGGTCTAAGCTGACGCCACCTGTTGTATAGTAGCAATTATATAGGGCAACACCGGTACCGACTGGAGACAATGGGTTCCCTCCGGGGTGTAAGGCCTGGAGGGTAGAGGAATGTTCGGGTACTCCGTCTGATTCAATGAGGAATAAAGAGACTCCAGGTACAGGAGTCGGTTCTTGTAAACTCCCTTGATCAGCAGCAAAAGCAATAATTGTAATCCAAAATGCTCGACAGCATTGATGACAGCTATCCAGCCCCGTCCACGAGGCAGGCCCGAGTTGTAATCCTCACGAGGTTGAATCCCAAACGACAGTGGAAATCAACGATGCTCTTCTCCGGTAGTCACGTCCCAAAGCAATATAATCCAACCAGGAATGGTTCTGCAATCGCCGATGCCGATTCTCCTGTGTACATGTCCAACGGTTCTCCACCTAGGACTCCTCGGGTGTGGGCGACGTATTTAGGCCACACAGCCTGGTTAAGTGCACTAGCTAAAGACACGACGAACCGATGGGTAATGCTACACACGGAAGAACTGTGGCCGCACGATATACAATAAATGATCGACTATTTACTTCACATTAGATTAAGTCGAACTCAACGTTACTTCATTAACTCTGACACTTTAACATTCTATTCGCACGCGGTTCTCAATGCTCTATTTAGACGCAAGGTTGCTCACTTCACTGTATCACCGAACTTGAAACAGCTACTTAGACGAACTGAATGAACGAAGTGCTGCTGTTTACACCTGCGCCAATATATATACTTAAGTGAATATCTAGTCCCAACCTCAGTCCTTGTCTCGTATTACTACGCTGACTCTGGGCATGTTCTGACATGCCTGCAGTTGTCTTTGAACTTGCCGTTGGGGGCTTGCGCGCTGGCGCCTGGGGGCGCTGTCCAATAGGAGAGCGAATATTACTCTGGTCTGAACGCAGGTAAAGGGATATTCCGTGTATATATATAAATAATATACAAAGTATATCAAACAATAAATACATATTCTCAGTTTAATCTGGCCCTTCACAACAGCCGCCTCCTAATTAGTCCGCACCTAATTAGTTAAAGGAAGACAGATTAATAGTCCAGTCAACTGCTCAATGTCTGTTGTGGGGAGTAGGGCAATCTACAAAGTCAGTGGGTCATGATCGTCATCAGGGGAGTCAGGGAGCCTCGGCAATTCTATCAGCCTCGCCACGGGTCGGGTGTGACGGTGAGGCCGGTCGGCCATCCTGGGTATACTGGGCTGTGCTCGCCACTGGTGGCAGTCTGGTCGAGTCCGCTGGAAGCGACGTACTGCTTCTCTTCCGTTCAGTATCCAATAGCGACGTCGGATCTCAGCGAAGACTCTCTCTGCCCCAGCGTGGTGCACATCCTCGTCGTATTTCTTTATGATGAGCTCAGTGACCTTGTGTCGGCTGTTGAGGACTATAGGAAACTTGACCTCATCCGTTAAGTCCGGGGCCCGTCTCAGACGACCACCCACCCTGATGAGGCCATGGGTGTCGCGCTCGGGGGCCAAGTGGAGCAGTCTGCTGTCTGACGGGATTGGCTTTGTTCCCTGCAGGCAGTTCTGCCTCTTCGTAGTTAGCTGCGTTAATGTCGGTAGTGGGGGGAACCTCAGGGTGGTGCCACAGGAATGTCTTTAGCTGCGCACTCTCAAAGGTGAGGCAGTCGTCTATGTTAGGGTCAGTGGGGACTGGGGTGTGCGTCAACCCACAGAACATAGATTTCTTGATCTCTGCCTCCTCTTGACTAGCCTCCCGTGGGGTGGGGGTAGGCCACTCTTCCTCCGGGAGCTTGAGGAACTCAGGACCGTCACTGTAGATATTGTGACGTGTGAGGTCATCTAGGGACATCCCCCGTGTGATGACATCGGCTGGGTTCTGTTTCGTGTCCACGTACCTCCAGCACGCTGATCCTACTAGGTCTTGGATCTCTGTGATTCTGACTCCCACGAAGACCTTGTATCTACAAGAATCGGACTGGATCCATGTGAGTACGGTCATGGAGTCTGACCACAAGATTGTTCTTTGCACCGGGATGGTGAGTTCACGTTGGATTAACGTGGCGAGTTGCGCGCCTACCAGAGCTGCGCAGAGCTCTAGACGCGGGATCGATTGTTGCTTGCGGGGGGCTATCCTTGAGCGAGCCAGGATGAAGGCTGTGTGTATTTCTCCTCCCTCCTCTCGGGCCCGCAAGTAAGCCACCGAACCGTAGGCCACTTCTGAGGCGTCGCTGAAGACGTGCAGGTCCATCTGGCACGTCTCCAGCCGCACTGTGGGTGGGAAGTAGCTTCGGCGTATGTTCACATTTTGGAGCGAGTTGAGTTCTCTCTCCCACTCTCTCCAGGTGGAAGCTAGGTGATCGGGTATGGGGTCGTCCCAGCCCTGTTCCTTGTCCCACAGCTCTCGTACAATAATTTTCGCCCGGGTGGTGTAAGGTAGGATACACCCCAGCGGGTCGTATTGCCTTGCGAGTGTTCTGTATACGCTCCGTCTGGTGGTCGGTAGAGGGGTCGACCTTCCCTGCTCCGTGGTCAGGGGTGTGTATTTGTAATGGAGCGAGTCTGTTTTGAAGCGCCAGACTAGGCCCAATGTCATTTCCTGTGCTTCACCTGGGATGGTCGCCATCCAGGTCTCGCTGCTTGCTGCCTTTGTCTCTGGGGAGAGGCTGCGAAGTACTTGAGGGTCACTGCTGGCCCACTGCCGGAGATCAAAGCCGCCTTTGATCAGTGAGGCGTGGAGCTTGAGTAGGAGGGCTTCGGCCTCTTCTGGTGTCGAGACGCTTTGCAGACAGTTGTCCACGTAGAAACTCCTCTCTACACTTTGTCTGACCTCCTCGTCAGCTTCAGGGTCTTCTGTCACATGTTTTTGCAGTGCGAACGTAGCACAGCATGGGCTGCATGTGGTTCCGAAGGGGAGGACCTCCCATTGGTAGATGGATGGTTGCTCATCTTTGATCCTCTCTCTCCATAGGAACCGCAGCAAGGGCTTGTCCTCCTCCACTAGTCGCACCTGCAGGAACATCCCTTTGATGTCGCCGCTGATGGCCACCTTGTCTTGGCGGAAACGTAGTAGTACGCCGAGGAGAGAGGGGCCGAGTGTTGGGCCGGGCAAGAGTTCTTTATTCAGATTCTGTAGTCCGATCTGGTAGCTGCAGTTGAATACAATGCGATCCTTGCCGTTGTGGTGGACCTTGTGGTGGGGCACGTACCAAGATTCGATCGTCTGGTCGGCCTCTTGAATGTCAATTTTCTTTATGTGTCCCGCTGTGATCAGCTTGTCGATCTCAGCGCGGTACACAGTGGCTTGAGTGGGGTCTTTGGCTAGACGCCGCTCGGTGTTCAGTAGATATCGCTCTGTCGCTTCTTTTGAGGCGTGGAGGGTGGGCATACCCTCTCGCCTCAAGAGTGGAGTTGCGTATCTCATCACTCCATTGACCTCGACTCTCTTTGTCCTCTGCTCGAGGAGGGCTATGGCATAAGTGTCTTCCTTTGAGCAAACAAGTTTCTTTTCATTCTTAAAGGGCATCGCGTCTAATGTCCATAGCCTCTCGACGTGCTGTAAGAGGGTGGGGTCTTCTTCATTTATCCTCGAGTGGAGACAGCGAGTGGCTGTCGGTCGGTTGGAAGACCCGGAGAGGGGGCCTTGTAGTGTCCAACCCAGGCGGGTCTCGACCGCTGCTGGACAGCCTCTGGGCCCGATGTGGACCCGGTCCGTTGGGACGATGAGGTGTGCGTGGTCGGATCCTATGAGCAGGGTCGGGGTGGCGTCGTCGATGAGCGGTATAGGTAGTTAACGTAGGTGCACGTATTTTTCCATCAGGATGGCTGGTACATTGGTGAGCGTAGGGGAAGAGGCCTCCTGGGCGAGTCTCCCCGTACGTGTGGTCGTGGGTTAGTACTTGGTGGGTACCAGAGGCCGGGTCCCCAGGTGCTGTTCCTCGGTGCTGACTGTACGTCAAACTCACCCGTGAGTTGGGTCGGGGGTTTGTAGTGCAGTGACTCGGGGCTGAAGTCAACAGGTTCCTCCTGTTGGCCGGGTCCCGGGTCGCTTTGTCGGGTAGGGGAAGGTGCCCTTGACCCTTGTCGTGATGATCTCCGGGAGCTCCGTGCGGAGAGAGGGGGTGTCGCCCTGGCGATCAATTGTTCTATCATCGGTCGCGCTCTGCTTCGCGCTGGGCATTGGCGCGTTCTCGTTCGATGTTCTCTTCCGTCTGAAGGCGCCTCTCCTCCAGTCTTATGCAGTCGTCCTCACTCCTTTGCTGCGCCTGGAGGCGCTCTCGTTCAGTTGCAGAGTGTTCGCGCTCACTAAGGGCTTGCGCTTGGAGTTGCGCGTGAAGGCGCTCTCGTTCCGCTGCAGAGTGTTCGCGCTCGCTTAATTGTTGCGCCTGGAGGCGCTCTCGTTACGCTGCAGAGTGTTCGCGCTCGCTTAATTGTTGCGCCTGGAGGCGCTCTCGTTGTTCGCGCTCGCTCATCTGTTGAGCCTGGAGGCGCTCTCGTTCCATGGCAGAATGTTCGCGCTCACTTAATTGTTGCGCCCGGAGGCGCTCTCGTTCCACGGCAGAGTGTTCGCGCTCACTAAGGGCTTGCGCTTGGAGTTGCGTGTGGAGGCGCTCTCTTTCCGTGGCAGAGTGTTCGCGCTCACTAAGCGTCTTTGCTTGAAGCCGGTCGCGTTCACCCTGAAGTCGGTCTCTTTCGGTGGAGGCTGTCAGTGTGGCGATCAGGGCTTGCGCCAGTCTCTGGTCCGCCTCGCTGGGGGATGACACTGACGGAGGTGATCGGGTGCTGACAGGGCTTGTTGGAGATCTGTTCTCCTGGCGCGCTCCGAGGTCTATCTCCTGGGCGCGGTTCTCTTCTCTTGGTTGTGTGTCGGGTTCTATCCCTGGAGCGCTTTCTTTATCCTGGAGCGCTCCGGGGTCTATCCCGGTGACGCTGTCTGGAGGTATAGTCATGTCATGTCCCACCTGGTCCCCCCCGTGAGTCAGTTTCGTTTGAACCCACTGGGGTCTCTACTGGCAGGGTCGCCAAGTCGATAGGATTGGACATGCTTAGACTATCCGCTTTATCCGTATTTAACGTCTGTTTAGATAAGCTAGGGGGTAGAACGACAGCGAATTCCTCCAGATATGGAGGTAGCTGACGTTTGCGCTGCGGGCGTTCTAGCTTAGGGGAGCCGCTTGGGGAGTGTTCACCGCTGGCCATGGTTAATATTAATATTATATTAAATATTACACTGATACCCTCCGGCTCGAAGGACCAATTGTAACTGAGGGGTTACAAAACCCTGACTGTATTAAAGATTGTGATAGATTAAACCACTGCTAGTTATGTACTTTAATTACTGGCCAGACAGTACATCAAATATAGATGGTGAACACCCACAAGAACACGGCATTGACACAGAAATACTATTGGAGGGTAATTTATTATTATTAGGCAACGTTAGGTTACAGAATGAGAATTAGGGTCGCGCTTGTATGGCGAAGAATATACCTAAAGTCAGTCAAGAGCATAAGTCACTAAGAATAGCAGGAATCCTACGATGGGTCTAAGCTGACGCCACCTGTTGTATAGTAGCAATTATATAGGGCAACACCGGTACCGACTGGAGACAATGGGTTCCCTCTGGGGTGTAAGGCCTGGAGGGTAGAGGAATGTTCGGGTACTCCGTCTGATTCAATGAGGAATAAAGAGACTCCAGGTACAGGAGTCGGTTCTTGTAAACTCCCTTGATCAGCAGCAAAAGCAATAATTGTAATCCAAAATGCTCGACAGCATTGATGACAGCTATCCAGCCCCGTCCACGAGGCAGGCCCGAGTTGTAATCCTCACGAGGTTGAATCCCAAACGACAGTGGAAATCAACGATACTCTTCTCCGGTGGTCACGTCCCAAATCAATATAATCCAACCAGGAATGGTTCTGCAATCGCCGACGCCGATTCTCCTGTGTACATGTCCAACGGTTCTCCGCCTAGGACTCCTCGGGTGTGGGCGACGTATTTAGGCCACACAGCCTGGTTAAGTGCACTAGCTAAAGACACGACGAACCGATGGGTAATGCTACACACGGAAGAACTGTGGCCGCACGATATACAATAAATGATCGACTATTTACTTCACATTAGATTAAGTCGAACTCAACGTTACTTCATTAACTCTGACACTTTAACATTCTATTCGCACGCGGTTCTCAATGCTCTATTTAGACGCAAGGTTGCTCACTTCACTGTATCACCGAACTTGATGAAACAGCTACTTAGACGAACTGAATGAACGAAGTGCTGCTGTTTACACCTGCGCCAATATATATACTTAAGTGAATATCTAGTCCCAACCTCAGTCCTTGTCTCGTATTACTACGCTGACTCTGGGCATGTTCTGACATGCCTGCAGTTGTCTTTGAACTTGCCGTTGGGGGCTTGCGCGCTGGCGCCTGGGGGCGCTGTCCAATAGGAGAGCGAATATTACTCTGGTCTGAACGCAGGTAAAGGGATATTCCGTGTATATATATAAATAATATACAAAGTATATCAAACAATAAATACATATGCTCAGTTTAATCTGGCCCTTCACAACACTATGGCTCTTATAAAGGTTAAGTCTGCCCCCTTGTGACATAAATGATGTACAACACCAGTATCCTTAGGGGCCTTTCTCACTCACCAATTGGGATCGAATCAGCGCCCCCGGGGACGGGGGAGAGTGTTGTCACTCAGACGGACACACCCCTTTTGGGAGTGAATCGGTGCTGATTCGTTTTACCCCCCGCTGAACCTGGGACTGTTGGATTAGGTGGTTTCGGATGCGGGCCAGTGGGAGCGGGGGGCGTGACACACACAACGTCGTTACTGTAATGCTTTTCATGCTTGCTTGAATTTTGGGCAGATAAAACCACACAGCAACAACTGGACAATACCCACAAAAACGATATTTATGGGCAATTTGAGAGTTCAGACCTCAACCAAACAAGCATGTGGAGCCTCACAGCTCAGTGGATGAAAACATGAAGCCACGTTACAAAGCACAGCACTTCTGGCTCGCATTAGGCCTGGCAATTTTTGTTTGCCATGCTATGTCTATACATTGGTTTCTTGTTTGAATGCATTTATTAAAGATATGATGTCAACGTATCCTTGTTTTCCAACTCTTTTCCTACCATCACATCAAGTGGGGATCTACCGAGGCACTTCCTTGTGGTGAAAGCGAGAAGGAGGCGAGTGGGTGGCCCCACCCCTGCTTATATGGGTAAGCTGATAGGGGTGTGGTCAGACAAATATTGGGATTAAAGGTACATTGTGGTCTTTATTCAGTGCGCGTGCACGTGTGCGAGGACAGTGCAGAGAGTGACGCCGAGCGAGAGCTATACGATACAGAACTGGACCACATCCCACTTTAACATAACCTTTAATCAGAGCAGCATAACTGGACCACATCCCACTTTAACATAACCTGTAGAGGTCAATGGATCAAGGCTTGAATGCTCCCAAGCACTGGAATACACAAACGTCATGTAAAATGTGTACTTTTACTTTATGATACTTAAGTGCATTCAATAGAAAATACATCTCTACTTTTACTTAAGTAGAATTTGAATGGAGGACTTTTCCTTTGACCAGAGTACTCATTTATCTGGGTATTTCTACTTTTACTTAAGTAAAGGAACTGTGTACTTCTTCCACCACTGCCTTTAATCTATGAGAGGGATCATCCCTGTGTGGTGTTGTTATGGTGCACCTGTTTTTGTTACCCGTATAGCCCTTTAAAAGACCAATCAGTAGTGCAGGGCAGTCCGAGTATTCTTATTGACTAGTTCATTTCAAGTAAATGTATGTAACTTAGTCTTTTGAGTTTTAAAAAAAGAATTCCCCTCAGATTGAGCTCCCAGAGACTCCTCCTGAATCCAATTTAGTGAAGCCTTGGCTTAAGTTTGTCTCAATGGCATAGCAGCCAGACATGACTACCTCCCTCCATTCACACACTTATGACTGGACCTGAGTGAGTGGGCTGAGGAGAGGGAAGTCATGAGAATAATAACAGGCAGCACGACTCATTTCAGGGAACTCAGACTGATCGGTACACACCGAATTTAATTTAAAATGTATTCATTCAAAATAATTTGTTCATTCGTTATTGACCGACACTAGCAATCAGTGATCCAAATGTAAACACATTTGATAAGAAGAAGCCTAAGAATGGAGATACATTTTCATTCTGTAGTTGATTGACTGAGCTCTCGATACAAGGATTAACACTAGACATAGTAGACAATAGGTCATTGTATTTGTATTCTTGGCTGTAAATGTAAATTTTTCTACTCAACCGCCTCCAATGTAGTTTCTTCCTCTTCGGATGTATATATTTTTTATGATCTCTTTTTCTTACACTACTGTATATTTGTATGTCTTGTATGTCATAAATGTCTTAATGGATTGAAAATGGAGGACCCTGATGTAAACTAGACGAAAGTCTTCTTTACATATCTGTAGATATATATATATATGTACATATCCCTTACCTACTCTTACTAGTTACGCTGCTGGCCAGTATGACTTACTACCATACTGTCTTTATACCTGTATCACTGTACAATGGAAATGTTAGATTTTAACTGCATTTCTCGTGTAGCACATGGAAATAGTGAGTTCAAGTCAATTCCTTTGCGTTTTGTTCAAAGTTCTATATTGAGGTTCAGTCGGGGAAACGGCAAGTTTCAAGACAATATCCATGGCTGGAATATTCGCTCTCTTCTGATGCTGCATTTTGTTATGCATGTAGACATTTTTTCCACCATGGGCCAGGTCATATTGAAAAGAGTTTCACCCATACCGGGTGGCGGTGTCGCAACTGGAGAAAAGGAGCAGAGAAATTGGCGCAACACAACACTAGTGTTTCCCATAAACTAGCCATGGAAGCATGGTGTGAATTTAAGCTGCGATCTAAATGTGGGTCGAGGATTTTAACACAACTTGGACATTCCAAGATTGTACAAGAAAACAGGCAATACATGCACGCAGTAGTTGAGTCACTACGGTTTACAGCTTGTCAAACGATTGGTCTGCGAGGGCACAGAGAAAACGAGCAATCAACCAACAGAGGGAATTTCCCTGAACTGCTTGATCTGATTGGAAGGTTTGACAGTACTGTGTCAAAGAAGTTAGCTAGTGGGCCTGGCAATGCTAAATATGTGCACCATGACATTCAAAACGAATTGATTGACATTATGGCTCGCATGATAAGGAGTCAAGTAAGCGACGAGGTTAAGCTGGGAAAGCACTTTGCTTTATTGGTTGACGAAACCAAAGACATAAGCAAGAGAGCAGATCTCTGTTGTTGTTCGGTATTACCTAAACAATGACAACATTCACGAAGAATTCTTGGATTTTACTCCGGCAGATGGCTTAGATGCACAGTCTTTACTCCAGTCAGTTAAACAGACTTTGGCTATGACTGCTATGGGATCCCCATCCGCATGCGCCTATGCGTGTTTATTTATGGGTAAGTTCGAGGAGGACTTCATTTACAACAATGCGTTGTATGGTGGACCCTATATCAAATACTTTGTTCGATTTATCGATGATGTTTTCATGGTCTGGTCAGGAAACGAAATAGAGCTGTCATCCTTTTTGTCATATTTGAACTCTTGTGTAGAATCCATCACTTTTAGTATGTAAAAGAGCCGAGAATCCATTCACTTCCTAGATGTTAAACTAACTAAAATTAATAACCTAATTGCCACAACTATCTACAGAAAACCAACGGATAAAAACAATCTCCTACAGTTTTCTAGTCACCACCCAGTGCCTTTAAAGAAAAGCCTGCCTGTAAGTCAACTATACAGACTCAAACGTATCTGTAGCTCTCAAGAGGAGTTCCACTCCGAAAGTGAAAATATGTTGGGACGATTTGATGAAAAGGGCTACCCAAAGCAGTGTCTTAACTCTGCCATGGCCATTGTAAACCAAATCGAAAGAAAATAACTATTCCGAAAGAAAGAAAGAAACAGAACACCAGGCACCATTAATTATGTCCTTACTTATGATCCATTTAGTTACGTTATCAAGTCCACAGTCATGAAACACAGAAGCAATATAAAGCGGACTGACATTAATTCCCCTGTGGCATGACATTTTAACGAAATGGATCATAAAATTAATGACCTCAAGTGCATAGGTCTAGAGATGGTTTTTCTTAATAGAAGAGGTGGCAACCATGAACAACTGCTTTTGCAACGGGAATGTGTATGGATTCATCGGCTCAAATCTATGTATCCAGTTGGGATGAATGAATATACAGTATGAGCTCCATTTATTTAGGTACTATCCAACGTTATCTACTGTACGAGAGAGAAAAACTAGTACACTGTTTAATGAACGGTTTAACAACCTGATGCACTCCAATGTACTGTCTTTTTTTTTTATTCCATACAGGTCTGTAAATATTGTAATATGTATCAATTTGTTGTTTTCATATATTACCATCATACACATTTATGTGATATTGTGATATCTACTTGTCAATCTAGCCCTGCTACCAATCATGATGTCAACCTAGCCTGTTAACTGTTAACTGATTGCCGATTGTTCCCACCTGGTGTCAAGTACAGCCTACTTAAGTTATGTTTGTCACATTTGTCATTTGCACACTGATGAAGGCCGGATGGCTGAAAATGTTTTGTGCCCTTTAAACAACTTGTAAAATAAAAAACAACGATATTCCGAGTGCGGTCCCTACCTCCCTTTTTTGCCCAGAGAGAGGGGGGCCATGGAATACAATGCATTCTGGGTAGGGTTGTAGTTGATTAAATCACAGGTGTGAACCTCTCCACAAGTTCGAAGACCATTCATCTCTGAATGCGTTTACTGATATCACCATGATTTATAGGATGTAGCTTGAAAAATATCCCACCAAAATGTTCAAGTGATGGCTTATTTTTAAGGTATGAATCTGTACTTTCACAATATGTAAAAAAAAAAAAAAAAATTGGACCTTACCTCAACAAGTCCCGCGCCCCCATGCCCAGTCACATATGCAGGTTCTCTAGTTTGTCTGTCAGCTCAGTGAAGACATCACAGGCTGGAGCTGTCTTCATTAGTTGTTCTATCACATCAGCGAGCATGTGGTTTTTCTTCAGAACAGGCCTCGGAGTAATAGTCTCCCTGCACTGGAGACATGTGTAGATCCCCTCCTGACCACCGTGATCCCAGCAGTCTGTAATACAGCCCATACAATAGTTACCGGATCCTTCAGTACATCCAGACAGATAGAACAGCAGAACTGGTCCCGGTCCAGTTCAACTCTTTGCTGCGCCATTTTTATTCTGTCCAGGGCTGCAGATTAATATAATTATAGTCACCAACTTCCCCATTTGCTCCCCCACCCTTTCTATTTGACCCATGTCGGGAAAACTTCCCCTTTCTTTTGAGGGTTCACTGGAATCACACACACACACACACACACACACACACACACACACACACACACACACACACACACACACACACACACACACACACACACACACACACACACACACACACACACACACACACATGCAACAAGGAGCTTCTATCCCCAGGCCATCAGGCTGCTAAACGAACAATAATCGCTAAACGAACAATAATCACTATGCAACAACCATCAAATGCACACAGCACACACACCCACACGCACACACTCACTCAAACAAACAACACACTGCAGCACCCACTCTCCACACTTTAGATCACACAAACACACTTACACTTTATATTTATTGATAAAGGATTTGCACTACAACTCGTACACCTACTGTGAATTGTACCTAAACTGCACCTCGTCCATTTATGCCTTGCACTATATAGTATTGTATATTAGTACACTGCACAGTATTGTATATTGTATGGTAACTACGTCTACGAACATTGTACATATGTCTAAACTGAACACTGTGACCTCTTTTTTTTACTTCTAATTTTTACTATGTTTTTATTTCATACTTATCTTGTCATGCACAGTCTCTGGAGCGCAACAGTAAGAAGCATTTTGTACAAAAGTATTCTGTACTTCTGTATGACAACTATTAAAGAAACTTGAACTTGAAACTTGAAACTTGAACATTACAAACAGGTGACCTCTCTGTGACCTCTACCTCAGGGACAGCCAGTCTAGAGTCTAGATGTTGTTACATAAAACTAAAACACCTGCTACTAGCTAAAATACATATACAACTAAAACACCTGCTACTAGCTAAAATACATATACAACTAAAACACCTGCTACTAGCTAAAATACATATACAACTAAAACACCTGCTACTAGCTAAAATACATACACAACTAAAACACCTGCTACTAGCTAAAATACATACAAATATAACACCTGCTACTAGCTAAAATACATAAAACTAAAACACCTGCTACTAGCTAAAATACATAAAACTAAAACACCTGCTACTAGCTAAAATACATAAAACTAAAACACCTGCTACTAGCTAAAATACATAAAACTAAAACACTTGCTACTAGCTAAAATACATACAAATATAACACCTGCTACTAGCTAAAATACATAAAACTAAAACACCTGCTACTAGCTCAAATACATAAAGCTAAAACACCTGCTACTAGATAAAATACATACAACTAAAACACCTGCTACTAGCTAAAATACATACAACTAAACACCTGCTACTAGCTAAAATACATACAACTAAAACACCTGCTACTAGCTAAAATACATACAAATATAACACCTGCTACTAGCTAAAATACATAAAACTAAAACACCTGCTACTAGCTAAAATACATACAACTAAAACACCTGCTACTAGCTAAAATACATACAACTAAAACACCTGCTACTTGCTAAAATACATACAAATATAACAACTGCTACTAGCTAAAATACATACAACTAAAACACCTGCTACTAGCTAAAATACATATACAACTAAAACACCTGCTACTAGCTAAAATACATACAAATATAACACCTGCTACTAGCTAAAATACATACAACTAAAACACCTGCTACTAGCTAAAATACATAAAACTAAAACACCTGCTACTAGCTAAAATACATAAAACTAAAACACCTGCTACTAGCTAAAATACATACAACTAAAACACCTGCTACTAGCTAAAATACATACAACTAAAACACCTGCTACTAGCTAAAATACATACAACTAAAACACCTGCTACTAGCTAAAATACATACAACTAAAACACCTGCTGATAGCTAAAATACATATAAAACTAAAACACCTGCTACTAGCTAAAAGGACACTTTATAACTCATACTGTCCATATAAAAATTAACCATAGTAAAACCTATAGTATTGGCATGGTCTTTTCATACACACTGTAGAGATTGTCCATAGCATTTCTATAGGGAAATCACATAAATGTATGGTGAATCACTACTGTTCCTGTGTATTTTGAACACGTCAAACAGAATTACCATAGAAATACTACTACATATGGGGTTATTTCTGCAATTATTTACTACAGTATTTTGAAAATAACAACAAAGGAATACTGTTGTGAAGGGCCAGATTAAAGCTGAGAATCTACGTTTATTGTTTTATATACCTTGTATATTATTTATATATACACGTTATATCCCTTTAATCCTGCGTTTGAATCCTAGTAATATTCACTTTCCTCATTGGATAATGCCCCTGACGGCAGCGCCAGGCAGTCTCGCACTCAGACAGGTTCAAGGGCGAGTCTGGGCAAGTCGGGACATGCCCTTGGCAGCGCATTGATTCCGGGCAAGTGGTTAGGTTTGGCACTAGAAAGCCACTTAAGTATATATATCGTGGCAGGTGCGAATAGCAGCAGTGTGACAGTTCAGTGTGATTCTAATGTAGTGAGAAACAGTTCGTCTAAACAGAGCGTTGAGAACCACGTGCGAAGTGAATAGTAAAAGTGTCAGATTTAATGCAGTAACGTCAAGTTCGACTTAGCTTAATGTGAAGTAAAGAGTCGTTAATTATTGTGTATCGTGCCAACAGCAGTTTGTTCGTGTGCAGCATTACCCAGCAGTTCGTTCGTTTAGCTAGTGGAACCTTAGCCAGTGTGTGTGGACTAAATACATTGGTGCCAGTACACAAGGATGGCCTAGTCGGAGAACCTACTGGACATGTGCATATTGGAACCGACGGCGGCGATTGCAGAACCAGTATTGGTTGGATTATAGTGATTGTGGAACGTACTACCCTTGGAGAAGAGCATCGTTAATACCCACTGTCGTTTGGATTTAACCACCTTGAAGATCTTACCTCGGGCTAGCTTCGTGGACCGAAGCTAGCTGGCTATCATCATTGCTATCGTGCAATTGGATTACAGTTATTGCTTTGTTGCTGAGCATTTGGATTACAAGGACTGGATTCCGTACGAGAACCCCCTTTCTTCAATTGAACAGACTGAGTATCCGAACATTCTTCTTCCCTCCAGAGCTTACATCTCTGGGAGGAAACCCCTTGTCTCCAGCGGTACCAGCGTTTCCCCCTATAATTGCCATCCTACGCCAGGCGGCGTTAGCCTAGTACCCCATCGTAGGAATTATTCTATTCCCACTGACTTTTGCTACTGACTGACTTATTCATATTCTTCGCCATACAAGCGCGACCTTAATTCTCATATCTGTACAATTTGCTGCATAATAATAAATACCCTCAATGATATTTCTTTGTCACCGTGCCGTGTTATTATGAGTGTCTGCCATAATTAGTTGTACTGTCTGGCAAGTAATACTAAGTACATAATTAGCAGTGGTTTAATCTATCACAATCTTTAATACAGTCATGGTTTTGTAACCCCTCAGTTACAAATACTATAGTTTCACTGTAGCGGGTGAGAGAGGTCAGCCAGTCTCGGTTGACTTGCAGTAAGTCATGCGCCTCAGCTCTTCAGATAAGGAGGAACAGAGGAGCTTGTTCGCCTCCAGCCCACGTAGGAGACTCAGTGCGTTTCAACTCACCGCCTCGCACTTCACAAGGACATCTGCCGAACCAGTAGAGTTGGTCGTCATTGACATTACTTGAGGTTAAGTGCAGGCTTATATGCTGACGTCAACATTGACTTTTTTTTTCTTACCTGTTACCAGCTGTATTCAAGTGACAGGCAGCGAACACAGTCACTCAGCTATAGCCTACTTGGTAGACTAAGTCATTGTGACAATAAGCCTACCTATGACGAACACACTAGGCCTACCTAGAGGTTTAGTCTTGGTCTTGGGTCATAGCAACATCTGTAGTCTTAGGAATAAAACACAGGGACTTTATCACTTTCTGCAGTTAAACAAAGTTGACATTATGGCTGTGTCAGAGACTCATTTGAAGTGAATGTGGATGGCTTTTCTATATACAGAAGGGACATAAATAGGTTTCGAGAACACTTTCCTGCAAAACAACTAAATGATCTCTGAGGCAATATGGCTTCACACCTGAAACCCATACTAGTGGGCAGTTGCTATAGAGCCCCTAGCTCTAACATACATATACTTAAAAGGTTTGTGTGGAATGTTGGATAAGGTTACTGAAGAGAATAGATAAATGTATTTGCTGGGTGATTTAAATCTTGACTGGTTTGTGATCTAATATCACTAAAGTTACAGTGTGGGTTCGAGTCCCTGTGATCTAGTATCACTAAAGTTACAGTGTGGGTTCGAGTCCCTGTGATCTAGTATCACTAAAGTTACAGTGTGGGTTTGAGTCCCTGTGATCTAGTATCACTAAAGTTACAGTGTGGGTTCGAGTCCCTGTGATCTAGTATCACTAAAGTTACAGTGTGGGTTCGAGTCCCTGTGATCTAGTATCACTAAAGTTAGTGTGGGTTCGAGTCCCTGTGATCTAGTATCACTAAAGTTACAGTGTGGGTTCGTGTCCCTGTGATCTAATATCACTAAAGTTACAGCAATATGTACTGGAAGTATGTTGGGAATTACAGGAGTATTACTGAATAGAGAGCCTATTAGGATGCTAGATCCAAATGTGAAACACTGTGATTTGCCATATCTTGCTATGCTCGCTCATGCCTGTATTTTTTATGTCCGTTCTATTTTATAATTTTTTTACTATTTTTAAACTGAATAATTTTTAACTATTTTTACTATTTGTGTTACTGAAAACTGTAAGCGGAGAGCCTATTGGGATGCTAGATCCTAATGTGAAACACTGTGATTCTACCTGTCTATTTTTTTATGCTCGCTTATGCCTGTATTTTTTACTGTTGTGAAGCACTTTGAACTGCAACCTCTGTATGAAAAGTGCTATACAAATAAAGTTATTATTTTTTTTTTGATCAAATTTTTTTTATTATTAATTACATGAAACAGGACAACACAATAACCACAGTAACAAAAAACATAACTTTCACAGGAGAATAACAAACAATAATAATACAGAATAATAAATTATAAAGACAAAAAGAAAAAGAAACAGCGTCCAACCTATCAAATATAGATGGCTACTTCAATAACAAAAAGGGTCTTCAAAACATGGCAACCTTTCCCCACCTTTACAAAGTGGAGTGACTTAAAAGATTGTTTATGAGAGTGTTGCCGCAGATTTACTGTAGATAGCCTAGGTCCCTTACACATGTTCAAGACTGCCAAACTTGCAGAAGGTAAAGTGTAAGAAGAAAGAAATTCTTCCTCCAAGTTGGTTGACAGGTCAATCAGTCTGTCAATATTAGTCTCTTGGGGAGATGGCATGTGAGTTGACATATAGCGCAGAATAGCTAAATACCAACCCCCCCTAAAATCCCCCCAGTCAAAGTTAAGAAGGACAAGACAAAAACCAAGACAGACAAGACATTTCCTCCTCCCCCTCCCCAGAGACCGCCGGACCCCCCCGATCAAGCGCCCCAACCCCGCTCAGCCGCACACTGCGGTCTTTACCTTCTCAGCTGCTGCGAACCACAGGTCAATTCCAGCCTGCCCTACCCCGATCACCCGGGCCGTGGATATCTCAAGATAAATCACATCCAATAGAGTTAGGGACCAGTTAATCATTGTAAGCTTCTCAGGCTCCTTCCATCTCATTGCTATTAGCTTCTTCGCTGCTGTGACGCCCGCTAGGACAACCCTTTTCAGTTGTACGGACGCGGGTAGTGTCGTTATATCGTTCAGGAGTAGCGTAACAGCTGTGAATGGGATAGTTAAGCCACACAGATCTGAAAGTTTGTCCGTTATTGACCTCCAGAAGCGGGCCACTGGTGGGCAATCCCAATACATATGCATATAAGTGCCAGTGGCCTTTTGAGAGCACAAAGTGCACCGAGAGTCGGTTATCAGTCCCATAGCAAATAGCTTCCTAGGTGTAAGATAGGTCCTATGAATATAATTAAAATTAATTTGCTGGTGATTGGGGTTGCGGGAAGATAATGCCACATTTGCCCAAACATCATCCCAGTCAAACTCGGGGTCCAACTCCGGTATATCCACACGCCAGATTGTATCCAATGATAAATTTTTATACGTGGATTGAATTAAGAGCGTATAAAAGTCGGAGACAAACCCTCTGGATGTCGTCCTGTCCACTATGAGCCTGAGGAAGGGGTGTGGGTGCAAGGCTTGAGCCCACGGTACGCCATGCGCCCTCAGTGCTGACCTTAGTTGAAGGTAAAGAAAGAAGGACTCGCCGGGTAGATCATAAAATTCTCTTAAGTCCTGAAACGCACGGAGGCCGTTCTTATCATAAATATCCTCCAGAGTATGCACTCCCCTCCTTTGCCATTGAGGAATATTAACCGGCTTGTGTCCAACAAGTAATTGCTGGTTATTAAAAATTGGAGAGTCCAGGTGCCAAGGGCATTTAACCCCACACGACCTCTGTACATTACGCCACGTTTGGATCACGTGAGTTATGATCGGTCCATACCTCAGCCGGCATTTCGCAATAGAGACAGTGGAGTACACTACATCCTGTAATCTTAGCGGAGACACCGCCGCCGCTTCTAAGGAGCGCCACGATACAGCCTCTACAGGGTCTAGCCAGCACATCAAAGGTCTCAGTGAAAAGGACCAGAAATACAGTTTAAAATCAGGGATTGCGAGGCCCCCATCTTGTTTCCTACGTTGAGTAGTAGCCCTTTTGATTCTCGGGCGTTTGTTATTCCAGACAAACTTAGATACCATCGATTGTACCTTGCGCCAGTGGTCTATTGGAGGGGGCAGGGGGAGCATTGAGCTAATAAAATTTATCCTAGGCAGGATGTTCATTTTGATTATGGAAGCCCGGGCTTGTAAGGAGTTAGGAAGGGACGACCACCTGTCTAGATCCTGGCGTATTTTATCATAAGTACCCGTGAAGTTGTACTTAGTAGTTTGGTTCAGCGTGGGGAATATCTCTATGCCCAGGTATTTGAAATGTTCTACTATGGGGATATCAGCTGGTAGTCGTACCGCCTTGGCCAGTTCATTAAGAGGTAGGCAGGCTGATTTGTTCCAGTTAATCTTAAAACCTGACAATTTACCAAAGTCGTCGATTATCCTCAATAATTTTGTGGCCGACCGGGAGGGGTCGTCCATGAAAATCAGCAGGTCATCCGCATAGAGAGCAATTTTGTGTGGAGTATTGTTGACCATTATGGGGACGATGTCCTCCGATTGCCTAATAAATTGGGCCAAAGGTTCGAGGGAAAGCGCGAACAGTCCCGGGCTCAGAGGGCAACCCTGTCTAGAAGATCTGGAGACTGGAAAGAGTGTGGAACAGTTTTTGCCTGTCAGTATCATCGCAGACGGCGAGGCATACAGGACTTTAATCATATGAATAAAACTCTTTCCAAGACCCATGACCTCAAGTACCTTCCACAGATATGACCACTCAAGTCTGTCAAACGCCTTCATGGCATCCAAAGACAGAACTGTGGATGGAGTTGTATTGTCTTTACTGTTATCGATTACATGCAACAGCCTCCTAAGATTATCTGCAGCCAGACGCCCCGGGATAAAACCAGTTTGATCGCAGTGTACCAATACAGACATAAATCTCTGCAGGCGACGGGCCAGCACCTTGGCAAACACCTTTAAATCGGCCCCGAGAAGACTCAAGGGTCTATAGCTACCACAATCATTGGGATCTTTGTCCTTTTTGAGAAGTAAAGAAATCAACGCCATATTGACATCTCTTGAGAACTCCCCTTGTTCTATAGCGTAATTGATCATATCGAGCATCAATGGACCCAGTTGGTCCCAGAAAGCTAAATACACTTCGGGTGGAATACCATCCCAGCCTGGCGCCTTACCCCTCTGCATTTCAACAATAGTCTCCCTCAATTCTACGAGAGTAATCGGTCTCCCCAGTTCCTTGGCCTCTTCCTCAGAAATGTGGGGTATCTCAAGCCCGCCAATGAACGATTCAAATCTAGAGTCATCCAGATTACCCTCTGAGCTATATAACTGTGAGTAAAACTCTTTAAAAGTGTCATTGATCTTTTTCGAATCAGTAGTGACTGCACCCTGGCTCGTCCTAATCGAGGGGATATCTGAGAAATGATCATTTGATCGTATTTTCATTGCCAATAGATGGCTAGGTCTGGAGCCGTGAAAATAGTAATTTTGTCTTGTCCTATGTATCAAAAACTCAGACTGTTGTTTAAGTATGGAGTTTATTTCTTTTTTGACTATCTTACGTTGTGTGTTTAGTCGTTCATTATAGTCAGTTTGCAAGGATGCGTATAGGTCCGCATATAATGATTCCAGTCCTTCTAGCTTTTTTGACCGGGATTTTCGCAAATTGGAGGCAAATAGTGTGACATGACCCCTGATGAATCCTTTCAATGCGTTCCACAGGACCCTAGGGTCTTCTACTGTGCCAACGTTGATCTGCAAAAATTCAGCTAGTTTACTCCTGAACTCAGAACAGAAGTCGTCGTTCTTTAGCAAGGTCGAATTAAAACGCCATCTGGGAGCTCTTGCGGAGAGCCTGCCAAAGGTTGCCGTAAGGAAAATCCCCTTGTGGTCTGAGAGAGCCAAGGGAACCAATGAGACATCGAAACTATCAAACATATTAGGGGACGCGAATGCATAGTCAATTCGAGAGAAGCTTTTGTGTCTGGCTGACAGGTGAGAGTAATCTCTGAGGGTGGGGTTGCATAAGCGCCAGAGGTCTGAGAGCCCCGTGTCTTTGGCCCACATCCTGAGGGCCTCAGAGGCCCGTTTCTGGTCGCTCGTTTCAGAGGGCCCAGACCTATCCATCTCCGCATCCCAGCACGCATTAAAATCGCCACCCACAATGAGAGCGTATCCATTAAGTTCCAACATATTCTTCGTGATTGTATTATAGAACGCTGAATCAAATGTGTTAGGAGCATACAATGCTATTATAGCCATCTTCCTATGCAAGAATTCAACTTTTGCTATAGTAATCCTTCCCTCCGTGTCCGACCATACATCCAAGATTTTGATATCAAGGTTACGTCTTGTAACTATGACTACTCCTTTCGTCTTATCATCGGCTGAGGATGCGGAGATAACGTGATATTGCCGATTTGCCAGTCTTGACACGTCACCTACCATTAAATGCGTCTCACTAAGGAGAGCAAGGTCAATATTTCTCCTCTTCAATAGCCAAAGGACACTGGCACGCTTGTGTGGGGCGTTAAGCCCTCCTGCGTTCCAAATTAAAATATTCAATTTAGCCATGGTCGAGCTTGTATAAGTGCGTAGAGAACATACCCGTGCAGCCAGGCTGAGTACAGAGGTGCCGATCCCGGCGGGCCCGGACGGTCAATCCCAGGAGTTCAGAGGAGGAACACTTACACATATATAAGACAACAGTACATAGAACACATAAAAATACCACCCCAGCTACAACCCCCCCTCCTTCTACTCTAAACCCTAACCCACCCGTCCTACTATAAGTTCCTCTATACCCACTCTCCAATCCCCACCCTATGCCCCACCCACTGAGGATGGTCATCTTCCTATCACTTCCCACTAGAGACATGGATCAATAAGACGCTTCCCACTCCCACCCCCCTCTAGATAAACCCCTGAGTAAACCCCCACTAGTCCAATAAACACAAATAATAATAAAATAAAATTCAATAAAGATATCGGTCGAAAACCACCTGAGCCCTGGCCCCAACATGAGAAAACCATAATGGTAAAAATAGCCATTATTAAATAATAACTCCGCATCAACCTGCAGCCCTCTATTTCGGAATCTGCGCTTCAACATCACATTGTTATAGCCCAAAAAGGTATAGGAAAATTCAATACAAAATTAAATTAAAGCATCCCAGCCGATAGTCTAAGGCAGGTTCGGGTCACAGGTTAATTGTGCAAAATTGTGTGAACAGTGTCAATTAAACAATGACAAAAAAAAGGAGGAAGGGAAAAAAAAGGTTATGGTCAAAGTGCACCCCTTTAGCCGTCCCTCTGATCAGGCACAACGGCTGAAATGACCCAACCTATGTAAGATTAGAATTAAACACAATCATTCATTAATCAATCCGGGGATGGTAATAGGCAACACCTGACACCACCTGTCATCATACATTGTTTCAATAAAGATATCGGTCGGAGCAGTTAGTCCAAGGTAGGATCGAATCACATTTAAATTGCTCATTCAAATGCCATTAAAACATATAGGAAAATTCAATACAAAATTAAATTAAAGCATCCCAGCCGATAGTCCAAGGCAGGTTCGGGTCACAGGTTAATTGCTCATTCAATTGCCCTTAAAACAGCGACACTAATTATTATATAATTACTCAGCATCAACCTGTAACCATCTACCCTGGAGTCTGCATATTAATGTATCAACGTTATAGCATAAGTGCCTCACGGAAAATTCAAAACAAAATTAAGGCTTGTCAGTAGTTAGTCCAAGGTAGAACCGGATCACATTTAAATCGCGCATATAGATGACATAAAAACAGCGACAGTAGGAAAGAAAAAAGAAAGGAAGAGAGGGTAATGGCTAGAGTGCAAGCCATATAACCATATAGCCATTAAGTGCAAGCCATACCCGACCCAACCTGTTATCAAATATTGTTTATGCATATTCAACCGACCTTGGCATCTACTTTGGATCACCAAAGCTCAAAACAACCTGGATATAAAAATAAAAAGCATACCAGAAGTTAGTTAGGGACTCGGTCACTCTTGAACTGTGCAAACCAATGTCCCTTTGAACAGCAACAGCAACCAAAATACGTAACCATTAACGAATGTCTCAGCGCAGACCATAGTCGAAGCCCGCTGGCTAGCCCGAGGCTAGCGCGTAAGCTAGTGACGAATCCGGATAGCACGTTAGCCTACTATGTACATTGTTCAGCTAGCTCGTTAGCTTCCAAAGAGGCGATACACAAGTACGACCATGAGGTCAGCTTTAGCAAGTAACAGAAGTCATTGGGAAGCCCCGCTAGTTGGATGGGCAGAGGACAGTTAGCATGTCTGGGCATGACAGCAAGTGTTTGTGAATAGTCGACCTAATCAATGTATATAGGCCCAAACCGCCAAGTCACTCACCCTCCATAGATATCAAGCAACAGACTCGGGTGTCTTCGCGAGATATTCCTTCGCTTTAGCCAACGACCAAAACAAACGCTGACCACCGACCTTCTCCAACACAGATAGTTTCGCGGGAGCGAATAACGTGGGCCTCAGGCCTAGTCTCCATAGCTTAGTCAGGACCACCTTGTACTCGGCTCTCTGAGCTTGAACCTCCGGTGTAAAGTCCTCGAAAATGGCCACTTTGTGATCGCCAAACCTCAGAGTACCCCTTCTGGTACGAGCCGACCGCATGATGATTTCTCTCTGTTGGAGTCTGTTCAGCTTGACTATGATGGGCCTCGGTTCTTTGTTCACGCCGGGAGAAAACCTGCCCGCTCTGTAAGCCGACTCACAGATAGGAGGCGAGGGGAGGACGTCCGTCCCTAGTATCTTCTGCAGCAGTTCGGGCATGGTCTCAGAGAGACGGCCTTCACCGCTGGTCTCCGGTACTCCAACAATCCTGACGTTGTGGCGTCTATCCCGGGACTGCATCTCCTCCATCGCCGACTGTAGTTTGTTGACTTCAGCCTGCCTAGCCAGCAGGGCGGATTCAAGACCCGCCATCTTCTCACACTGTGATGATACCTCCGTCGTTAGCATGGCTAGTTCGTTAGCATTAGCCGATGAGGCAGCGTGAATCGTCTCCATCTTGTCTGTCAGCGGGACTACCGCCAGCCGTATTTCTTCTGATATCTCACGACGGAGGCTGATACAGAAATCCGCCAGCACTTGCTTCTGTGCTTCAGCGATGCGTGCCTCAGAGTCTGCGTGTACTTTCTTCTGTGCTTCAGCGATGCGTGTCTCAGAGTCTGCGTGTAGCTTGGTCATGACCAAGAGCACAGCTTCGCTTAACTCCCCGACAGCGGGAGACGGTACGGCCATGCTCGGCGGTGTCGGTGTCGTGCCTAACTCTTTCATGGCTCTGGTTTCCACCCCCGCCATCGTAGAAAGTCGAAAAAAGTTGATGAATGTATACTAAACACGACGACCTAGCAAACAGATAAAAAACAAATAAAAATAAAATAAAGACTAATGGGGAGAAACGTATATTCAGCACGGTAGAAGGGAGCTCATGTGAAAACACGTCTACTCCATGATCGCTCAGCTCCGCCCCCCCCAAATAAAGTTATTATTATTATTATTATTATAACTGTTCCCTGAAGAATATGCTTATATATACTGCTGACACATTAATTGGGATTATTGCAATTAATGTCTCAGCCAACCAGAATCTCTGTTAATCCGACTGGAGCCAAGTCCTCGAGATGCATTGATCACATAATACTAATACTCCTGCTATGTGTTCTAAACCAGTGTCCATCCCAGTTGGTTTCAGTGATTACAGGTTATTCACCCTGTACTGCGAGGCTCCAAGTGACTGATAGCTGGCTTGCTTCAATTGACAAAGCATTGCTTGTAGGCACAGTAATGCTTGATTTTAGTGCCGCTTTTGATTTGATAGACTATGACCTTTTAATTAACAAACTCTGCCATTTTATAGGTTAGGAGCTACCTGTCATCAAGGTCACAGAGATGCTATTTCAATGGCACGTTATCAAACAATAGGAATGTAAACTGTGGAGTTCCACAGGGGAGCGGCTTGCTATTAGAGATGCATCCCTGACCATGTACGCGGAGGATTCTACACTTTATTACGCAGCTCCCACTTGTACAGAGCTCAAACAGGTTTTGACTAGGGAGCTTAACAGCATATACAATTGGATCAAATGTAACAAACTTGTGCTGAATCCATCTAAAACTGTTGCCATGCTATTTGGCTAAAGTTTAGATTAGCCCAAGATCCTCAACTTAATTTAATCATAGAGGGTCAACCCATTCAACAATTAAATACGACTAAGCTATTGGGACTATGGCTTGACGGCACACTGTCCTGTCTGACCATATAAATAACATTGTCTGTAGAACGGGTGCATCAGTAGCAGCAGCACGAAGATGTGCTCCTTTTCTTCCATCTGTGTTGTTGAATCAAATGGTTTGCTCCTTGGTTCTCTGTCATCTGGATTATTGTTCAGGGGTGTGGTCATCTGCTTCAAAAGGCCTTCTCAGAATTGTATTGGGTTGTTCATCGTTTATTGTTTATTGTTTATTGTTTAAAAGGACCCCCATTAGCTGCCACCTAAGTGGCGAGCTAGTCTTCCTGGGGTCCACACAGAAAGACAACATAAAACACAACAATACATGAGATACATATGACAATCACAATTCACTTAATTAACAATGATAATCTAAAAACAGTAAAACATTGTAGACATCATTATAAACATCAGAATATTTTGCTCACATATTTAAGTAGTGCATTCTCAGGTGGTATTTGAAAGACACTTTGCTATTCAATTTACTTATGTTCAGTGGGCAGTTATTCCAATGATTGATGGCACGATAAACAACTGTCCTCTTTAAAGCATTTGATTTTGGACGTGGTAACATAATCTGTCCATCATCGGCTGACCTAGTCAAATAAGAATCATCGAGGGCTAATGTTGCTGAAATGCATGAGGAACTAAAATGGCTGAGTGTGGAGAAAAGACTGTCTACAAGTTTGCTTGTATTCTTTCACAAGGTAATTCATACTCGGACACCTGAATTTATGAGCTACAGTGCAGAGACACACACGCATACTACCAGAGCGGCCAGCAGAGGGCAGATGACTACCTAGAACATTTATTAGCCTGAAAAACACTGTAAATTACAGGGCTGTGAGGTCATCATGGAATAACCTTCCAAGGAACATTCGTTCTATCAGTGGAAAGGCATGTTTTAAGAAAATACTCAGAATCCACCTACATTCTTTAGTCTAAATAGAATGAACATGATTGTCTTATTTTTTTGTCTTTGAATTTTTAAATAATTGTGATTTTCTTTCTATGACAAATTTTATTGATTTTATCTTTTTGTTATTAGGATTATGGATTGCTTGATTATGTATGTGTTTATGTTTTATGTTTGTGTATGTCTGTCTTGGACCCCAGGAAGACTAGCTTGACGTCAAGGCATCCAGCTAATGGGGATCCTTTTAATAAACAATACATATCTTTAAACACAGAGCATTCCCTTTGACATTTAAAAATGCCATCCATGCTACAGTAAACAACTTTTCAGAAATGATAATCTTGTCTTCAGGTGCCAACTAGTATAGGTGCAAGTTGATGTGTATTTAAAAACCAAGCAGCAAGGTGTGAGCCTCTCTCTGACACAATGCAGGTGTTGCAATGCTAGTATGAAGTAATGCTAATATTAGAGAGAGAGAGAGAGAGAGAGAGAGAGAGAGAGAGAGAGAGAGAGAGAGAGAGACACAGTCAGTCAGTCAGTCAGTCAGTGACTACATCTGTTGTTAGATTTCTCAAGATGCCTGTAGTCACTGGGGTGTGATCAGACACACACACAGACACAGACCTCTCTCTCTCTCTCTCTCTCTCTCTCTCTCCTTCCCTCACTCTCTCCTTCCCTCACACTCTTGACACATGCACACACACACACCCTTCTCTCTCTCCCTCCCTCTATCTCTCCTTCCCTCACTCACTCCTTCCTTCACACTCTTCTCACACACACACACACACACACACACACACACACACACACACACACACACACACACACACACACACACACGTGATATTATCAACATGAAGACAACATTTATCTTTAATTACCCACAATTATACATATATCAATGAAAACGCTTGAGACGAATAGCCATATAACTCGGCATTTAAATATGTTGGACAGCCCATGTTGCTGTAAAGTCAATCTAACGATCTAAAAGGTGTGAATGTGATATATCACAAGAAAGTACTCAACCTCTACTGTCTTTATCTATGAACAAACACAACACTCTAACTCACCATCTTTAGATAATAAAGTACTCAACCTCTACTGTCTTTAACTATGAACAAACACAACACTCTAACTCACCATCTTTAGATAATAAAGTACTCGACCTCTACTGTCTTTAACTATGAGTGAACACAATATTATTAAGTAATTACCAAATAATCATGAATTGACAATGTAATTTTAAGCTGCGGTCCTCTGTGTGTTATTAGTTGAGACTTAGTTAACACAGTCATATGACTTCTGTCTTGTTCCAAGTTCAAGTAGCTTGAAGCAGTAGAAAATCATTAAAACACACCGTCGAAAGTAATATTTTTGTGAGTTAAGACTTTCCGTTCTGTCTTCATCTCTCCCTTTTCATCTCTCTTTCCATCTCTCTCTCTCTCCTCTCTCTCTCTCTTTCCATCTCTCTCTCTCTCTCTCTCTCTCTCTCTCTCTCTCTCTCCTCTCTCTCTCTCTCTCTCTCTCTCTCTCTCTCTCCCTATAACAGAGAGTAAGGAGGAGTAAGGATGGCATGCTGTCCAAGTCGTCGTCGGGGATGCAGAGTGGAGGAGAGGAGGAGCAGGATGAAGAGGCCCACACCCCCCTACCTCCCCCCATGGAGATCATCAAAGACTCAGCTCAGGAGGACAAGGTAGGAGAGAGGAGAGGGTCGTGCGAGCCGGGGGTTGGCAGAGCGGAGAGGGCAGGGGCTGACCTGGAAAGGATATAAGCGGGTGTGGCACCTAGGGTAAAAAAAGGGTATGGTAAAATCTGCCATTTTGAAATCCAAAATGATGTAGATTAGAGTTATCTTATCCTAAAAATGTACTCGCATTTGAATTCCCCAGAAACACATCATTTAGACACCTTGCATGTTAGTGTAACGGGGAAGTCCGTGGGTATGTCCACAGTCACTGAAACAGGTGTGTTGACGGGGGACTGTGGCAGTGCGGGCTGGTAAGTTAAACTCACTTCCTCCCTTTTCATCTCTCTTTCCACCTCTCTCTCTCTCTCTCTCTGTACTCACATTTGAATTCCCCATTAAGAAACACATCATTTAGACACCTTGCATGTTAGGATGCCCTTTTCATGCCCTTTTCTCCTCTCACTCTCGTCCCGCTCTCTTATTAATTCCTCCCTCTCTGTCTGTCTCTCTATCTCGCTCTCTATCTCGCTCTCCATCTCTCTCTCTCTCTCTCTCTCTCTCTCTCTCTCTCTCTCTCTCTCTCTCTCTCTCTCTCTCTCTCACTCTCTCAGTCCACAGTCTTGCTAACCTCTCTGCAACCCTCTACTGAAGGCCTAGTGCTGATGAGCTGGTTAGCGCTATAGAGAAACTGGTTAAAACCAATATGGTGTGTGTGTGTGTGTGTGTGTGTCTGTGTGTCTGTCTGTCTTGATTCACAGATAGAAGATGTCACAACGCAGTGATTCAACCATGGAGGGAGGGAGGGAGGGAGGGAGGGAGGGAGGGAGGGAGGGAGGGAGGGAGGGAGGGAGGGAGGGAGGGAGGGAGGGAGGGAGGACGGATGGCCGTCCTCCCTCCCTCCCTCCCTCCCTCCCTCCCTCCCTCCCTCCCTCCCTCCCTCCCCTCACCCAGGGGCGTCCATTTGGTATGGCAAGGTATGGCACTCGCCATACCTTGGCAAATACATTTGTCTTTTTGTCTTTTTTTTTTTTTTTTTTTTTTTTTTTTATACAATTCTTTATGTTGATTTAGAATTAGAATGTCAACATTATGAACGAAGCTTCGAACTATTCGGTACAGCCCTAGCATGTTTTGATATTGTCAATTATCTCACTTTTACTAGGTGACTTTTGCTGTGACTAACTGATTATGCCCAAAAAAAAAGGAAAATGGACATAGGGACGTTTTCTTATCAAACGGCAGCAGAGACAAGTGATACAGGGCCACAGGTAAGGTCTGGCTTAGTGATTATAACAGTGCAGTTCAGCATTCAGTAACCCATACTTTTTGTGAATGTGTTTTTGATACTACATTCTGTTGAACACACACCTCAAAACCGTACCTAAGGAAAATTGGCTCAATTGCAAGAAAAGTAATAGACAGTTATGATATTACATTCTGCATAATTTGTATGCAAAATATTGTGGTTCCCTGCTTTAGTCTGTTGACACATTTCTATACTAAAAATGCTTGTGTAGTCCTGTGTCATACCTAAATGTCATATAACTGAATTGTATAGAAACAACTCACCAAAAGTGACTATTGCACAACTGATTTGACAAAAAAAAAAAAAAAAAAAAAAAACCCGTCCTCCTTGCCATACCTTGCCTTTTAGGGAAAGGACGCCACTGCCCTCACCCCATCCCTGGAGCAAGCGTCATCATCGAACACGATGGACAGCTAAGAGTGTGTGTGTGTGCGTGTGTTCAGCTGAAATGGACAAGACCCAACACACAGACTGAAGTCCCTGTCTCTGATGAACTTATCACAGACCCCTGTGTGGTTGTGAATGCCAACATCACAATACCGCAGGAAGAGAATGTCGAACTGCACAGAGACTCTGAAGGAGGGTTCTGCTTAGCATGAAGCAGTCTGAGATCAGGCAGCACTGGTGTGGACTCAGATTACAGGGAAAGCTAGCTTGTTTGGAGTTTGCTGACCACTCGGTCTCACACTCAGTGTTTAAGAACGTTGCAGGTATTACCCACTCAATACAATCTGTCCACTTGGTATCCTCAAACTCACAGTCCATTCTGTTTAAACCATCAGGATTCACAACACCTAGAATCCATTGCACACTTAACAAACGGATGTAATGCATACAAACACCTGTACATAGCTCGTCATGACCGTATTGTGGACATTGTGTCTGATGCGGTACGGAAGATATCACCATCTAGTGCAGCAATGTACAAACATGCCAGAGTGAAACCAGAGTGGTTTGGCCTTACCAACGATGTCTTTGCTAACATACCAAATACACCTGATGTTGTTTTTGTTGACACCAGCCACAGGTAGGTGCTGGTCATAGAAGTAGGCTGTACCTTTGATCTGTACATGGACCAGGCCTTCCGGGACAAGTATATCAAATACCAACCACTGCTCAGTGTGATGGCTGACCTTGGGTATAGGTGTAGATATAGTGTACTTGTATTTGGAAGTCTTGGCCATGTATACAAATGCACCATGACCGGTCTGAGAATTGCTGCAATGTCTAAAAGAAAAGCCAAACAAATTGCCAAATATTGCTCTGTCTCAGCTATTATTGGCAGCTTAGCCACGTGGAGAAGGAGGTGCTATGTGTACCCTTAAGTCTGTTATAAGGTCTGTTATAAGGTCTGTTATTTAATGTTTGTGTAAAAGGTTAACTGGTCATTGATAACTGTGGAAGTATGATGAGACCCTCTTGAAAGAAATTTTATTTTTTTATATTAAAGCCATGTTGTCATTTTTGTTCACACATTTTTGGAAATATGGTAATGTAGGAATTTTGAACAACCGCTAATACACCGCCAACAATAGTGTGTGTTTAACAGCAGGAAAAAAACTTGTAATGTTATGATGTATACATATCAGCTGCAATATTTTAATGTAAAATGTACATTAATCAGTATTGATTCCTTAACTTTACAAGTTACAAGTAGATGTACAAGTTACAAATGTACAAGTAGATTACCATTTAGATTATGGTTGAATAAACATTGATGCTTAACATTGATTCAATATAAAATCAACAAGAATGTGCATGTAGATTACCATTTAGATGATGGTTGAATCAACATTTATAGTATCAGTTATGGTTGAAAACCTAACGTTGATTCAACATGTAAGTCATAGACAACGATTTGTATAATTTCGATGTCAGGCTTCAACATAGATTCAATATTTCTGCCTAACCCTATTTCAACGTTGATTCACTCATATTTTGCTATCTGGGCCCTGTCCTTCACTCCAGTGTTTGTGCTTTCTGTTAGTTAGATGTTCAGGTTGGGGGTCAATTCACTCTCATAACTCAGTAATTTCCACTTTGTTTATGCAGGATGAATATTTTCCTCAACTTTAACTCTTTCTCTGCCACACTGGTTCCGGGATACGGCTATGCGCTGCCACGCATTAAACTAATGGAGTCCGTCACCTTGTTTGCAGGGCTATAACTATATTCTATATTATAGCTATGGATGCAATACTATGGCCCATTTGACATTGAGTATCTATCGTTCAATATGTGAAAAAGAAAAAAAAATGTCATCCATACATTCCCGTTTTATACCGTGGTGAATATAAGTATGGTTTTAGAGCGAGGTAATTCCTGGGAGGCTAGTAATAGCCCGCAACGTATATTATACTAAATCCATTGGCATTTCGTCCCTACACACGCTACAATTAAAAAATCAAATGCATATGATAGGTATTATGTTCAATCATGAATGCATGAAAGGGGGGGGGGGGGTCGTTTCTGATTAATTGATTGCCAATAATGGCATTCGTTATTACAACAACATACGCTGATCAGGGCGATGGCTATGAAAACAAGGCACAATCAAGCTGAAATTTACGTCAAATTGCTCTTACCTGTGGCCGGTGGGATTCCAAAAATAATATTCCAATTATTTGATTGCCATCTGGTAGATCGTATGTCCATTTGGCCCACGACATAACCCACCACAGAATAATCAATCGGGGGTGCCGAAAACGATTCAATGCGATCGGGTGAAGCCCTAGGTTCGACACACAGCCCAATAGACAAGGTTTCTAATGGTGCTCGATACCGCCACCTGGTAGGATGCGGCCGGTATTGCACTATAGTGATCTCAGACCCATCCCCATGAATACACCAGGCTCCCTGGATGGATAATGAATGGAAATATCGAATAAAAGAAATAACGATCAAATAACGAGTATACTCGTTGTTGGCATTCAACGATTGGCGGCCAATAACGAGTATAATCGTTGTTGGCAGAGAAAGAGTTAAGAAACATGGTCTATAAGATTACAAACATTGTACCCATATTCATAGTATTATCATGTGTTTTCCCAAACAATATGGTGTAGTATGCCACAGCTCAGGGGCCACATTGTCATTTAATAATCTGCTATTTGATTACAATCACACGTTGCCAACTTGCTATACAATCACAATTTTGAATTGTTTTGAAATCACTGTTTGGACCCTGCTAATAGCCGATTGTGGCTATATCTTTTTTTTAATTTTGTTTTTATAACCTGATCAGCAGCACATGAACAGACAAGGAATGGACTTCAAATAAAGAAAATAAAGGATTAAAACTGACAGTTCATTATTAAAGTAATATTCATGATTGTGTCGGATTATGACATGTATAATCATGGAAATAATAGCAGAAACATTCTATGGGTACATGTATAATCATGTAAGCAGGTCCTGGTTTCTTGGCTCTCTCCCCCTCTCTCTCTGTGGCACAACAGAGCACCAAGATCTTAATCAGAGACCATAAATACTCACACACACACCATGGCCTAAATACAAAAGGCACATTCATTTTCCCAAGACGCAGAGTTGGAGCAATAGCTTTAACTCAATTAATTTGACACGAAATGCCACAAGTAACTAAATTATGACTTGACTAAGATTACCCCGAGATTAGGGGACGGGGCCAAGTAGAGTTTAAGTACTAAACGATAAGACACATATCAATAAATCTTTTTCCCTCCCTTTCCAACACACACACCAACACACACACAGCATACACACACACACACACCAACACACAATAGCACACACACACACACACACAGCATACACACACACACACACCAACACACAATAGCACACACACACACACACCAGCATGCACACACACACACCAACACACACGCAGACACACACACACCAGCATGCACACACACACACACCAACACACACGCAGACACACACACACCAATTATATGACGTGCCATGGGGAGGGGTGAAAAAGGGATCGGAGGAGGGAAGCCAGGACACACTTCTGCTTTTTTCTTGAGAGGAACACACGCTGTGGCCGGCCGGTCAATATCACTTTGTGTTCAAACTACTAGTATTATTGTTTATTCCACTTTTTATATCTTATCTACTTTTATACCTTGTTCATTCATTTTTATATAATAAAACTACCTCAAAAGTGTTTCATTCTTTACTTCTTTTTTCTTATTACCGATCGGGTTCTCAAAAGGTTCCAGACCGACAATTGTCAGCCATCATACTTTTGTTTGATTCTGTGCTGATTCTGTGACCATGTGGAGCATTGGACTGTGCGATACCCTTCATGCTGGAAGCTTGCATTTTATACCCATCGTGGAAGAGTGGAGAAACAAGGGATGTAAATGCTCCCCTCTGTCACACCAGTTGAAACTGAAACCCACTTTGTCTGGCAGCCATTGTTCATCCTGGCGTTCTGTGGATTACCACCTTGACTCCAAGGAAAACGACGAGAAGAAACCACTTCACCTGAAACAGAATACAGCCACGGACAGACATTGGCCAATGTCCTATTCAGCAGCCATGTTGGCTCCACCCCTCCTCTTGGGAGTCAAGGCAGCACCATAATAAAGGAAGATTTCTTGTGTGTGTGTTCGTTGCTATGGGAGATTTACATGGCCAGTTTGTGCTAGCAGGCGATGATGTTTTTGAACCACTAACATTTACTGAATAGTTCTAGCGTGGAATACCGTTCACAACCACTTTCAGAAGAAAATGCCTAATTTATATGCAGTGGCAGAGTAGGTAAAACACTGGAAAAGCATAATATTAATGTTCTACTGTGACTTATTTACAGGATCCAGTAATAAGACACCAACTTATTATGTTTTTGTTTATATATTTCTCATAATGTATACCAGCACATAGCAACCCTTGTCTCTTCCATTGCCATGTACAACACAATGGTTTCTAAGTTACAGGCAGCCATGTTGGAAGACACAGGAGAACTACACAAACATTCCGTGCAAGGCCTCTATTGTAGCAAACTAGTCTCATTACTGTTTTGTCTACTAGCCAGCCGATATCCATGACTGATTTTGAGATAGTACACTTTTACACCATGCCAGGATAATAAGAAGAGGATGGGTCAGAGGAAGAGGTTATTCAGCACTGGGATGTGATTTGTCCCTCAGTGAGGCAGGCATGATGATGCTGACCCATCCTCGTGTAATGCTAGGTCCCATGTAGAGTAATATATCCTCATAAATGTAAAGAACTGTGGATATGACAGTGAATATAGCAACATTGATTGCTGTGGAACTGTGAATATAGCAACATTGATTCAATGTTGAAATTACATCAGACTCATAGTTTTGGTTGAGGTTGAAAACGGCATTTTGAATCAACATTGAATCAACTTTTAATTAAAGGTGCTATAGATAACATTATATTTTTTAAATATATCGATTTTCCCTCCAAATAATTATTGATTAATGCATTTATAATAAAGAAAAATGTTCGCAGGTCCAAAATGAATGTTGTTTCCATGTTGCAGGCATGTATCACCTCCTTACTTCCCATTTCCCCACTTGGAATGCACCTGATTAGATAAATGACATGCTGGTGCTCTAGTGCGACATCTAGTGGCTGAATGTTATTTATAGCACCTGTTGACAATGACATGACACTGTTGATGACCTTTGTTATGTTGGAAAAGCAGCATTGAATCCACATTGAGTCAATGTTGACGACAACAATGTTGTGTGTTTACATGTCACGTTGGTGTTTGGGATGGAGCCCAAAGTGACTGATCACATCTCTGTTTTCTCACCTACTGTAGCTAGGCCTACACACAGCTGAGATAATGATGGGAGACATTGAATTGAGATAAGACAATCATGTAAGAGCAGAATATCATTAGACAGTATTTAATCGTCCTTTTCCTGGTATGGCACATTGATGAACAGAAATCATAGGGTTTCCACACTATGTTAGTACTGTGCCAGCACAAGAGAGATGTCTGGCAGAACCCATTATCACTGCACACTAGACCTTCCTTCATGAGAGTGTAGCTTGTTATCTCAAAGACTTCTTGTTGTTGTTCTTGATGATGATGATGATGATGATGGTGATGATCCTAGAGACGGGGAACTAGCTAGCCGATAAGGAAAGTGCTGTTTTGTTGACGGAAGTAATTGATGCCAATAGGGAGGTGTAGTGGTTACGTCATTGCCGTTTTTCGTGTTCCACCCTCTGTCCAATGCAATGTATTTCCCCATTGCCCATTTCTAAATCGTCTCGTTTAAAACAAATAAAGCATTAACATTTGCATGGTGTATACCTTTCTGTGCTTATTCATCCACAATCTATAGCTCAACATGAAAATATTTGCAATTAATCATAAAAGAAAATCGCCAAATTGTATTTCAACCAAAAATGCTTAAACAATAATGTTTTGTGCAAAAATGTAACGCTTTTCAATTTCCATGCAACAGAATTGTTACGATAATCCATTTTCCCAATCCATATACGGGTGGAACAACCAGTGACGTCAGACTACACCTCCCTATGGTGAGGTTTATAAGTGAGATCAAACTAGTTAGAAATTAACCAGATGGATGCACAACTTCTTCTACACTAATAAACCAGATGGATGCACAACTTCTACACTAATAAACCAGGTGGATGTTCATCTTCTTCTACACTAATAAACCAGGTGGATGTTCATCTTCTTCTACACTAATAAACCAGGTGGATGTTCATCTTCTTCTACACTAATAAACCAGGTGGATGTTCATCTTCTTCTACACTAATAAACCAGGTGGATGTTCATCTTCTTCTACACTAATAAACCAGGTGGATGTTCATCTTCTTCTACACTAATAAACCAGGTGGATGTTCATCTTCTTCTACACTAATAAACCAGGTGGATGTTCAACTTCTTCTTCACTAATAAACCAGGTGGATGTTCATCTTCTTCTACACTAATAAACCAGGTGGATGTTCAACTTCTTCTACACTAATAAACCAGGTGGATGTTCAACTTCTTCTACACTACTAAACCAGGTGGATGTTCAACTTCTTCTACACTAATACACCAGGTGGATGTTCAACTTCTTCTACACTACTAAACCAGGTGGATGTTCAACTTCTTCTACACTAATAAACCAGGTGGATGTTCAACTTCTTCTTCTACACTAATAAACCAGATGGACGCTCAACTTCTTCTACACTACTGCTGCTTCCATTCATGCCACGCTGCATCCTTCAGTAGAATGACACTAAATGCTCAGTAGGAGGGAGGCAGAATGGCCCAGAGGGAAGCCAGGCAGAGCACATTGTATAGAGAACATTACATTCAACAGTAGAAACACAAACACTCACAGTTCTCTGATCTCTAGGGGGAAAGAAAATAATTTCTGATTTCTAAATCATCACGACGGAGTGTGAATATTCTACATACAGGGTCTCCCCTGCCTACTGTACGAAACACCAACATAGTTCTTATATTTTGTGTTATCATTTCCTTTCACAGATGATTGTACAGAAGTGGACATGTCCCTGGAGAGGATGTGTTTATACCAGCACAGTTCAGAACATCCACACCTTCCTCTGGGTCGTCCCGTTCAGCCTTTTCAGCTTGATCATCTCACACTCTTCAGTAGAGATGACTGACCTGTGATCAGTCTGATCGCCTCTCATCCGCCCAGTTCATCACACTTGAAGCCCTGTCCAGTTCAGACAGTTCAGTTCAGTCTAATATACAAAAGTGCATACGTCATTTGATAAAATATATACAACGTTTGGAGACACCTGAGAGATTGCGGAAGACACTGCTATGAGTAAAGCTGCCTTACTGAGATCACAGCTTTGCATTGTGTTTCCAATACAGTAGTGTCTGTTGTTCCAGTGGTTGTACAGCATTGCAAAACCTTGGACTGTGTTGGCTAAACCTGAAGTAACTTTGCATTAGGATGGCTAACGTGCGCTAGCATAAACTAACATAAGCTAGCATAAGCTAATGTAAGCTAGTGTAACGGTTGTGACATCGTCACCTTAAACTTCGATGCCCCGAGGGAGTTTCGAACCCAGGTCTCCCACGCCGCGGGCAACAGCACAGACCGCTATACCAAGAAGTGAACTCACTGCTTTGTAACGTGTCTATGTGTCTTTTGAGGATGAGAGTGAGTTTAACCCATAGCACCGCTACTCACCCCAGTCACTTCACAACATCTGAAGTCCATCGTGACTGCGCTTCACGGTACCATCCGCTACACTCACCCTCCTTAAACTCACTCCACCCAAGGCATCCGGGTCAGTCGGCACCAATGTAACGGTTAGGGATGTCCCGATCACGTTTTTTTGCTCCCGATCCGATCCCGATCATGTGATTTTGAGTATCTACCGATACCGATATTTCCCGATCCGATAAAAAAAAAAATATATATATATTTTTTTTTTTATTCAACAAACATGACCATGTTCACGTCTTAAACTCATACTGAGGCCTTAGTTTTGGTTTTAAATTGCATATCATCATTAATTTATTTATTGTCACACAGAGCAGAAGAATTTTGCCAAAACAAACCAATAGTATCCAGCTGCAGAACGGCAGACCAGCCACACTCTCAGACCCAAACGCATTTCCTTTGATTTAATTATACATCAAATGATTTATGTCAAGGATTGCAATGCCTCGCTTGAATGAAGTTAACTTTTCACCTGGATAACGTCAACATTCAGGGTGAATGTAATGTGAGAAATTGGGATTTAAAAAAAATAATAAAAATGTATTAATTTGGGTCTGAGAGTGTGGCTGGTCTGATTGATTGATTGATTGATTGATTGATTGATTGATTGACACACACACATTTTACACTGTACATTGGAATACTGACAAAGCCTTACTTGGTCATTTACTGTACAACTAGGTTAGGACATTTGTAGGGGCCAGTTTCGAATTGCAGTCTCCCGTAGGTGTCCCTTGAGAGAGGTTTTGAATGTGGGTAGTGATTCACATTCCTTTACAGCTTTAGGTAGGGCGTTCCACATTGATGTGGCATAATTGCGAAACGTGTTTAGTCCCTTGTTTGAGCCGAATCTGGGTTTTACATGATTTGTGGAGCTCCCTCTGGTGTTGTGATCGTGGTATTCACTGACCTTTGGGAAGTATTTTGACATGGACATGGGTACCTTGGTCGTGTAGTGTATCTTGTAGACCAGGCCCATTGCAAGTTGCTGTACTCTGTCGTCTACTCTAAGCCATCCTAGGTTGTCAAAGTGGGCAGGGGTGAGGTGGGTTCTAGGAGTCAGGTCAAGCAGTAGTCTGACTAGCTTGTTTTGAGATGTTTGTAATTTGTTTTTTAGTGCCTTTGAGGTGCTTTGGTACCATGAGGTGCAAGCATAGTCGTAGTACCCTTGAATGAGTGCTCCTGCTAGAGTCTTCAGGGTATTCTTGTTTACCAGAGAGGAGATCCGGTACAAGAATCGCGTTCGTTGGTTGACTTTTTTTTATTACATTGGATGCCATTTTGTCACAGGAAAGATTAGCCTCTAGGATGTAACCCAGGTAGGTAATTTCATCTTTCCTTGTGATAATATTGTCACCCACTGTCTGCCGTTCTGCAGCTGGATACTATTGGTTTGTTTTGGCAAAATTCTTCTGCTCTGTGTGACAATAAATAAATGAATGATGATATGCAATTTAAAACCAAAACTAAGGCCTCAGTATGAGATTAAGACGTGGACATGGTCATGTTTGTTGAATAAAAAAAAAAATCCTGATTTTTAATTTAATTTTTTTGTCGATCCCGACCTTCGGAAAATCACGTGAACGGCCCCGATCCCGATCACGTGATCGGATCGGGACATCCCTAGTAACGGTTGTCATATCGTCACCTTAAACTTCGATGCCCCGAGGGAGTTTTGAACCTGTGGTCTGCCGCACCACGGGTCGACAGCACAGACCGCTATATACCAAGAAGTGAACTCACTGCTTTGTAACGTGTCTGTGTGTCTTTTGAGGGTGAGAGTGAGTTTAACCCATAGCACCGCTACTCACCCCAGTCACTTCACAACATCTGAAGTCCTTCGTGACTAACGTAGACATAACGTGAACTAACATAAACTAGCATAATCTAGCATAAGTTTACCAGTGAGGAGTGATGTTAGAAATGATCAAAGCGATCAAACAGTGTTAAAAGCGCTGTACGTTTACAATTTTGACAATCAATCACTAAAACAAGAGTCTCCAAAGGCGGGTGACATTTGATCAAACGATGTCTACGTGCAGTTTAGTCCAGTTCAGTTCAACCTGGTTCTGTTAAGTTCAGCTCAGTTCAGCTCAGTTCAGTTCAAGATGGTTCTGTTCAGCTCAGTTCAGTTCAGTGTAGTCCAGTCTATAGTTTAGCACAGTAGTAGTGATCATCAGGTACGTGTAGGCGGCAGGCCAGTACACAACTGTTCAATCATCCATGTTAGCTCTCCTACGCATGAAGGCCAGTACAGAACTGTTCATCCTCCATGTTAGCTCTCCTACGCATGAAGGCCAGTACAGAACTGTTCATCCTCCATGTTAGCTCTCCTACGCATGAAGGCCAGTACAGAACTGTTCATCCTCCATGTTAGCTCTCCTACGCATGAAGGCCAGTACAGAACTGTTCATCCTCCATGTTAGCTCTCCTACACATGAAGGCCAGTACAGAACTGTTCAATCCTCCACGTTAGCTCTCCTACGCATGAAGGCCAGTACAGAACTGTTCAATCCCCCATGTTAGCTCTCCTACACATGAAGGCCAGTACACACCTGTTCATCCTCCACGTTAGCTCTCCTACGCATGAAGGCCAGTACAGAACTGTTCAATCCTCCATGTTAGCTCTCCTACACATGAAGGCCAGTACAGAACTGTTCAATCCTCCACGTTAGCTCTCCTACGCATGAAGGCCAGTACAGAACTGTTCAATCCCCCATGTTAGCTCTCCTACACATGAAGGCCAGTACAGAACTGTTCAATCCTCCACGTTAGCTCTCCTACGCATGAAGGCCAGTACAGAACTGTTCAATCCCCCATGTTAGCTCTCCTACGCATGAAGGCCAGTACACACCTGTTCATCCTCCATGTTAGCTCTCCTCCAATGCAGCTCAGCAACTAAAGTTCAAGGTCAATACAGCACAGTTCAGCTGTCACATTGCTTCAGCTCCATACGCTCCAATGTGTTCATTTCTGCTCAGTTCAGTTCAGCTTTTTTAAGCAGTATTATCTGACAGCCAGGGAACAGTCTGGGTTTGGTAAATATGGGACCTCCTTATTTCTTATTTTGAGTTTAAAGGCATGTGACCGAGTTCTCTGATGTTGGACACAGGAACTGGGATCCAGGGTTCAGATACATTTACTTTCAATTCAGTCAAACCAACATTTATACAGAAATTGATGTTTACTTGCTGATGATGGAACGTCAATTCTAATACACTTTAATTATATGGGATAATACAACCTGTTCATGCCAAAAGCTTTTCAATATTTGAATCAGCAAGAGAATCCAATGGAGGGGCCTCTCCGTGGGCTTATAGGTTCAACACATCACTGTCAACTCCTGTGTGTCTCCTATCTCTCTACACATGTTCACAGTGAACTATGTGACTAACTCTAGTCTGGACACGATGGCGCCTCCTAGTGGTCACAGGATCCATTTAATTTGAATCCACCGCTGCCATGTTGGTTGATGTCGATCAGGCTTTCATTCCCTGACGGTCAGGAGGTCAGGAGATTATTTAGATCATTCTGGTTGAGATGAGGGACCTTTACGACCTCCAGGACCAGTTTCATTTCAACCATCTGATGACCGTTAGTTTTCCACTGCAGCTCCAAACCAAGTCTTCAGTCCTACTGGCCTGATTATTATTATTATTCCCCCAGCAGCCAACAGGAAGTGTGCCGCCCGCTCACAGAGTGTTGCCCAGACTGCTGCTCACCAGGCCTTTGATATTGGTGACCGGCCTGATGTCATGGAGCTGCCTGCGTCGGTCCATAAACGCCGCCAACCGCGCCGTGTCCAACGGCGTTTTGGAGTACTCCCCGCCGTGCGCTCCCCCCCGGCCCACCCACGGGTGCTGCAGACAGGAAGTGGTGCTGGGCCTCTTCCTGGGGTCCAGCTGGAGAGCGGAGGACACAAAGTCCTTGGCCGCTTGGCTCACGTCCCTGAAGAAGTCCTCCGGGAAGCAGAAGTCCAGCCGGCAGACGTTGACGCAGGTCTCCTCGGGCGACTCGTCCAGGAATGGAGACACCCCGCTGAGCGTCACGTAGACCAGCACGCCCACGCTCCACACATCGGTCGCCACGGAGACAGGCGTGCCCTGGATGAGCTCGGGCGCGGCGAACTCGGGGTTGCCTAGCAACAGGTGGACGTAGCGGCGGTGGGCGGAGACTTGGACAGCGTCGCCGAGGTCCACGAGCTTAATGCAGGGGATGGGAGAGTGGAGGTCCAACAGGATGTTCTCTGGCTGAGGAGAGGAAGATAGGAGAGATTACACTGAGGGAGGGAGGGAGGGAGGGAGGGAGGGAGGGAGGGAGGGGGGGAGGGAGGGAGGGAGGGGTGGAGGGAGGGAGGGGTGGAGGGAATGATGGTTGGATGGAGGGGTGGGTTGATGGATCATGGGAGGAAGGGAAGGAGGGAAGGAAGAAAGGAAGGAAATAATGATGAAAAGGTGGGTGCGAGGGAGGGAAGGAAGGAAGGCATTATGGATGGATGGGTGGATGGATGGATAGATGAATGGATTATGGGAGGAAGGAGGAAGGGAAGGAAGAAAGGAAGCAAGGGATGGGTGGATGGATGGATAGATGAATGGATTATGGGAGGAAGGAGTAAGGGAAGGAAGCAAGGGATGGGTGGATGGATGGAAATGTGGGTTGATTGGGTGGGTGGGTGGGTGGATGGGTGGACTCTATAAGAGAGTACACCTACCTCACTATAATATATACTTGTATGTGCAATATGACAGATGTTGGGACAAAAATGGTATTCGTTAATGTGCAATATTTTTCGCCGATGTGAAATGTTTTTTTTTTCTGCTGTGATGATTTTTCAATGCTTTTTTAAAAACCTTGTTCCTGTGAATAAGTGCATCATATGTAGCAGAGGGTCTGAGTGGGTGCAGGAATGTGTGGTGAGCAGTGATGCCACAGATTACTTGTAAAAGTAATCTGATTACTGATTACTGATTACTCCTTTAAAAAGTAATCTAAGTTACTTTACTGATTACTTGATTATCAGAGTAACTTAGTTACTTTGAAAGTAACTAGGTTACGAAGTCGTTGTCGTTCCCCCAACAGTTTCTTTTTAAACGCTTTATTGAAAGTGCATAAATAGTTTTTAACTTGTTTCTCTGCACATAACGTAAATTGTTAAACTAGTGCTTCAGCTTCTGTACCATCAAGTATGGTAAAGCAACAGTCTATGATGCTCACAGCATTAGAGCAGCCAGCCAGTGGTTTTACAAAACCAGTGTATCACATCTAACAAATGCAGGCTGAACTATTCAATTATATCAACTGTAACTATTAAATTGTTTTTATAAATGTCTCTCTATAAACATACAATCAGTCTCTCTTTAACATGTAAATTAACTGTAAATCTGGCAAATAAGAGCTTTTGCTCTGCCACCATCAACCCTCCTGTACCTAGTCGAAGCGTCGGCTAGTGTTGTGATTCCAGATGCTTTCAATGCAATTGGATGTGCTGTTTTTAGCGGTAGACAGTATTTTGTTTCCTCCGTTTTTGCCAAGCGTTTTGGGGTGGAATTCTCCGGACGACGGAGCCCTGCTGTCACACGATTGGCGCATATGTCACATGACGTGCTGTGAAGACCCGCCCTACTCTGCCTCTGATTCGCAGACTGTGGATGGGGAATGTGATTGGACCAAAGCAGAGTCACTCACAGACAGAGGGTCCAGTCACGCCGCGGGACACATTCTTATATTTAACCCTTTCACTGCCACACAACGTCACTCCCAAATAAGAAAAACAGCTCAAAATGTATTTTTGACTGTCGAAAACGAAATAAAATACTGCATTCCGCCTGCATTATGAATTTATGATGAGATAGTAACGAAATAGTAACGCACAGCCACTTGGACAAGTAACTGCAATCAGATTACTGGCTTTTAAAGATTAACGCGTTAGATTACTATTTTCGGGGAAAAGTAATCAGATTACAATAACGCGTTACTGGCATCACTGGTGGTGAGTCAGTGAGTGTGGGTATGAGTGGTGTGGTAGAGTGGGTACAACACATGTGTGTATGGTAGTGTGTCTATAGGTACATAATGGATGTGTTGTGTGGTAGAGTGGGTACAACACATGTGTGTATGGTAGTGTGTCTATAGGTACATCATGGATGTGTTGTGTGGTAGAGTGGGTACAACACATGTGTGTATGGTAGTGTGTCTATAGGTACATCATAGATGTGTTGTGTGGTAGAGTGGGTACAACACATGTGTGTATGGTAGTGTGTCTATAGGTACATCATGGATGTGTTGTGTGGTAGAGTGGGTACAACACATGTATGTATGGTAGTGTGTCTATAGGTACATCATGGATGTGTTGTGTGGTAGAGTGGGTACAACACATGTGTGTATGGTAGTGTGTCTATAGGTACATCATGGATGTGTTGTGTGGTAGAGTGGGTACAACACATGTGTGTATGGTAGTGTGTCTATAGGTACATCATGGATGTGTTGTGTGGTAGAGTGGGTACAACACATGTGTGTATGGTAGTGTGTCTATAGGTACATCATGGATGTGTGGTGTGGTAGAGTGGGTACAACACATGTGTGTATGGTAGTGTGTCTATAGGTACATCATGGATGTGTTGTGTGGTAGAGTGGGTACAACACATGTGTGTATGGTAGTGTGTCTATAGGTACATCATGGATGTGTGGTGTGGTAGAGTGGGTACAACACATGTGTGTATGGTAGTGTGTCTATAGGTACATCATGGATGTGTTGTGTGGTAGAGTGGGTATGTAGGTATCGTGGTTTTAGGTGCTGCACGAACCAATCTCGTTGTACTGTATTGTGCAATGACAATAAATCGTTCTACTCTTCTACTTCTACTTCTAAAAACAGATCCAACAGAGCCTCGCCACCACACACACACACACTGACTGACCTTCAGGTCCAGGTGAGCCACGCGGCAGGTGTGCAGGTGCTGCAGAGCCTCCAGCGTGTCTCGGATGAAGAACGCCACCTTCTCCTCCATCAACTCATCGTGGGCCACCAGGTAGTCCAGGAGACGGCCGTCCTCCAGCCTGAAACACACAGGTCTTGTGAGGTCATTGGGTCTCATTCACCAACGGACTTAAGACAAAAGTCAAGAACAGTTTTTGTTGTACAGTAGCTCCACTTAAGACCTTTTAGGGGCAGATTTTGAGATTTACGAACGTTCCCTTCTCAGGGATTGGCTCTTAGCTAAGAGCAGGATTTAGGAGCGCTGAAGAGCAGGATTTAGGAGCGCTGAGGAGCAGGATTTAGGAGCGCTGAGGAGCAGGATTTAGGAGCGCTGAAGAGCAGGATTTAGGAGCGCTGAGGAGCAGGATTTAGGAGCGCTGAAGAGCAGGATTTAGGAGCGCTGAGGAGCAGGATTTAGGAGCGCTGAGGAGCAGGATTTAGGAGCGCTGAGGAGCAGGATTTAGGAGCGCTGAGGAGCAGGATTTAGGAGCGCTGAGGAGCAGGATTTAGGAGCGCTGAGGAGCAGGATTTAGGAGCGCTGAGGAGCAGGATTTAGGAGCGCTGAAGAGCAGGATTTAGGAGCGCTGAGGAGCAGGATTTAGGAGCGCTCAAGAGCAGGATTTAGGAGCGCTGAGGAGCAGGATTTAGGAGCGCTGAGGAGCAGGATTTAGGAGCGCTGAGGAGCAGGATTTAGGAGCGCTGAGGAGCAGGATTTAGGAGCGCTGAGGAGCAGGATTTAGGAGCGCTCAAGAGCAGGATTTATTATTTATTGTTGGTTTTATTTACATTTTTGGACATTGTTTATTGTATACATTGTAAGAGCCAGTGGAGAAACAAAAATGGCAGAGCTATTTACATTACAAAACAATAACTGTACTTAGTCAGTAGATTTCATTCACGGTTTTTGCTGCCCTGTCAGGGGCGCCTGGTGGTACTAAATCCAGATTGAACTCTGCCATTGGGAAGAGGAGATTTGGCCTGATCCATAGATGTGTGAATTGGCCATAATAAGGTAATTTATAGGCCTGATATTCTTTATTCTATATTCATATTTCAAATTGCAGGTGTCCGGAGGGCAAAATCCAGTACTGTATCTACAAAAAACCCTGTAAATCAACTGCCCTTTATTAATTTGCTTAAATTTTATAAAAAAATATTCTAATATTTTTTTGTTCTCACTTTTACTGTATTTTTGCTCCCATCCTGTTATGGTTTGTAACCGACCCCAATCGCACAACACAAGACAGGTATGAGAGTAAGCCAAGAACTGGGCATTTATTGAAACACACAGAAAATGGCACTGTCCCTTTAAGGGAGAACACAAATTACTGGATAACAAGACAGGGAAAAGGCACAGTGCCTTTAAGAGGCGAGCTGGCTAAGGGGAAGGCTAAGGGAAGGCTAACGGAAACAGGGCCGGGGCAAGGGACAAGGCAGGAAAAGGGAGGACTAGGAGGACTGGACAGGGAGGACTAGGAGGACTAGAGTGGGGAAACAGGGACAGAGGCCCGCGGAGGCGGGCTGGGGAGAGGGAGGACTGGAAGGACTAGACAGGGAGGACTAGGAGGACTAGACGGACTGGACGGAATGGACAGGGAGGACTGGAGAAAACAGGGTAAGGCCTTGGAACAGGGCGAGGGCTGGAGCTGCATACTGGGACAGAGAAAACAGGGTAAGGCCTTGGAACAGGGCGAGGGCTGGAGCTGCATACTGGGACAGAGAAAACAGGGTAAGGCCTTGGAACAGGGCGAGGGCTGGAGCTGCATACTGGGACAGAGAAAACAGACAAAGCCTGGGATACAAGCATTAATGAATGTTGCTGCTCTGCAGCTTCTCCCGGGATGGTTCGTCTGAGGAAGCAGACGGTGGACGTCAGAGCCGCTCTGCAGATTTCTCTCGGCAGATCTCCGAGGTGGTAAACGGGACCGAGAGGGAGAGAGGGAGCGGGTTAGCTCAGAGTACAGTGGGGAACAGAGCAGGTGACAGGAGTAGTGACTTGTCCCAAAACAGAGTAATCCAAGTGACTGAATCTTCGGTGTAAATACACACTGTGAGTAACGTCCCAAACATAAATCCACGTGATAGAATCTTCGGTGCAAATAAACACTGTGAGCGAAGTCCCAATAATAATCCAAGTGACAGTATCTTCGGTGTGAATACACACAGTCAGCGAAGTCCAAACAATAATCCAAGTGATAATATCTTCGGTGTGAATACACACAGTGAGCGATGTTAAAGCAAATATTATCCCAATGAACAGTCCAAAAAGCTGACACTGGGTGAGTGACAGTCTGACAAAGTGCGTAAAGAGAGCAGGATCAACAGGGCGAGCGCGTCGCCACGGGGAACGGGTTGTCCACGCGGAGGTCTGAGTGGTGCGCGACTGCTTGGAGTAAGCGCCGGTACGGAGGGCGCATCTGGCGCGGAGGTCTGAGTGGTGCGCGACTGCTTGGAGTACGCGCCGGTACGGAGGACGCATCTGGAGTGCGTCTGAATGCGCGTCTGGAGTGAAGAGCGCGTCTGCGCGGAAGAGCGCGCCAGGCTCGGAGGTCTGGATGGTGCGCGTCTGCTTTGAGTACGTGCCGGTACGGAGAGCGCATCTGCTGCGCGGAGGTCTGGAGTGGAACACCGGAATACCTCCCGTAGAGGTTTAGAGAGCCTCTAGGTCTGGATGCGCGTCTGGACGTCTGCTGCGCGGAGGTCTGAAGTGGAACACTGGAATACCTCCCGTGGAAGTTTAGAGAGCGCAATCCAGTGTCTCCTTCCAGGCAAACGGCGACAGGAGGCGAAGGCTAGAGCGCATCTAACGCCAGAGATGAAAACAGCATAACAGACAGAGAACCTCCCGAAGGAGTCTTGGTGATAGAGATATGATACGGAATGATACGGGACGACCCGACAAGGGACAGAGGGGAAGAGCGAGGTACTTAAAGCCCACAGGGGAACTAATTAGGATAAACATCAGGTGCGTGAAGGTAATTGATACTTGAACTAGAAGTGTGTGTTCGGCACCAGACCAATCAAACACATAATGACAGGTAGTCCAAGGGTGTGGCTGCTGAAGAGCAAACGAACGCGAGGGTGGGGGCTAGTGAGGTGAGGAGAATGCAATTGATTAACAGAAAACTAAAGGAACAGAGCGAGTAGGCTTAAAGGAACAGAGCGAGTAGGTGAGCAACGGACAAAACCTCACACATCCCAATTTAGTCGTTATGCCAATTCCCTTCCTGGTCGTTGCACGCACTGTCCCACTGTCGGCCTAGGGAGGGTGTAGAACTACCACATGCCTCCTCCGATACATGTAGAGTCAGCCAGCCGCTTCTTTTCACCTGACGGCGAGGACTCTCACTGGGGGAATGTAACGCGTGAGGAGGTTCACGCTATTTCCCCCCCCGATCCCCTCCCTGCTGAACAGGCGCCCCGACCGACCAGTAGGAACCGCAGTTTACAACGACCACATACCCCACTGGCTTCCCACCCGCTAACACCGCCAATTGTGTTAGTAGGGACGACTGACCAAGCCGGAGGCACCGCTGACAGCTGGATTCGATCCCAGAGTCTCTGCGGTGGTAGGTGAGTGCATTCTCCACTGCGCTACAAAGCCGCCCATTTGCTTAGATGTTTTGTACACTTGATGATCTCAAGAAAGTGCTGAATGTGTGTGCGCTGAGGCAGGTGGCCAGGAGCGCAACAAGACGGTATAAATATGTAATATTAATACAGTCTATTCCACTATAGCTATAGTGTGCTGTATGATGACATAATACATTTGAACTCAATCAGTGCCAGACCCGATGATAGTCGGGTTATCTCGCCATGCGTTGAGCGCCAGGACCCCCGAAAACCCGAGTATAGTCGGTTTTCATCGTTATTTCTTTTATTCACTATAACTCATCAAAATGATCACAGCTGCGATGCCCTGAATGAGATACGTCACTCATTGACTTGAACGTGCGTTCCCGTTTACTTAATTTGCATACAGACACGCCTCTCCAGCACATCATAATGCCGTGGGCAAAAACAGGTTCGGCATGTCCTGTATTCAACAGGTAGTGAGGAAGCACTTTGCGACGGATCAAAATTAGATTCGATTCAAATGTATTGTCATCACACAGCACACTATATACCTATAGTGGAATAGACTGTATTAATATTCCACATTTATACCGTCTTGTTGCGCTCCTGGCCACCTGCCGCAGCGCGCGCGCGCGCACACACACACACACACACACACACACACACACACACACACACACACACACACACACACACACACACACACACACACACACACACACACACACACACACACACACACACACACACACACACACACACACACACACACACACACACACACACACACACACACACACACAATCTGTCAGTAACCCACTTCCCTCTTCATCATACATTTGTTCCATGGGGCAAATGACACAGTATAACTTGTGTATGATTCTATCTCATACAGCTCTGTAACATGAGTAGTAACTCCTGCCACGCAGCACTGATGCTCCGGGGCAGAAAGCGGAGCTCCTAGGGCCTAACAAAAATAATAGTTGGTTTCAGGTTGGTTGTCAGTTTGGCCATGGGTAGGTAGGGAATTATTATTATTTATTTTTTTTTTTATTCTTTCCCACGGCGACTATGGATAGGGAATTTCTTTATTTAATTAACCCTTTCACTGCCACACGACAGAAGGTTAGCCCTTTACTATCACACAACCGCGGAGCTAATGATGCTAATGATGGAGCATCGCCGTCGGTTGTGTGATAGTAAAGGGCTAACCTTCTGTATTGTCACAGTGAAAGGGTTAACCGGCTGTCGTGTGGCAGTGAAAGGGTTAAAATGTTCACAACAACATGGATGCATGTACTCTGCCAGCATGTTTAATATCCATAATACTAAATGTTTGACTAAGATTTCTATGAAACTTTATTCTAAAAAAAAAAAAAAAAAACGGATTTTTTTTTTTTTTAATATATAATTTTTTTTTTAAACTCATAAAATATATTGGGTCGCACCTAAATCGGCAGGGTCGGTCGGCAACCTGAAACCAACCATTATTTTTGTTAGGCCTAGAGTGCTTGACACACATGGACAGTTTGAAGTAACACCTCATTGTGGCTTTTTAAACCGTCAATGATTACAAGCTAGTGGACGGTGGTAGCAGGTCCAGGTCAGGGGTTTAGACTTGAGACCAAGTAATAATGAATGAATATTTATTAAAACATGTAAGCTGGACCCTGGCCAAGGTTAATAAGTATATGTGAATTAGTGTCCATGCCATACGAAATGTGCACACGAAGCAGAGCAGAGGGCCTGGTGTGTGTGTGTGTGTGTGTGTGTGTGTGTGTGTGTGTGTGTGTGTGTGTTAGTGTTACTGTGTTATTTCCTGGTAGGTAAATGCTCTCATTGCCGTTTCTTGTACATCCAGTAATTTCTGTTAGTAACTTCCCTAATTTCACTTTGTGCAACATTCCCAGAAAACGATTTCATGCTGAAACTAACTGTACGACAAGTCAGCAGGAATCCTGCAGCAAAACACTTCACTACCACGTTTAATACCAGCCCTTTCTGTTCAACCTCTCTCTCCCTCTCTCTGTCACTACTCTTCTCTTTCTTTCTCCCTTTCTCTCTCCATCTCTCTCTCTCTCCTTCTACACCCCATCTCTCTCTCCTTCTACACCCCATCTCTCTCTCCTTCTACACCCCACCCCTCTCTCTCTCTCTCTCTCTCTCTCTCTCATATCTCCTCTGAACTCTGTGTGTGTGTGTGTGTGTGTGTGTGTGTGTGTGTGTGTGTGTGTGTGTGTGTGTGTGTGTGTGTGTGTGTGTGTGTGTGTGTGTGTGTGTGTGTGTGTGTGTGTGTGTGTGTGTGTGCGTGTGTGTGTAGGTGTGTGTGTGTGTGCGTGCGTGCATGCATGTGTGTGTTTGTGTGTGTATGCATGTGCACTTTTCTCACAAGGCTAGCCTTCGCTACATCCTGTAAGTCAAAGTAATGAATATAGATTTGTTGAGACAGAGAGAGAGATAGAAAGAGAGAAAGAGCGATAGAGAGACACACACGCTTTCCACTTTAAGAGGAAATAACTAATCCTACTTCCTTTTTCCTCTGTAAGCTGTTGAGAAGAGGTGAGATGCATTATGAGATTGGTAGTCATAATCAAATCATTGACTTTTAAACAGATGGTGTATTATTCACAGGGTCAAGACGCCACCATGACTGACTCAGACGCACACGCCCACACACACACACACACACACACACACACACACACACACACACACACACACACACACACACACACACACACACACACACACACACACACACACACACACACACACACACACACACACACACACACACACACACACACGTCACACACACACACACACACACACACACACACACACACACACACACGTCACACACACACACACACACACACAGCTCACGCCCGACTCTGTGGAGATGTCACGCTAAGATGTGTACTGTACGTACTGTACTACTATAGGGCAGCGCAGTGATCTCCTAATAAAACAAGTCATTAGAATAATATAAGCTATACTGTTCATTCATTACTCACGTAGACTATACAGTACGTGCGCGCGCGCGCGCGTGTGTGTGTGTGCGTGCGCTGAACAGGTGGCCAGGAGCGTGCAACAAGACGGTATAAATATGGAATATTAATACAGTCTATTCCACTATAGATACATCCATGCAATTAGCTTTAGTTCTTATTTATTCATCCACTGTCATTTGCTGTGTTGGTGTAGTGTTTTTATTTTATTTTTTTTACCTGAAACGGCTATCGACAGGCAACAGATAGGGGTTTAATTCGATCTATATCGTATTAAAAAATATGCACGCCCGAGCCGCTAGAGGTCGCCAAAGTGGCGCTGGTGGACAAATCGTATACGGGTAAGAGGTACTCAAGGACCAACTAGTAGAAGTCAAACTTTATATTAGTTGCTGAATACTTTTAGTCACACTTACAGCTCCAGGACCAGCATTAAGGAAGTAGGAGTCTCGTAGGTGTCCAGCAGCGCCACCAACTGGTGGTTCTGAACGTGGCGGAGGATGTCGGCCTCGTGAGCAACCTGCTCCTTCTTCTGCATCTTCTTACTCACAAACTTCACGGCAACCTGGAGATAATAAATACAAACTAAATACAAACTTCATGGCAACCTGAAGATAATTCATACAAACTTCACCTCAACCTGGAGATAATCAGTCAATGAATCACATACCTCCTTCTTGGTCGTCTTGTTCAGACACTTCCTCACCACTGAAAACCTTCCCCTGGAAGAGAGAGAGAGAGAGAGAGAGAGAGAGAGAGAGAGAGAGAGAGAGAGAGAGAGAGAGAGAGAGAGAGAGAGAGAGAGAGAGAGAGAGAGAGAGAGAGAGAGAGAGAGAGAGAGAGTCTTATAAAAGAGTCTTATCTTTCTTTTGAAAGATAACATTCTGAAGTCTCTTACACCAGGGGTTCTCAACCTTTCTGCTGCCAAGGCACCACTGTGTCCAATAAAATATTCCAGGGCACCCCTACATACGATAAAGACTTTTCCGGTCCTGTCTTTTTTGCTACAATGATGACAAAAGTGCTTGCTTTAAAAAAATATTGTATTTAAGAAACCAGGAAACACATTTGTGTGTATATGCAGGCTATATAATGCATTATTAACAGGTGTTTCAGGTCTAAATGGCTTAGTACTGTTGACATTACACTGCTTGTAGTAGTAAATCAAATAGTATATTTCTTTAAATAAAATTACAGAAAATTATCACTAAAGTGCTATCTGTTGCAGCTGCAAACTTTTCCATAAAAATAGCATATTTGGATAAGTGTGACCATTTCTCAAAAACTGAAAATCATGTATTTTTTTTTAATACAGAAAAGGATCACTAAAGTGCTATCTGTTGCATCTGCACTGTTCTCCATAAAAATAGCGTATTTGGATAAGTTTGACCATTTCTCAAAAACAGAAAATCATGTATTTTTTTTAAATACAGAAAAGAATCACCAAGTTACCATTTCTCAAAAAATATTAATAAATACAGAAAATAAGCACTTGTTCACTCAGTGGACATTTCTAGCTCAATGCGAGGTCTGTTGCTGGCTAATAATACGGTCAATACGTGGGGAGATCTTTGACAAGGCAACACACATGTCATCCTCAAGGCTCAACTTGGCCCTATATTTTGTTTTCAGAGCTGTCATGGATGAAAAGCCAGCTTCACACAGATATGTGGTGCTGAATGGTATCAACACTGCTGCATCATGAGATACTTGGTACTCAGCACCACACTGAAACTAGCTCTCCAGGTGGTATCAGATGAGATTTCAATGAGTTCTTCCAAGAGTTTGGATGGAGATGTGTCAGGAAGCTTTGTCTCAATGTTGTCTGTACATTTTTCTTTTATCCAGAGTAACTTGGTGATCCTTTTCTGTGTTTTGAGAAATGGTCAAACTTATCCAAATATTGTATTTTCATGGAAAACAGTGCAGCTGCAACAGATAGCACTTTAGTGATACTTTTCTGTAATCCAAAAAGAATTAAAAAAAATATATATATATTTTTTTATTTTTTTAATCTCAAGGCACCCCTGGCAGCCCTCTGCGGCACCCGTGTTGAGAACCGCTGTCTTACACAATAAAGAAAAATCTATTTTAGTACTAATGAAATAGAGTAACATAGGGCTGAAATTGAGTTGTACTTGTAATTGTGTACTGACGTTTTTCTCTAGTAGTCCAAATAAATAATATCCAAAGAAATTGGTATGAGCTGGAAAACACGGTGGGTCCATAGCCTGAAGTCTTATATAGTACAGGTCCAAATTTTATAAAAATCCATTCAGAAATGGGTGATTAAGAGCGATTTTGTGTAAAAAAAAAATAAAGTTCTCCAGTATTACATTTCCTCATTGACAGTAATGCATTATGTGTGTTCTTCACTTCCTGTTTTCGCTCATCGATTTTCACCTAGATCCCTAATTCGCACAACCACAGGTGGGGTATCATTGGAAAGCTACACTCATTGGCTACAAGCCTGTCCAATAATTCTCGCAATCGGCGAATGATTGACAGTTCCAGAGCCTCGGGAGTCTGGGGTGGTAATCTGACTCTCTTGTGTACAAAGTCACACGGCTGACATATCGGCATGTAACGTAAGAACCGCTGAACGGATTTTGTCGAGTGAGGTGGGATTCGAACAGCAAAAAATTGGGTTTTAATTCTATATATTATATCTTTTATAAAAAATGCAGACCCGAGCCGTCAGACGCTCGCAAAGTGGCATGTCGCACGGTGGGCAAATCATCCTAAAGAGGGCCCGCCGGCGGGTCGTTGCACGATATGTGTTTGCTCACGTCTCTGACAAATTGACCCATATTCATGATTATTTCCATCCAAAGTCCATCATCTAATGAATTATTAATATATAAGAATGATAAATAACCTATATGAAATCCGTGGGCTGTTTCTATATGAGGAATGACCACCCTCGTTCTCCGTGTCTGATCGTTAAACTGACATGGACATTACGTCCACCGTCAAGAGATACTTGTATTACTGTAGTTTGTTTTTTCTTGATTTGAAGATGTGAAAATATTTGTAATAATATTTGGAATGGTGTGTGTCTGGAGAACAAAAGCATCTAGATGTGCATCAGTACCTCCGTTACCAGTAACTGCATTTGCGATTTTTCATACCAGGACAACCCATGACAACTCTATAAATATATATATATACTACATATATATTCATGGAATTGGCGTAATTGAAGGCTGCTCTTTGCGTAACGTAGGAGAGGAGAGGCGGGAAGCATGCTACTTTCCAAATATGATTACAAATATTTCCGTGGGTCCAAACAAAGAAACAGGGCAGTCCTACAGGTCCTACAGGTAGTTTTGACAGCAGTCCTACAGGTAGTTTTGACAGCAGTCCTACAGGTAGTTTGACAATAGTCTTACAGGTAGTTTTGACAGCAGTCCTACAGGTAGTTTTGACAGCAGTCCTACAGGTAGTTTGACAATAGTCCTACAGGTAGTTTTTGAAGACGAACAGATGGTGTGCCTAGGCAGAGTGTGCTACGTCAATGTAGCTCATAAGATACAAAAATATATATTAATATCTGTGTAATAAAATATCTATCTATCTATCTGTCCACCTCATTATCCGTGCTTTCCCGAATTCATATTTATATTCGGGCTCATCCCTAATGTAAACAACAACATTCAAATGCCTTTCTCCTCCTGTGTGTGAAAGGAGCGCCACGCCGGGTTTTCCTTTTTACCCGCTGAATGCCACCATCGGCGCCAATGTTAACGTTAATATCGCCTAATCTATGTTTTAAATTATGGCTATGTGTCTAATCTGCCCATCGCATTATCAAAGACTATTTTCCAGTCAGTGCTGTCAAGGCAGATTGGTTTTTTATCGCGTCGTTTCCGTTTCAGAGCATTTAGAAAAGCCCCCGTTTTGAAATAAAAAAAACAGCCCATTCTGGGGCATTCTATGAAATCGTCTTTTACTGGAATATTCCACAACGTTGATATTCATAGAATGCCCCAGAATGGGCTGTTTTTTTATTTCAAAACGGGGGCTTTTCTAAATGCTCTGAAACGGAAACGACGCGATAAAAAACCAATCTGCCTTGACAGCACTGACTGGAAAATAGTCTTTGATAATGCGATGGGCAGATTAGACACATAGCCATAATTGAATCGTTTTCAAATAAACGCTAGATGATCAATATTATACGTGCACGCAAGCACATTCGAGCCGCGCACGGATAATCGCCGCGTTGATTTCCTCTTGGACTTTTACAGTGAAACCGAAAGAGGACATTTCACAAAACAGCTTATAACTTCATCAAACTTACTCTGATTATCCTAACACTGATAACATAGAGTCCTTACCTGACATCAGATGGTATCCAACTGGTATATTCCAATTCCTGATCACCATTCGAAAAAATCGATAAGTGTATGATCCAACGCGATACAGTAGAACTCCATGATCCGCGGGGCTCAAGGCCTCTACATGCTACAGCAACTTCAAAGCAACTTCAACACAACATCAGCGCGATTTCAGCGCGGTTGTTGTTTAGGGTCTTGTAGACTGTGTTGCGAGGATGCTGCGTACATGTCTCCAAAATCTAACCTAAACAACCGTTGCGTTGATATTGCGTAGCAGTGATTGGTTGGTTAGCGAATGGGGGCGGGGCTGTCATAGAATAATATTGGTCTCGCAGAGAATACCATCCGCCATTGTTGTAGCCAGCCAGCGTTGATGCTAAATAATTAGCGTCACATAGCTGGCCTTTTTCTGAAAACCCAAGCACATATTGTTCCATAGCATACGCCTTCAGTTGATCATGACAAATCCTCTCTTACCTTAACGATTAAAAAGCCTCCATAATTGAGTAAATAAAGCTGTAGCCAGCCAGCTAGCATTGGTGCTATTTAAAATGCTATCCACATTAGCTACATAGCTAACCAACTAAATACAATGGTATCCTGAGGTAACTTTAACGTTAAATACAACGTTTGCTAGTCGAAATGACTGGACACACACAGGGACAAGTTAAACATCAATCAATTAATTTATTCCAATAGGTAGTTTGAGCTGCATGTGAGCCGAGGTCCTCTCCATTGGAAACTAATGACGTTACGGTAACGTTAGCTCGAAAAGCACAGAAAGTTAAGCTGCTAGCAACAGACACTATAACACTTCCGGTCGGGGGATTTCAAAATAAAAGAGCGACGTCTAAAATCACCGGAAATACGTTTATTTTGTACATTATCTAACGTTAACACGAACCTAAACTAACTTTGCGCGGCGATGTTGCAGAAGCATAAAGGCATAGTGTCTAAAACACCGTTGCTTTGTCGATGTTGTGTTGCAGTTGCTTTGAAGTTTCTGTAGCATGCAGAGGCCTTCAGAGGATCCAGAATGAACTCTGATAACCCCGGCTGCATCAGTGGACTGGAAAATGTGGAGTACCGGATTTTTTCCCCCATTCATTTTCATTGAGTCCATTCCAAAATCCCTTATGTCATCTGGGAGATGACAGGGGGCGCTTTTTTCCACAATGATCGCCGGCGCCGCTCGGCTATACTCGGGTAGGCTCGGGTGATGCAATATGATTTCAGATCGCTAAAAAAAATATATATATATATATATAATTCCGAGAAATCTCGTGAGTGGCTTTCAACCACCTATAAATAAACTTACCTCCCAATCTCACAGATCTCAGAAAAGGTCGAGTCAAAGTTGTCTTTCCACTGAATACCAGTTCCATCATAGCTGGAGTCTAAAGAGGAGGAGGAGGAGGGAGGGATTAGTTAGCTGCAACTTCAGTTAAACCCTAGTTTTGTGTGTGTGTGTGTGTGTGTGTGTGTGTGTGTGTGTGTGTGTGTGTGTGTGTGTGTGTGTGTGTGTGTGTGTGTGTGTGTGTGTGTGTGTGTGTGTGTGTGTGTGCGTGTGTGTGCGTGTGTGTGTGTGTGTGTGTGTTTTAAACTACAAGCTAGCTTGCCTTCCTGCAGGTATTACCCACTCAATACAATCTGTCCACTTGGTATCCTCAAACTCACAGTCCATTCTGTTTAAACCATCAGGATTCACAACACGTAGAATCCATTGCACACATAACAAACGGATGTAATGCATCCAAACACCTGTACATCGCTCGTCATGACCGTATTGTGGACATTGTGTCTGATGTGGTACGGAACATATCACCATCTAGTGCAGCAATGTACAAACATGCCAGAGTGAAACCAGAGTGGTTTGGCCTTACCAACGATGTTTTTGCTAATGTAGCAGTCTGGAAAATATGGTATATTATTCAGAACTGCTGACTGTGTTTATATCCCTTTTTGGTACACAAAGACATTCTAACTAGTGTCATTGATTCACACGAACAATGACACAAACGTCCCCTTCTGAAGAGCATTGGAATACGGATTATAAATGACAATACTGATTCATATTCTACAATGCGTCTCCCCTTGTGACTGGCAGGCGGGACCTGCAGGGGGCAGTAGCAGGCAGAGAGCCGCGGAGAGAGTTGGGAGATAATAAAGGGAGGAGTCCAGCGGAAGTCGCTCTCTTCGGCAGTGAACTTAATCAGTAGTCGCAGCTAACGGGGCTCCGGATAGCCCTGTTGTTAACGTTATGCCAGGGGGCCCCGTAAGAGGATAACGGGTGATAACGAGTACTGGCTAGTGGACACGATATCCTAGCAGTACCAGCGGTATTATATGAACAATGAGTGCATAGACAGGCACTAGTAATCGGGTTATAGCAGTTACAGTGTGCGGTATAGGTAACGTGCGGTTAAACAATTATTCCAGTCTTTAAGTACCGAGTTATAGTAGCTACAGTGTGCGGTATAGAGCGTGCGCCCCAAGACGAACGTGGGCCAACAACCAGTCTGCGCCGGCTGACTTCGACCAGACCTGCGACCGGCTGCCTGCGTTCAGCCTGCCCCGGAGGACTTCACTCAGATCTGCACCAGGCTGCCTGCGGCCAACGGGAGTTCCGCCCATCCTACAGGGGTCGCCATCACTCAGTACATGCTCTCAGCCGGCGCTGCCTCTCTGCCTAGCTCCGCCTGCTGACACCCTCGCGAAAGCGTTCGACGCCATCTTGCCTCCCGGACAACAGTGGAGTGGCGAGGCGGCCATTTCGGATGAGTACAAATGAGCATAGATGCTCCCGATTCCATATACAGTACACAGTGTGGTGCAGCCCGCGGGCGAAAGTAACGTTGCTATGACCAGTTCTTAGCGGTACCCCGAACAATATATGCCGGCATTAAGATAGGACTTATAGGTATTTTGTGGGCTCACTCTTTTATTTTATTCCTTTTCTTTGAGCGTGATAAGGCGTGTATTTCCTAAATAATTCCCGTTCTGTGAATCCCTTTATTCTCTTCCCTATGCTCCCCCCTTCCTTCCCCATATTCTCAACCGGGGACAGTAAGAGTGTAATTCCTTAGAGAAGGTAAATACTGTGTTCCGCCCAGACGTGGGCAGCGTTTAGTCTGGGTACCTGAGAGCACTTGGTGCCTGGGTGTAATATTATAATTGACTCATGCCATTGATTCATGCCAGTAATTATTGTATGGATATCCATGGTGCAGTAATCACCAGACGTAGCATTGTTGTAACTAGGCTGAGTTACAATACAGTCATCCAGAACGGGAGCACTGTGTGTGTGTCTTTCATTATTTCTAACCCTAACCCTAACCCTTTAATACGGGTAATATATGTAACCTTAACCCCTTCCTATTCTACCTTTTCCATTTCCATTGTAAGGGTTCTGGTGTCACTAAGGGAGGGTACTGCTTGCGGGGGGAACCAAGTTATTTCTCTACCATCCGGTCATTAGGTGTGGGAGGGCAAAAGGGGCAACTGTGGAGGGTGAGGGTGTGTTGGGGAGTACTGCTGACTGCTCCAGAGAGAGGGAGGAAGACCAGAGTACCGGACCAGGTTTGTAAACCCTGGGCCTCATACATCCCCACTGCCAGCCTCCAGTTGACGCTCCGGACCCCAAAGACGGAGGTGCAGCTAGCCAGAGTGCTACTGCGTCTCGCTACCTATTGACCGCACACCACAGTTCCCACGAAGCAGGGATAATCCACCCTGCTACACTAACATACCAAATACACCGGACGTTGTTTTTGTTGACACCAGCCACGGAGAGGTGCTGATCATAGAAGTAGGCTGTACCTTTGATCTGTACATGGACCAGGCCTTCCGGGACAAGTATATCAAATGCCAACCACTGCTCAGTGTGATGACTGACCTTGGGTATAGGTGGAGATATAGTGTACTTGTGTTCGGAAGTCTTGGCCATGTACACAAATGCACCATGACCGGTCTGAGAATTGCTGCAATGTCTAAAAGAAAATCCAAACAAAATGGCCAAATATTGCTCTGTCTCAGCTATTATTGGCAGCTTAGCCACGTGGAGAAGGAGGTGCTATGTGTACCCTTAAGTGTTCAGTGCTGCTTGGCCCCGATACATTTGATTCCCTGTTTATGTAATATAATTTGTGGAACCAAATAAAGTATTAAAATGTGTGTGGGTGTGTCTGTGTGTGTGTGTGGGTTTTTTAAACTACAAGGACAGCTAGCTTGCCTTCCTGCTGCAGATCATACTGTTTCTCATTCTATACTTGAGAATTTTGCAGTGGATGAGGATGTAGTAATCTTTTACAGTAATAGCCAGATTACAGGTCCTTCCAACTAGACTCAACAGTCTGAAAGAGGCATTTCTTACCATGGTTTTAAAGTATCAACTGCTCCAGGATGCTGTTACACAGCTTGGGTACAAATGTAAATTGCTCATTTATCAACAATTCTTAGAAAGTGTTCTATTTTCGTACTTAAGCACATAATTTAGAATGTGTGTATGCACAGAAATATCCGGATTTATCAACCGTGCGTACACGGGTCCTACGCTCCTCCCTGTTGATAAATACCATTTTGTTCTAAATTTGTTTGTTCAATGCTCGTGCACGATTATCCATATATTGTAATGAAACACCCCCATGGGATGTGAAATAATGGACTGACCCGAGCGAACTATGAGAAACTCCACGAGCGAGATTGTTCACGGAGGCGCTGCCGAAACAAGAAGACACAACCTGTGTTATGGGATAAATAAAAGGCTGGCGGACTTGTACACGGTGATGTCAGATATCAACGACTCCCTAAGACCATTGCTGCAATTCTGCCTGGACAGCTCAAAATACTAATAAAGACCGTTCGTTAACCACTGTTTGGCGTTGGTGTGTCATTATTATAACCATGCTGGAATATGAATTAGTTCGATTGGCTACCGGGTATAATATGATTTGTAGAGGCATATGATACAATCTATTTTGTTGTCGGTATTAGGTAGCCTATATGAATTACATATAATAGCAGCCAGCCCATAGCCTACATTATGCAACAGTAACTTGCGCATATATAATAGCACATGGCACACGCACAGCCCTGCGAACCCTGCACAGTAAACTAACTTGATCATTAATCTAGCTGTTGAAAACATTAAATAATATGTATAGGCTATAGGCCGTCGCTTTGCATTAATAGCCTATATTCTCAAATGGCATTTAATGGCTATCCGACTCCTCACTATCCTCGCGGACGGACCAGTATACCTTATATCATATCATATTCATATTCATATCATAGTTTACTCTATCAGCCTACCCAGCATGTATTACGTTCTTTGTTAGAACTCAACTCGTTATTATTTTGCGCATAGATTGCAGAAATATGGGAACGTTTTGATTTATATTTAAAAGGCTTTGACATTGTAAAACTAAATAAGTGAGATTCTGTAAGCAGAATACAAGTCATATCACCCACACGATATATGCTCTGTATCCAGAGCATGTATGCTTTTCATTCATTTAAGACACATTTATTGCAAGGGTTTTGTAATACACATACACTAAAATAACCTCTGTTCTCGTTGCAATGCGTTTTTAATTCTTTCTTATACAGTAGGAAGGGGGAAGAAGACTATATCGTGGGTGTTCATATGACTTGTATTCTGCTTACAGCTTCGAAATTCCACTTGTTTCGTTTAACAATGGCAAAACCTTTTAAATATAATCAAAACGTTCCCGTGTTTCTGCGGTCTGTGCGCAAAATAATAACTAATGCACGGAAGCTTATTTCCGCTTTGTAATATTCATATTCCACCGGGCGCCAGGTATGCATGCTCCGAGCTGTGCGTAGATATACGCACAAAGTCAAGTTCACGTTCAAATTGATAAGTCACACACTTTGCTTAGAAATTATCGTACGCACGGGTTACGCACATATCTGTGCGTACGCAACATTGATAAATGAGGGCCTTTATATTTGGAAGCCTAGGTAATGTCCACAGACTAGTTGCAAGAGGACGGCAGATGGCGGGAGTGTCCAAATCAAAAGCTATGACACTGACAAAGTTCTGCTCTATATCTGTGATAACTGGTAAAGTTCTGCTCTATATCTGTGATAACTGGTAAAGTTCTGCTCTATATCTGTGATAACTGGTAAAGGTCTGCTATATATCTGTGATAACTGATCAAGTGCTGCTCTATATCTGTGATAACTGGTAAAGTTCTGCTCTATATCTGTGATAACTGATCGCGTTCTGCTCTATATCTGTGATAACTGATCACGTTCTGCTCTATATCTGTGATAACTGGTAACGTTATGCTCTATAGCTGTGATAACTGATCAAGTTCTGCTCTATATCTGTGATAACTGATCAAGTTCTGCTCTATATCTGTGATAACTGGTAAAGTTCTGCTCTATATCTGTGATAACTGGTCAAGTTCTGCTCTATATTTGTGATAACTGGTAAAATGTTGCTCTATATCTGTGATAACTGGTAAAGTTCTGCTCTATATCTGTGATAACTGGTAAAGTTCTTCTCTATATCTGTGATAACTGATCAAGTTCTGCTCTATATCTGTGATAACTGGTAACGTTCTGCTCTATATCTGTGATAACTGGTAACGTTCTGCTCTATATCTGTGATAACTGATCAAGTTCTGCTCTATATCTGTGATAACTGATCAAGTTCTGCTCTATAGTCAAGTCAAGAGTTTTAGTTGTCACAGCATACAAGTATACAATGAAATGCGGGTGGTCTTGCCCGCGACGATGTGCAATACAGTGGTACAACATATAATAGAATCCAATAAAAATACAGTGGTACAACATATAATAGAATCCAATAAAAAACAACAGTGCAATAAACAGGTAACATGGTGTGACATCTCGGTATCTGTACATAGTATTTACAGAGCATATAGGACATGCTAGGTAGCTTTAGTAGTGCAATACACTGTTCCTGTTGTTATACTAATTTAAAGTGGCCTTTCCTCTTGGCCATAAGTGTGCGTGTGTGCGGCATGAGTGTTAAAGTGGCTGCTAGTGTGTGAGCGTGCTCAGCGTGCGTGTCGTGTGTGTGCTTGTGTGTGGATAGTTCAGTTTCTGTGGCTCTCAATGTTCATTGTTCAAGGCTCTGATGGCCTGGGGGAAGAAGCTGAGCCTAAGCCTCTCCGTCCTAGTAGCTGGGGTTCGCAGGCGTCTGCCTGACCTCAGCAGCTGGAACAGGCTGTTATTGGGGTGGTGGGGGTCTTTCATTATTCTGCAGGCTCTGGATTTGCACCTCTTGTTGTATAGAACCTGCAGGGTAGGTAGCGCAATACCCGTGGTACGCTCGGCTGAGCGCACCACTCTCTGTAGGGCCTTCTTGTCCTGTGCCGTGCTGTTTCCATACCAGGCAGTGATGTTTCCTGTCAAGATGCTCTCTACAGCTCCTGAGTAGAAGGACTGGAGTATCTTCCCCGATACTCTGAACTTCCTTAACCGTCTCAGGTGGTAGAGGCGCTGCTTCGCTTTCTTTACTACTGTGTCTATGTGTGTTGACCATGTCAGATCCTCTACAACTGGCGCTGCTCTGATGGCTGCCTTTCTGATCGCTCCGACGAGACTGTGCTTTATTTTGTTAATTTTTATTAGGAGTTTTATTTGCACCAACTGTTGGTGCATTATATGTGTATGACCGTCAGTCAATCATTGACATTGGATTAAGAAAAACTTACCGTTTGGATTGCTCTCTGGATCGGATCGCTGAACAGCAGAAATGGCCCGCCGAGATCCTTTGTTATGCCGGTCATGGCCGAGACCAGAAACCGCCGCGAAGACGAGGAAAGAGAGCCGGGGTCCGGAACAGACTGAGGTCCAAACGACACAGAACCACATTGCCCAGCATATTGTTGGCCAATGTGCAATCGATAGGAAACAAATTGGACGACATCAGAGCAAGGATCCAATTCCAGAGGGACATTCGGGATTGTAACGTCCTCTGTTTCACAGAAACTTGGCTGAGTCCAGATGTCCCGAACCACGCAATAGAACCGGCAGACCATTTCTTCGTTCTCCGCAAAGACCGGACGGCAGAAGAGTCATTAAAGACGAGAGGAGGCGGCATTGCCTTCATGATAAACAAGGAGTGGTGCGATTTAGGCAACACAAAGGAACTGTCTAACCACTGCTCCCCAGACCTGGAGTTTATCACGATAAAATGTCGACCCTTCTTCCTCCCAAGAGAGTTAACGTCCATCATCCTCATCGGAGTGTACATTCCACCACACGCGAACACTGGGGTCGCACTTTCAAAACTTCACGACGAGGTAAACAAACTCCAGGCAGCTAATGTTGACGCTGCCATTTTGGTCTTGGGGGATTTCAACAGCGCGCGTCTTAAAAAGGTGCTGCCGAATTTCTATCAGCATGTGACCTGTCCCACCAGAGGCGAGAACATATTAGACCATGTATACTCGCAATTTAAGAATGGGTACAAGTCACAGGCTCTTAGTCCATTCGGTAAAAGCGATCACGCCGCCATCTTTCTTTTGCCAAAGTACAGACAAAGTCTCAAGCGAACGCCGGTGGTCTCGCGAGAGGTTAAGCGTTGGGCCGTGACGTCAGTGGAGTCACTCCAAGCAGTGCTGGGAAGCACAGAATGGAGTGTATTCCGTGATAACACAGCCAATATTAACGAATACACCGAAACGGTGATTGACTATGTCTGTACTCAGGTAGAAGTAATAATCCCCACCACCAAAATTAATATCTACCCAAATCAAAAGCCCTGGGTAGACAAATCCGTCCGTGAGGCTCTGAAAGTGCGCACATCAGCATACAACACCGGGCTGGTGACAGGCGACATGGAAGAACACAAGATGGCAAGATACAACGTCAGAACTTCAGTTTGAACAGGCTGACTCTAGAGGCATGTGGCAGGGCCTCAGAACAATGACAGACTACAAAGGAACCCCCCTCAAACTGAACAGTGACATCTCCTTAGCAAATGATCTCAACTCCTTCTATGCGAGGTTTGAGGCTGTGAATAACAACACCAGCCTACAAACCACGGCAATGGGGGGGGGGGGGGTCTGCTGATGGAGACTCAGTGTTCAGGGTAACAGAGCATGAGGTGAGACGGATCTTTAAAAAAGTGGATATCAGGAAGGCAGCAGGACCGGACGGCATCCCCGGCCGCGTCCTAAAAGTCTGTGCCGACCAACTGGCCCCGGTATTCACTGACATCTTCAACCTGTCCTTGGAACAGGCCGTCATCCCCACCTGTCTGAAGAAGTCCACCATCATCCCTGTACCGAAAAAATCTACGCCCGCTTGCCTCAACGACTACCGCCCTGTAGCCCTCACCTCCATAGCCATGAAGTGCTTTGAGAAGCTAGTGAAGGGCTACATCTGTTCCTCCCTCCCCATCAACCTGGACCCTCTGCAATTTGCATATCGCCCCAACAGGTCCACGGAGGACGCCATAGCCCATGTGCTGCACACAGCAGCATCACATCTGGACAAGAGGCAGGGGAACTATGTGAGAATGCTGTTCATCGACTACAGCTCAGCATTCAATACCATAGTCCCCTCCAAACTCATAGCCAAGCTCAGGGACCTGGGCTTGAACTATGACCTGTGCCAGTGGGTCCTGGACTTCCTGACGGGCAGACCCCAGGTGGTAAGAGCCGGCAACTGCGCCTCCTCATCCATCACGCTCAACATAGGGGCCCCCCAGGGCTGTGTTCTGAGCCCCCTCCTCTACTCCCTGTACACACATGACTGCGTAGCACAGCGGAACAACAACACCATCATCAAATTTGCTGATGACACAGTAGTGGTGGGCCTGATCTCTGCCAACGACGAAAGGGCCTACCTGGAAGAGGTAGAGAACCTGTCACAGTGGTGTCAGGAGAACTGCCTCTCCCTGAACGTCAGCAAAACAAAAGAGATGATTGTGGACTTCAGGAGGTCGGGGGTCAAGGACTACAGCCCCCTCAGCATCGACGGGGCACCAGTTGAGAGAGTGAACAGTTTCAAGTACCTCGGAGCCCACATATCCGAGGACTTGACATGGACCACACACATTGACAGTGTTGTGAAGAAGGCACGACAACGCCTCTACTTCCTCAGGCGCCTAAGGAAGTTCCAAGTCAGTCAGAAGATCCTTAGGAACTTCTACTCATGTACAATAGAGAGCATCCTGACCGGCAACATCACCTCCTGGTTTGGGAATAGCACTGCACAAGACCGTAGCAGACTACAAAGAGTGACACGTTCAGCCGAACGCACAATTAGAGGGGGGCTTCCCACCCTCCAGAACATTTACAACAAGCGGTGCAAGGGGAAGGCTAAGAGAATTATTAAGGACTCGAGCCACCCGAACAACTGCCTCTTTGAACTGCTGCCGTCAGGCAAGCGATACCGGAGTCTTATGGCGAGCACAGAAAGACTCAGAAGGAGCTTCTATCCCCAGGCCATCAGGCTGCTAAACGAACAATAATCGCTAAACGAACAATAATCACTATGCAACAACCATCAAATGCACACAGCACACACACCCACACGCACACACTCACTCAAACAAACAACTCACTGCAGCACCCACTCTCCACACTTTAGATCACACAAACACACTTACACTTTATATTTATTGATAAAGGATTTGCACTACAACTCGTACACCTACTGTGAATTGTACCTAAACTGCACCTCGTCCATTTATGCCTTGCACTATATAGTATTGTATATTAGTACACTGCACAGTATTGTATATTGTATGGTAACTACGTCTACGAACATTGTACATATGTCTAAACTGAACACTGTGACCTCTTTTTTTACTTCTAATTTTTACTATGTTTTTATTTCATACTTATCTTGTCATGCACAGTCTCTGGAGCGCAACAGTAAGAAGCATTTTGTACAAAAGTATTCTGTACTTCTGTATGACAACTATTAAAGAAACTTGAAACTTGAACTTGAACTTGAGATGTGGACCCCCAGGTACTTGAAGCTGCTCACCCTGTCCACGGTAGCCCCGTTAATCATCAGTGGTGTGTGTGTCTCCTGCTGTCCTCTCCTATAATCCACGATCAGCTCCTTGGTTTTACCAATGTTCAGGAGCAGGCTGTTGTCCTGGCACCAACGGTCCAGTACCTCAACCTCCTCCCGGTAGGCCTTCTCGTCGTTGTCCGAGATCAGCCCCACCACCACTGTGTCGTCTGCGAACTTCACTATGGAGTTGGAGCTGAACTTGGCCACACAATCGTGTGTGTAGAGTGAGTACAGCAGGGGGCTTAGAACACAGCCCTGGGGGGACCCGATGCTCAGGGTGATGGTGTTGGAGGTCTGACCCCCCACCCTGACCGCCTGGGGTCTTTCACTCAGAAAGTCCAGTACCCAGGCGCTCAGGGCGGAGCTCGGACCTAGCTCGATCAGCTTGTCCACCAGTCTGGTGGGGACTATGGTGTTGAACGCTGAGCTGTAGTCAATGAACAACAGTCTCACATAGCCCCCCTTCTGACGGTCAAGGTGGGAGAGAGTGCTGTGCAGTACCTGGGAGACCGCGTCGTCAGTGGACCTGTTTGTCCTGTATGCAAATTGCATAGGGTCCATATCACTGGGGAGGGAGGCACAAATGTGGTCCTTGACCAGCCTCTCGAAACATTTCATGACCACAGAGGTGAGTGCCACCGGTCTGTAGTCATTTGGACATGTTGGGGAGGGTTTCTTCGGTACAGGGATGATGGTAGACATCTTGAAGCAGGCAGGGACCACTGACTCCGCCAGGGATTGATTAAATATGGCGGTGAACACCGGGGCAAGCTGGTTTGCACAGGACTTAAGTATGCGTCCTGTTATACCATCTGGGCCAGCAGCCTTCCTGGTGTTCACCTGCATAAATGCTCTTCTCACACTGTGTTCCGACAACGAGAGAGCGCCCCCGCCCCCCGCGGTTGCCCCCCCCCCCTCCACAACAGCCGGTGCGCCAGTGACGTCACTAGCCAGAGGGCTAGCGGCGACACTGTCTACACCGAACCGAGCGTAGAAGGAGTTGAGTTTGTCCGCGAGAGGCGTCGTCGCTCCCCATTGAGGGGGCGCTGACTTTGTAGTCAGTTATTGTCTTCAGTCCCCTATATCTGTGATAACTGGTAAAGCTCTGCTCTATATCTGTGATAACTGGTAAAGTTCTGCTCTATATCTGTGATAACTGGTAAAGTTCTGCTCTATATCTGTGATAACTGGTAAAGTTATTCTCTATATCTGTGATAACTGATCAAGTTCTGCTCTATATCTGTGATAACTGGTAACGTTCTGCTCTATATCTGTGATAACTGGTAACGTTCTGCTCTATATCTGTGATAACTGATCAAGTTCTGCTCTATATCTGTGATAACTGATCAAGTTCTGCTCTATATCTGTGATAACTGGTAAAGTGCTGCTCTATATCTGTGATAACTGGTAAAGTTCTGCTCTGTATCTGTGATAACTGGTAAAGTTCTGCTCTATATCTGTGATAACTGGTAAAGCTCTGCTCTATATCTGTGATAACTGGTAAAGTTCTGCTCTATATATGTGATAACTGGTAAAGTTCTGCTCTATATCTGTGATAACTGGTAACATTCTGCTCTATATCTGTGATAACTGGTAAAGCTCTGCTCTATATCTGTGATAACTGGTAAAGATCTGCTCTATATCTGTGATAACTGGTAAAGATCTGCTCTATATCTGTGATAACTGGTAAAGTTCTGCTCTATGTCTGTGATAACTGGTAAAGTTCTGCTCTATATCTGTGATAACTGGTAAAGTTCTGCTCTATATCTGTGATAACTGGTAAAGCTATGCTCTATATCTGTGATAACTGGCAAAGTTCTTCTCTATATCTGTGATAACTGGTAAAGCTCTGCTCTATATCTGTGATAACTGGTAAAGTTCTGCTCTATATCTGTGATAACTGTTAAAGTTCTGCTCTATATCTGTGATAGCTGGTAAAGTTCTGCTCTATATCTGTGATAACTGGTAAAGCTCTGCTCTATATCTGTGATAACTGATCAAGTTCTGCTCTATATCTGTGATAACTGATCGAGTTCTGCTCTATATCTGTGATAACTGGTAAAGTTCTGCTCTATATCTGTGATAACTGGTAAAGTTCTGCTCTATATCTGTGATAACTGGTAAAGTTCTGCTCTATATCTGTGATAACTGGTCAAGTTACACGGGTCCTACGCTCCTCCCTGTTGATAAATACCATTTTGTTCTAAATTTGTTTGTTCAATGCTCGTGCACGATTATCCATATATGGTAATGAAACACCCCCATGGGATGTGAAATAATGGACTGACCCGAGCGAACTATGAGAAACTCCACGAGCGAGATTGTTCACGGAGGCGCTGCCGAAACAAGAAGACACAACCCGTGTTATGGGATAAATAAAAGGCTGGCGGACTTGTACACGGTGATGTCAGATATCAACGACTCCCTAAGACCATTGCTGCAATTCTGCCTGGACAGCTCAAAATACTAATAAAGACCGTTCGTTAACCACTGTTTGGCGTTGGTGTGTCATTATTATAACCATGCTGGAATATGAATTAGTTCGATTGGCTACCGGGTATAATATGATTTGTAGAGGCATATGATACAATCTATTTTGTTGTCGGTATTAGGTAGCCTATATGAATTACATATAATAGCAGCCAGCCCATAGCCTACATTATGCAACAGTAACTTGCGCATATATAATAGCACATGGCACACGCACAGCCCTGCGAACCCTGCACAGTAAACTAACTTGATCATTAATCTAGCTGTTGAAAACATTAAATAATATGTATAGGCTATAGGCCGTCGCTTTGCATTAATAGCCTATATTCTCAAATGGCATTTAATGGCTATCCGACTCCTCACTATCCTCGCGGACGGACCAGTATACCTTATATCATATCATAATTATATTCTGCTCTATATCTGTGATAACTGGTAAAGTTCTGCTCTATATCTGTGATAACTGGTAAAGTTCTGCTCTATATCTGTGATAACTGATCAAGTTCTGCTCTATATCTGTGATACCTGGTAAAGTTCTGCTCTATATCTGTGATAACTGATCAAGTTCTGCTCTATATCTGTGATAACTGATCAAGTTCTGCTCTATATCTGTGATAACTGGTAAAGTTCTGCTCTATATCTGTGATAACTGATCAAGTTCTGCTCTATATCTGTGATATCTGGTAACGTTCTGCTCTATATCTGTGATAACTGGTAAATATCTGCTCTATATCTGTGATAACTGGTAAAGTTCTGCTCTATATCTGTGATAACTGGTAAAGTTCTGCTCTATATCTGTGATAACTGGTAAAGTTCTGCTCTATATCTGTGATAACTGATCAAGTTATGCTCTATATCTGTGATAACTGGTAAAGTTCTTCTCTATATCTGTGACAACTGGTAAAGTTCTGCTCTATATCTGTGATAACTGGTAAAGTTTTGCTCTATATCTGTGATAACTGATCAAGTTCTGCTCTATATCTGTGATAACTGGTAACGTTCTGCTCTATATCTGTGATAACTGATCAAGTTCTGCTCTATATCTGTGATAACTGATCAAGTTCTGCTCTATATCTGTGATAACTGATAACGTTCTGCTCTATATCTGTGATAACTGGTAAAGATCTGCTCTATATCTGTGATAACTGATCAAGTCCTGCTCTATATCTGTGATAACTGATCAAGTTCTGCTCTATATCTGTGATAACTGGTAAAGTTCTGCTCTATATCTGTGATAACTGATCAAGTTCTGCTCTATATCTGTGATAACTGGTAAAGTTCTGCTCTATATCTGTGATAACTGGTAAAGTTCTTCTCTATATCTGTGAAAACTGGTAAAGTTCTGCTCTATATCTGTGATAACTGGTAAACTTCTGCTCTATATCTGTGATAACTGGTAAAGTTCTGCTCTATATCTGTGATAACTGGTAACGTTCTGCTCTATATCCGTGATAACTGATCAAGCTCTGCTCTATATCTGTGATAACTGGTAACATTCTGCTCTATATCTGTGAAAACTGGTAAAGTTCTGCTCTATATCTGTGATAACTGGTAAACTTCTGCTCTATATCTGTGATAACTGGTAAAGTTCTGCTCTATATCTGTGATAACTGGTAACGTTCTGCTCTATATCCGTGATAACTGATCAAGCTCTGCTCTATATCTGTGATAACTGGTAACATTCTGCTCTATATCTGTGATAACTGGTAAAGTTCTGCTCTATATCTGTGATAACTGGTAAAGTTCTGCCTTATATCTGTGATAACTGGTAACGTTCTGCTCTATATCTGTGATAACTGGTAAAGTTCTGCTCTATATCTGTGATAACTGGTAAAGTTCTGCTCTATATCTGTGATAACTGATCAAGTTCTGCTCTATATCTGTGATAACTGATCAAGTTCTGCTCTATATCTGTGATAACTGGTAAAGTTCTGCTCTATATCTGTGATAACTGATCAAGTTCTGCTCTATATCTGTGATAACTGGTAAAGTTTTGCTCTATATCTGTGATAACTGGTAAAGTTCTGCTCTATATCTGTGATAACTGGTAACGTTCTGCTCTATATCTGTGATAACTGGTAACGTTCTGCTCTATATCTGTGATAACTGGTAACGTTCTGCTCTATATCTGTGATAACTGGTAAAGTTATGCTCTATATCTGTGATAACTGGTAAAGTGCTGCTCTATATCTGTGATAACTGGTAAAGTTCTGCTCTATATCTGTGATAACTGGTAACGTTCTGCTCTATATCTGTGATAACTGGTAACGTTCTGCTCTATATCTGTGATAACTGGTAAAGTTCTGCTCTATATCTGTGATAACTGATCAAGTTCTGCTCTATATCTGTGATAACTGGTAAAGTTCTGCTCTATATCTGTGATAACTGATCAAGTTCTGCTCTATATCTGTGATAACTGGTAAAGTTCTGCTCTATATCTGTGATAACTGGTAAAGCTCTGCTCTATATCTGTGATAACTGGCAAAGTTCTGCTCTATATCTGTGATAACTGGTAACGTTCTGCTCTATATCTGTGATAACTGATCAAGTTCTGCTCTATATCTGTGATAACTGGTAACGTTCTGCTCTATATCTGTGATAACTGGTAAAGTTCTGCTCTATATCTGTGATAACTGGTAAAGCTCTGCTCTATATCTGTGATAACTGGTAACGTTCTGCTCTATATCTGTGATAACTGGTAACGTTCTGCTCTATATCCGTGATAACTGATCAAGTTCTGTTCTATATCTGTGATAACTGGTAACATTCTGCTCTATATCTGTGATAACTGGTAAAGTTCTGCTCTATATCTGTGATAACTGGTCATGTTCTGCTCTATATCTGTGATAACTGATCAAGTTCTGCTCTATATCTGTGATAACTGGTAAAGTTCTGCTCTATATCTGTGATAACTGGTAAAGCTCTGCTCTATATCTGTGATAACTGGTAAAGATCTGCTCTATAGCTGTGATAACTGGTAAAGTTCTGCTCTATATCTGTGATAACTGGTAACATTCTGCTCTATATCTGTGATAACTGGTAACGTTCTGCTCTATATCTGTGATAACTGGTAAAGTTCTGCTCTATATCTGTGATAACTGGTAAAGTTCTGCTCTATATCTGTGATAACTGGTAAAGTTCTGCTCTATATCTGTGATAACTGGTAAAGTTCTGCTCTATATCTGTGATAACTGGTAACATTCTGCTCTATATCTGTGATAACTGGTAACGTTCTGCTCTATATCTGTGATAACTGGTAACGTTCTGCTCTATATCTGTGATAACTGGTAAAGTTCTGCTCTATATCTGTGATAACTGATCAAGTTCTGCTCTATATCTGTGATAACTGGTAAAGTTCTGCTCTATATCTGTGATAACTGATCAAGCTCTGCTCTATATCTGTGATAACTGGTAACGTTCTGCTCTATATCTGTGATAACTGGTAACGTTCTGCTCTATATCCGTGATAACTGATCAAGTTCTGTTCTATATCTGTGATAACTGGTAACATTCTGCTCTATATCTGTGATAACTGGTAAAGTTCTGCTCTATATCTGTGATAACTGGTCATGTTCGGCTCTATATCTGTGATAACTGATCAAGTTCTGCTCTATATCTGTGATAACTGGTAAAGTTCTGCTCTATATATGTGATAACTGGTAAAGCTCTGCTCTATATCTGTGATAACTGATCAAGTTCTGCTCTATATCTGTGATAACTGGTAAAGTTGTGCTCTATATCTGTGATAACTGATCAAGTTCTGCTCTATATCTGTGATAACTGGTAACGTTCTGCTCTATATCTGTGATAACTGATCAAGTTCTGCTCTATATCTGTGATAACTGATCAAGTTCTGCTCTATATCTGTGATAACTGATAACGTTCTGCTCTATATCTGTGATAACTGGTAAAGATCTGCTCTATATCTGTGATAACTGATCAAGTCCTGCTCTATATCTGTGATAACTGATCAAGTTCTGCTCTATATCTGTGATAACTGGTAAAGTTCTGCTCTATATCTGTGATAACTGATCAAGTTCTGCTCTATATCTGTGATAACTGGTAAAGTTCTGCTCTATATCTGTGATAACTGGTAAAGTTCTTCTCTATATCTGTGAAAACTGGTAAAGTTCTGCTCTATATCTGTGATAACTGGTAAACTTCTGCTCTATATCTGTGATAACTGGTAAAGTTCTGCTCTATATCTGTGATAACTGGTAACGTTCTGCTCTATATCCGTGATAACTGATCAAGCTCTGCTCTATATCTGTGATAACTGGTAACATTCTGCTCTATATCTGTGATAACTGGTAAAGTTCTGCTCTATATCTGTGATAACTGGTAAAGCTCTGCTTTATATCTGTGATAACTGGTAAAGTTCTGCTCTATATCTGTGACAACTGGTAAAGTTCTGCTCTATATCTGTGATAACTGGTAAAGCTCTGCTCTATATCTGTGATAACTGGTAAAGTTATGCTCTATATCTGTGATAACTGGTAAAGTTCTGCCTTATATCTGTGATAACTGGTAACGTTCTGCTCTATATCTGTGATAACTGGTAAAGTTCTGCTCTATATCTGTGATAACTGGTAAAGTTCTGCTCTATATCTGTGATAACTGGTAAAGTTCTGCTCTATATCTGTGATAACTGATCAAGTTCTGCTCTATATCTGTGATAACTGGTAAAGTTCTGCTCTATATCTGTGATAACTGGTAAAGTTCTGCTCTATATCTGTGATAACTGATCAAGTTCTGCTCTATATCTGTGATAACTGGTAAAGTTCTGCTCTATATCTGTGATAACTGGTAAAGTTCTGCTCTATATCTGTGATAACTGGTAAAGTTCTGCTCTATATCTGTGATAACTGGTAAAGTTCTGCTCTATATCTGTGATAACTGGTAAAGTTCTGCTCTATATCTGTGATAACTGGTAACGTTCTGCTCTATATCTGTGATAACTGGTAAAGTTCTGCTCTATATCTGTGATAACTGGTAAAGTTCTGCTCTATATCTGTGATAACTGGTAACGTTTTGCTCTATATCTGTGATAACTGGTAAAGTTCTGCTCTATATCTGTGATAACTGGTAACGTTCTGCTCTATATCTGTGATAACTGGTAACGTTCTGCTCTATATCTGTGATAACTGGTAAAGTTCTGCTCTATATCTGTGATAACTGGTAAAGTTCTGCTCTATATCTGTGATAACTGGTAACGTTCTGCTCTATATCTGTGATAACTGGTAAAGTTCTGCTCTATATCTGTGATAACTGGTAAAGTTCTGCTCTATATCTGTGATAACTGATCAAGTTCTGCTCTATATCTGTGATAACTGGTAAAGTTCTGCTCTATATCTGTGATAACGTTAGGTTATGACTATAACCAAGTTCTGTTAACACATAGTGAACGCTCAGCGTTCATTGCATATATCTCGCTTCAGCATATATACACTGAATAATTTCACAAATGTACCTTTAAATGCCAGCATTCATCTGGCCACACCCCCATCCGCTTACCTATATAAGCAGGGGTGGTGCCACACACTCATCTCCTTCCCAACAAATTTCATCACAATGAATTAATGAAAAATCAAGGGCCTGCAGTGTCGTCTAAACGCTGAGCGTTCACTATGTGTTAACAGAACTTGGTTATAGTCATAACCTAACGTTCTGTTCCACACCTAGCTCACGCTCAGCGTTCATTGCATAATAGGAGCTGAGCGGGAGCTAGAAGCTCGACAAATGTACCCCGCTGAGGCCCCCCACAACCATCAGACCAGGGAGGGCCGAGCCCCCCCGACCCACCCTAATGGAGGGCACCCCCCCTATTGGTGGCTTCACGGGAGGACGACGGACCCGACCGTGCGAAGAGGCACTCAAGCAACTCAACGCACAGGGTGAGCAGACCGTGGCTTGACCCCACGACTACACACACGCACAACCCGCATGCCACCCGGGAATGAACGGAGGGAAACAACCTCGTTACTGCCCCCAGAATCACGGGGTCAAGGGCAAACCCAACCCCGTGGCAAGGCCGTAGCAGCGGAGCGCGAAGGAAGACCCAGACCCACCAAAAGGACTGGACTCCCTGGAATGGGGGCCCGGAAAAGTCCATGATGCCAGCATCAAGACCCCACCAGGTGGGCACGTAGTGCCCCGCCCCCCACATCGCCAGCGTATTCGGACAAAAACCCCTCAGCCGAGCGGGCCCTGTCCCCCCAATAGTACACCGCCTGGCACACTGACCCTGCAACAGGCAGTCAGCATGGCCGTAAGCACACAAAAAAGGTTAACCAACGGAAGCAGGCAGCGCACCGGGGAAAAAACCAGGCAACAGGCTATTAACCCGAGCCTGGAGACTGCGGACGAGACAGGCGCCAGAGGGGACAGCTGAAAACAGCCGCCCCGGCGGAAGGAGCGGAAGCTGGCGGTGTTGCATGACCAAGCCTCCATTCAAAAACCCCCACCCAGAGGGGTTGAGGCCGAGAAGGCTGACACGATTGGCAGACGTCATGAACGTGCAGGGGCACCCTCAACCGGTGAACCCGAGAGTTGACACTGCTCCAACACACCAGGGAATCAACCACCTTGGCGTTACCCAATGCGGTGGTTGTTCCTATAACCCCTCAAGAAAAAACTCCAAAACACACCTGCGGGTATACACCGGCTATACCGCAGTACAAGTGTTTCAGTTTTCAAAAAAGGGTTAACCCAGGCCTACGGGTCGACGAAACATTACCTCGGACCGGGCCTGGCGATACGGGAAGCACAGGGTCACCAGAGGAGGTCAAAGACCACCCCAACAGGCCCCTCTTCGCCATGCGTGAGAGAGGAGCGAAAAAGAATGGAGAACCAGCCCCTAAGCACACCGTACTTGGTATTCCCAGGCGGTCTCCCAACCAAGTACTAACCAGGACCAACCTGTGTAGCGGCCGAGATCCGACGAGATCGAGCGTGTACAGGTTGGCATGGCCGTAAGGCATTACGACAGTGCCGAGTAAAAACGTACCCAACCAGGGTCCCCATAGCGCTTAACCCTGTGACACCCGGACCGACCTGGCATTTTTCCCCCTGAAAAAAGCCCAAGTCCCTCAGGGTACCAGAACAGCAGATCTGCATCCCCGGCGGACAACGGGTTCAACTGATCCGGACCAGCGTGACCAGAACCAGTCCCGTGCCCTAACCACGCCGACATGCCTACTCCAGGAGAAAGGGCAGATATGCGTGTCGATCTTAACATGAAAAGAAGGCGCCACCCAGACGTTCGGACGAACCGCGCCTGGTGGCCCACCCCAAGGGCGTGAGACCCCTCTACATATGTTCAGATCCATTCCGTCATCATCCCCCAGACATGAACGAGAATCCGTCGATAACCAACCCAGGTCGTGGGATGTGGTCGTCGGAAGAGGAAAAACCCCCATCTCAGTCGCTTTATAAAAACGCCGTTTTAACCACAAGCAACCAAGGCGTGCCAGTCAGTCGCCTGTTTACAGCGAGCTCGCACTATACGTGCGTCGGGACACACCCCCATCAATGAACAGGCTATTTAGACCTGTCCTTGAATCCCCAAGGCGCCCAGGGGAACGACAAGAGGGGTGTGACACTTCCTAACTCCAACACTTTTTGAATAGAAAAGAAGGAAGCATCAACAGTATGTATCCCAGTCTACACAGCCGGGGGTAAAAATTGTTCACATTTTTACATCCCACCACCCTCCCATAGGAAGGAGACGGGGATCCCCAGAGAGACTTCCCACGCGAGCTGTACAGATTGAAAAGAATATATTGCACCTTGAGCCATGTAAAAAATTGGTTTTAGGGCTCTCCGGGGAAGAGGCACTGAACCCATACACACTCAATAATCGAATTGAATCGAATACATATACAATAGAATAGGACACCTTCTAGAGGGTCCACTCACTTTGACAATCTGAGGAGGAAGGCTCTGTACTCTGATGGAGGCTCCCTCACATGGAAGAAGGAGTCCGAACTCACAGAAGGCCCGAATAGGCGCTTGGTGAGGAGGAGCCCTGACCACCCCCCTGAAACAGATCCATCACATGGACCTGAACAGCACACGGAAGTCCTACCAACAGAGACGCGCACGGTGACGTACTCTATGGCGGGGGAATTTCTGCGGTGCACACGCCCAATATACCAGGCCGTGGGACCAGGAAACACCCTCCCCCCCGCCCGTAACGTGCCGAACCGCAACGTGACGGGAACCTTGAAGGACAGGGGGTGTACCCCTGACCGACAGAAACAAGGGGGAGAGGAAAGGTTACCAGTTCACCCCTTTACGACCCCACACCCATGATACGATGTAATGACAAAAAGAGAATATGACACAGTCATAGTCAGCTCTATGAAGCGTTTGACAGCTCCACACAGCGCATGAGCTAACCTGCTATCTGATTTTTACTAAGGAAAAAACACAGAATAGAGAGGGCTCTAAGAGCCCCGGTCCAACATACACATGTGCTTCTGTGGCCAGTCCAACCCAGTTGTAGGTCACATGACACACACAACCCATCATCACCTACAAAAAAATGGCAAAAACACTCTACAGAGGAACGCCGTTTTTCATAATGAGAGAATACATAATTCTCGATTAGTATCGGCCACAGGCCTTGCTAAGCACACACGACAGCGACCAAACAATCTTTTCTTTTAGGAAAATAAAGTTTCTCCAGCTGTTTTAGCACAACCTCAGCAAACAAGCTAAGGGTTACATCGCATCCCTACCACACAAAAAACACAACGTAGTGCAACATGTCTGATAGGAGGATGAAAAAGTCCCCAGGGAACTGGGGGGAAACACAATCCTCTTATTTTACCCTTAATACGGCCAGTTAAAACAGGAAAACCTGTTAATATGTGAACACTGTTCATTGTCATCACAGGCTGAGAAAAGAACATTCTTTTACTCACTTGTCACTAAGCATAGCTTCATAGGTTAGTTACCTTAGTTGTGAGTACACGGTACATAACAACACACATGATGTTTCTCACACAACAACCAGATCATTTTCACATCTGTAACAACCCGATTTGCACGGAGAAGCTAACTGCCAGTGACAAAGACAGTTCACACATAACTTGCGTCGTATCCTAAATACATTGCAGCAACACACGTTTTGGGAAAACATCGTCATTCACAAAACATTTAGAAAAGTAAAACCAGAAGACGTGTTATAAGGTCTGGTCAAACCTTGTCCTACCCGGAACGTAGATCAGCGAAATGCAGTCACAAGACACCGTAGAACACAGCCGTCCTGTGTTGTTCGATCCGGGCAGCGTCGCCGCTCCAACCAGTCGCTACAGTCCTCTTTGTTGACGCAATCAGGCTCAGGGCAGGGTCGACGAACATCCCCTGTCAAGGATGACGTCGTAGTCAAGAGTGTAAAACATGTTACAATCAAAGCACGTACAACAGAGTAGCATTAAGCTAACGGCCGCTCCAACCGTCGGTCGCTATTACCCCTGCTCGCGAGACGCCGAGCGAACGGTGCACGCGACCAGAGGGGAGCTCACGGCGGCGCGCGAGTAGCAGAAGCTACCTTGCGCTGGCCTTGTCCGATAGCAGCAAGCTAACGTTTCCTAGTGATCACAACAGCTAGCGCCGCAGCTAACAGCTGACTGGCTAACAGTAGGCCCACCTCTGTAGGCCATGCAGTGATCCCAGCAGGCTAACGCCGCAGCTAACAGCTGACTGGCTAACCGTAAGCTAAGCAGCTATCACCTGAACTTTGTACACAATGACATAACACTCACCCAGACAGGCCGCCGTTCTGAAACTCTCCTCACTTTTTAAGCGAAAAGAGAAACAAGATGTCACACAGCTTTACAACGTGATTTTACCAACACCAGACGGAATCAGCACAATACCAAACTGGCTTGTGTAGCTGACTTGAACATGGATCTGCCGCTATCGCACATCCATGCACATATCTCCTCGTGAAGGAATACTCTCATTCGGATATGAAAGAAGGGGCTTAACACGGGACAGAGAGATATCCACTCGTCCAGAACACACAGGGATCACCAGTGTTAATGGTCGCGGCCCACTAGTTAAAACTACAATGGTCTTCAGACCAAGGTCTTCTGTCGCCTAGGTGGCTGAACAAAGGACCCTAGCCTGGGGCCGGTTTCCATAAACATTGTCAAGTAGCCCCCATAGCACTAACAGACAAGTGAAGCCCGCCAGCAACAGTACTCACCCAACCTGAAACCCACCGCTTCTCACAACAGCGGCGCGTCCGACAGTTCAGCTGTGGCCTGACAGGTTTTACCCCAACAAACACAGCAAGGAACTGCAGTTGAGAAGCATGCAGCGGCGTGCTCCCAATACGAAAACCGGTGGAGGGTTTTTAGAATGATCACCATCTTCCAGACACTCCAGTGACGAAGACAACATTGCCGTATTTTCTCGAAAATAGTGAGAGAGAAAATAAAGATATGATGTCAACGTATCTCCTTGTTCTTCCTTTCCTTGTAAACAATATTTTTCTCCACGTCAAGTGGGCATATGAGCAACACGTTGCTTGTGATGAAATTTGAGAAGGAGATGAGTGTGTGGCACCACCCCTGCTTATATAGGTAAGCGGATGGGGGTGTGGCCAGATGAATGCTGGCATTTAAAGGTACATTTGTGAAATTATTCAGTGTATATATGCTGAAGCGAGATATATGCAATGAACGCTGAGCGTGAGCTAGGTGTGGAACATAACTGGTCAAGTTCTGCTCTATATCTGTGATAACTGATCAAGTTCTGCTCTATATCTGTGATAACTGGTAAAGTTCTGCTCTATATCTGTGATAACTGATCAAGTTCTGCTCTATATTTGTGATAACTGATCAAGTTCTGCTCTATATCTGTGATAACTGATCAAGTTCTGCTCTATATCTGTGATAACTGGTAAAGTTCTGCTCTATATCTGTGATAACTGGTAAAGTTCTGCTCTATATCTGTGATAACTGGTAAAGTTCTGCTCTATATCTGTGATAACTGGTAAAGTTCTGCTCTATATCTGTGATAACTGGTAACGTTCTGCTCTATATCTGTGATAACTGGTAAAGTTCTGCTCTATATCTGTGATAACTGGTAAAGTTCTTCTCTATATCTGTGATAACTGGTAACGTTCTGCTCTATATCTGTGATAACTGGTAAAGTTCTTCTCTATATCTGTGATAACTGATCAAGTTCTGCTCTATATCTGTGATAACTGGTAACGTTCTGCTCTATATCTGTGATAACTGGTAACGTTCTGCTCTATATCTGTGATAACTGATCAAGTTCTGCTCTATATCTGTGATAACTGGTAAAGTTCTGCTCTATATCTGTGATAACTGATCAAGTTCTGCTCTATATATGTGATACCTGGTAAAGTTCTGCTCTATATCTGTGATAACTGGTAAAGTTCTGCTCTATATCTGTGATAACTGGTAACGTTCTGCTCTATATCTGTGATAACTGGTAAAGTGCTGCTCTATATCTGTGATAACTGGTAAAGTTCTGCTCTATATCTGTGATAACTGGTAACGTTCTGCTCTATATCTGTGATAACTGGTAACGTTCTGCTCTATATCTGTGATAACTGGTAAAGTTCTGCTCTATATCTGTGATAACTGGTAAAGCTCTGCTCTATATCTGTGATAACTGGTAAAGTTATGCTCTATATCTGTGATAACTGATCAAGTTCTGCTCTATATCTGTGATAACTGATCAAGTTCTGCTCTATATCTGTGATAACAGATCAAGTTATGCTCTATATCTGTGATAACTGACCAAGTTCTGCTCTATATCTGTGATAACTGATCAAGTTCTGCTCTATATCTGTGATAACTGGTAAAGTTCTGCTCTATATCTGTGATAACTGGTAAAGCTCTGCTCTATATCTGTGATAACTGGTAAAGTTCTGCTCTATATCTGTGATAACTGGTAAAGCTCTACTCTATATCTGTGATAACTGATCACGTTCTGCTCTATATCTGTGATAACTGGTAAAGTTCTGCTCTATATCTGTGATAACTGGTAACGGTCTGCTCTATATCTGTGATAACTGATCAAGTTCTGCTCTATATCTGTGATAACTGGTAAAGTTCTGCTCTATATCTGTGATAACTGATCAAGTTCTGCTCTATATATGTGATAACTGGTAACGTTCTGCTCTATATCTGTGATAACTGGTAAAGTTCTGCTCTATATCTGTGATAACTGGTAAAGTTCTGCTCTATATCTGTGATAACTGATCAAGTTCTGCTCTATATCTGTGATAACTGGTAAAGCTCTGCTCTATATCTGTGATAACTGGTAACGTTCTGCTCTATATCTGTGATAACTGGTAAAGTTCTGCTCTATATCTGTGATAACTGGTAAAGTTCTGCTCTATATCTGTGATAACTGGTAAAGTTCTGCTCTATATCTGTGATAACTGGTAAAGCTCTGCTCTATATCTGTGATAACTGGTAACGTTCTGCTCTATATCCGTGATAACTGATCAAGTTCCGCTCTATATCTGCGATAACTGGTAAAGTTCTGCTCTATATCTGTGATAACTGATCAAGTTCTGCTCTATATCTTTGATAACTGATCAAGTTCTGCTCTATATCTGTGATAACTGGTAAAGTTCTGCTCTATATCTGTGATAACTGGTACAGTTCTGCTCTATATCTGTGATAACTGGTAAAGTTCTGCTCTATATCTGTGATAACTGGTAAAGTTCTGCTCTATATGTGTGATAACTGGTAACGTTCTGCTCTATATCTGTGATAACTGATCATGTTCTGCTCTATATCTGTGATAACTGGTAAAGTTCTGCTCTATATCTGTGATAACTGGTAAAGTTCTGCTCTATATCTGTGATAACTGGTAAAGTTCTGCTCTATATGTGTGATAACTGGTACCGTTCTGCTCTATATCTGTGATAACTGGTAAAGTTCTGCTCTATATCTGTGATAACTGGTAAAGCTCTGCTCTATATCTGTGATAACTGGTAAAGTTCTGCTCTATATCTGTGATAACTGATCAAGTTCTGCTCTATATCTGTGATAACTGATCAAGTTATGCTCTATATCTGTGATAACTGGTAACGTTCTGCTCTATATCTGTGATAACTGGTAAAGTTCTGCTCTATATCTGTGATAACTGGTAAAGCTCTGCTCTATATCTGTGATACCTGGTAACGTTCTGCTCTATATCCGTGATAACTGATCAAGTTCTGCTCTATATCTGTGATAACTGGTAACGTTCTGCTCTATATCTGTGATAACTGGTAACGTTCTGCTCTATATCTGTGATAACTGGTAAAGCGCTGCTCTATATCTGTGATAACTGGTAAAGTTCTGCTCTATATCTGTGATAACTGGTAAATGTCTGCTCTATATCTGTGATAACTGGTAAAGTTCTGCTCTATATCTGTGATAACTGGTAAATATCTGCTCTATATCTGTGATAACTGGTAAATATCTGCTCTATATCTGTGATAACTGGTAAAGTTCTGCTCTATATCTGTGATAACTGGTAAAGCTCTGCTCTATATCTGTGATAACTGGTAAAGTTCTGCTCTATATCTGTGCAGCTTTCTATTGTGGTGGTGGAGTTTAGGTGCACTTTAGTCTGTGTGTGTAAATAAGTAATGTTTTGTGTTGTTTTTTATGCTGTGCGTTTATGTGAATGTTGATTAGTGGTAGTTGAGCTATGATTATAATTATGTTTTCATTTTCTGATGTATGGAGGCACTGTATGCTTGGTTAAAGTTGTGAATGGAGATGTAGTCATTTCACATGTGATCCAGGGACGTAGCGAGGAGTGGGCTGTAATTGGTCGAGATACGTCACGTGGTGTCAGTGAAACTAGTAAACAGGGAGTTGCGGGGAATTTGACAGCAGCAAAGGGAGACGATTGAGAACCGGTGAGTGGATGTGTGTAAGCGATTTGTTTTAAGAATGATAGTAGTAGGGGGAGCTCCAGTAGCTCACCGCGTACCTCGAACGCTATTTCGGCGTCGGGGACAACCGTGCTCGTCACGGATCTGGGGTAGCAAGTTCGATTCCCGGACAAAGCCGTAACTTTCTCAGAGTGTCTTCCCCCCATCTGTACCCCCATTCAACCTGTTTCTGTCGGTCATTCTTGACCAGAGAAAAAGCGATAAACGCAAAAAAGAACCAGCGGAATGGTCAAAGTTTTAAAATAATGATAGTAGTATTGTGGTAGTTATTGATTGAATGTGTGTCTTGTTTCAAGGTTTGTAACCTGTTGGAGGAAGAATTAAAAGCTTTTTGCAACTGAGTGGCATCCTGTCCATCCCTTCACCCCAGCAGCGGGAGTAAAGCTGCACAGTTACAAACCACGGGCGGCGGCAGAAGAGTGGCTGAACGCGCCGTCAGATAAGGACAAAACATATGGGATATGAGGTACTCCCGTGTCGTTGTAAATGAAATAACTCGCGCATCAGGCCATACGGGTCAGCGAGCAGGAACGTTCACCTGCTTCAAATGCTAAAATACAAGCAGCTAGCACAGCTAAGGAAGCTAACGCAGCTGAATGAGTGAATGAATGAAAACGGTGTTTGACAGATGTCAGTGGTAACTTCAAATGCGATCAGGAGTAATGCCAAGCTACTGAAATTGGCTATCAAATAGCATACCAACACTAACGTGGACAAACATGAAGGCAGCTAAAGATAAAAGCTATAGCTCATTACTAGCCCTGTGATGGTGCCAATTATATTTTTTAGGTATAGATGATTTAGTAGCCCTCTAATGTCAAGACCTTTAGCTTAGTTTGAGTGTACCCGGGTGGCAAGCCGGCGGGAGAAGGTGAAACCTACTCCACTTTGTTTATTTGTATTGTTTTCCATTTTTGGGCGGTATCCCTGGGGGGACCTCTGGTGAGCCTGGTAACGCCGCTGAAGACTAGTTAGGCTAGGATAGTTAGGGAAGAAGCTTCTGAGCTAGTTTAGGCAGCTAGAGAGGGCGGAAGACACAAGGTAGATAAGGAGTTACGGGTACGCTCAATTAGGTTATTATTTATTAGGTTATTATTTATTATTACAATTATTTGTTTTATGGTCAAATAAATAATAAATACAAATAAATAAAAATTGATCAATTAAAGAAAGAGAGGGCCAAAGTGAAGGCAGCTTTCACAAGAAAGGCCAACAGCATTTTGCGAATGGCGCCAACTATGCTGCGAGAGGAATTGAAAAATGAGTGGAAATCCCTTTCTGAGGACGCAGAAAGGCTTCATGCAGCTAATTATGTTTGTGAGGCCTGTCTGATTGATGAAGCAGGCGACATGGAGGCTGTGGATGAAAAAGCCAAAGCAGACTTGGAGAGGGTAACCATAGAGTGTGGTACAACATTAAAAGAGGTGAAGCAGGCTATCCATTCCAACCTTTGGTCAAAATATGCAGAGACCGAGCTAAAAGCAGCCATTGGACGGGCAGAAAGAAGCTATGAAGGTGCGGGAGAAGTTAACCTGGAAACAATCACCTACGAAAATGGTAAAGAACAAGTCACACTCTTGGAATCTCTCATCACCAAGGCAGAAAGTATGCTAGCTGTCTGGGAAGGGTGGATCCCTGAAGGCGCTGCGTGCGAGGTTAGTAAGAAGCTGCAAGTGCTGGAGGACAAGAGAATTGACCTCTGGCAAAGGTGGGTAGTTGATTTCGGCAGGGTCCAGAAAGAGCAGGCTGATAGAGCCATTGAAATCAGGCAAAAGGCCACCTCTGACATCGCAGAAGCTGAAAAGGGAGCCGCTGAGGCTGAAAGAAGAGCCGCCGAGACCAGGCTTAAGGCAGCCGAAGTTAGCGCTGGGTCTGAGGAGAGGGCCGCAGAGGTCAGAGAAAAGGCAGCTGGGATTCAGTTGGAAATGGCAGAGGCCGCCGCAGAGGAGCGTGCCGAGCTGGCCAAGGGGCAGCGGAAAGCATGGGAGGAGGCACAGAGTGCTAACCTGGCGAGCCTGGGAGCAGGAGGCTCACAAGCATCAGCCTCACCAAGAGTTCGGCTCCAGCCAATAAAACTACCAAAATTCAACGGTTGCATGCGAGACTTTCACCGTTGGCGAAGAGACTGGGAAAACCTCCAGCGACAGGGAGATCCATCTGGGTCAGCCGAAGTGAAGAAATTCCAGCTCCTAGACAGTGTGGAGGAGAGAGTCGTCAGTGGCGTTAGGCTCTCAAGCTACGACACAGCTCATGATATGTTTAGGGTCCTTGAAAACCGGTTCGGGAATAAGACCACCATCGCTATTCAAATAATTGAAGAGTTGGAGAAGTTGCCGGTGGCAAAAGGTAACCAGCTGAGGAAAACAATAGAGCTCATCCAAGCTGTTGAGAAGGCCCTTACTGACCCGACAGACTTAGGGAGCATTGATGCTATATGTTATCAAATCTATTGAGAGCAAGCTGCCTGAATGTGAGCTGAGGAGCTGGCTCACCTTTAAAGCTGCACCTGTGAACAATGTCACCCCTGAAGGCCACTGTGACGCTCTCCTAAGATTTCAAAAAAATGAAGAAGTAGTCCTTGAGGCATTGGTGCAGCTAAGACCCTCGGAGGTATTCGATAAGCCAAGCAAGCCAGAGTGGAAGGCGTTCACAAGGGCCACATTAAAGGATGCGGCTGGAGAAGAATGCAGCGTGTGTGGGGATGAGAAACACGGAGGCAGGATTTTCTTCTGTAAAAAGTTCAAAGCACTCAGTCTGGCTGAGAAGAGAGACATTGTCGAAAAGAATGAAGCCTGCCAGAGATGTTTGGCATCCCATCAGGAGGATGGAGAATGCAGCGACAGGTTCCTCTGCAGGAAAAAGTGCTGCCAAAAGGGAGAGACCTCCGACAACCACTAACTCATGTGCTCTGCGGAAAGGGGGCAGAGAGGAGATGAGAGAAAAAGGGGAAGGCAAAGGGTGGAAACAAGTGGCGCAAACGCGGGAACGCTCTCAGATGAACAACAGAGGGCGCTTGCTAATATCTCCCCCGAAGCAGCAGACCAGATTATAAAGGCATTCACCAACCAAACAACGTGTCAATGAGTACAAACACTTGGAGTGGTAGTCTCCTTGAAGAGATTGGCCTGAGGGAGCATCCTGTGCTTATGATGATCATGGAGGTCATGACAAACGGAGGGCAAACTATTGGGACCCTGGTAGACCTCGCGTCCGACACTAACTACATAACCCACCAAGCTGCCGAAAGACTCAGACTGAGAGGGGAGAAAATAACGTTGGTCGTGCATGGGGTCGGAGGAATGAAGGTGAGAGTCGAGACTGAAAGGTACCTGCTCAAGGTCAGGATGCGCATTTCAGAGGACATGTGGAGTTACCGCGACGGGCCCACTCTGTTGTCCTGGCTGACGCCTGTTGATGTCATGCAGGACCTCCAAGTGGGTGCCGCCACACCTGCTGCACTTCTTCTTCAAGCGGCACTCAGCTGCTAGGTGGCTGCGCGCGCAGCGGAAGCAGCGGCGGTGGTCCTTGATCCACTGACTCACATCGTCCGTGGTCAGCTTCCCGAAAGTGTCGCATTGGTACAGCCGATGTTCTCCCTCACAGTACTGGCACTCAATCTTCCACTGGTCCTCTTTCGTTGAGGGGGTACTGTGGTTCTTGCTGCTCGGTACTGATTCTGATTGGTGCATGACGGTCACCAATCTGCGGCCATCGTTTGCTCTCCTAGGTCCCTCTCTGGAGCTTGGTGTGCTCCGCATGAACGTATCCAACCGTAGGCTGTTGACTTCTCTCGCCAGGAAGTCGGCTAGGTCTAGGAGGGATGGCTCGGGACCGTTAGGATCACGGTGGTCTCTTTGCCGCCTGAAGCGCTCTTGTCGGGCGAGCGGAAGCTTCTCTAAAATCCTCTCGACATTAGAGTTCGCGTACAGTTCGTGCATACCCTTTTCTCTTTGCGCCCCCAGCATCCCTACCAGGGATTGTACCTTGATAGACAGGTCATCTAGTGAGCGATTGTCTGTGGCGGGGGGTAGGCGGTCAATATGCCTTATCTCTTGTATTACGTAGTCCCATATGCGTCCATATCTTTGGTCGAGTGCTGCTAGAGCCGCGGTGTATGGGGTAGTAGAGGTGGCATAGGCCAGCGCTATATTGTGCGCTCGGGGCACCTTGAGGTGCTTCAGTAGGATAGCATATTTGTACGGTTCATCAACTACATCGGACATCATTGTCTCTAAGCACATTCGTAACTCTGTGTACTGTGCTCTGTTCTCGTCTGTGAAGTCCGGGAACGTCGGTGTGCCAAGGTACGATGCCATGGATGACTGGCACATCGGTGAGCGTTGGGGGAGAGGCCTCCTGGGCGAGTCTCCTCTTGCGTGTCGTCTTGGGCTGGTGCTTGGTGGGTACCGAAGGTCGGGTACCCAGGTGCTGTTCCTCGGGGGTGACGGTGCGTCAAAATCACCCGTGAGTTGAGTCGGGGGTTTGTAGCGCAGGGCCTCGGGGCTGACAGCTGGGCTGTACTGGACCTCTTGGTCCAGAGTACGTTGCTGCTGGTCGGGGCTGTACTGGGCCTCCTGGTCCAGAGTACGTTGCTGCTGGTCGGCTTGACATTCCTCCTCTTCCTCCTCCTCTTCCTCTGCTAGGACCTGGAGTCTTCTGTTCAGTCTCTCGGCGTGGTCCGGTTCTTCCCGGTTGCTGGGTCTCGTATGGACCGGCCGGGGAGGGGGTTCGGAGACGTGGACAGGATCCTCCTGTTGGCGGGGTCCCGGATCGCTTGGTCGGGTAGGGGAATGCGTCCTAGACCCTTGTCGTGACGATCTCCGGGAGCTCCGTGCGGAGAGAGGGGGTGTCGCCATGGCAACCAATTTGTCCATCAGCTGCGCCTGCAGCCGGTCGCGCTCTGCCTCGCGCTGGGCATGGGCCGCGTCGCGCGCTGCTTCGCGCTGGCCATTGGCGGCGTCGCGCTGCGCATTGGACCAGATAGTCTGTTATGGCCTGGATGAAATCGCCCGAGCAGGCAAGGTTGTTAGCCCAAAGCAGCTTCAAAAGTTCTTCCCAGAGGTCAAGACAGAGGAGCTGGTCCGGCCAGAGAAGATCGAGCTCTTGATCAGCCACCGGGAGGGTCGGCTTGCTCCACAGCGGATGAAAAGAGTGGGAGAACTGGTGCTGTGGGACGGCCCACTAGGGAAGACTGTGGGGGGAGCGCACCCTGATCTGTTTGAGGAGATGGAGATGTCAATTCACAACTCAAGGACTCATTTTGCACGCTCTATGAGAACAAAGGCAGTCAAGGTGGAGGAGATCTCCTGTGAGCTGGTAAACACCAGAAAAGGGGCTCAAGGCCCGGAGCAAGAAAGTGAGGAGGTCAGAAATACAGCCACGACCAGCAAAGAAGTTCTTGAATGGTGGAGGTGGGATAGCATCGGAGCCGCCTGCGAGCCAAAGTGCGGAGGATGTCGGTGCGGGACTTGCCAGCCAGGGGGAAAGGAGATGACTCTAGTAGAAGAAAGGGAACTAGAAAAGATCAAAGAAGATCTGTCCTATGTGACCACTGACAACCATAGCAACTCACCTCACTGGGATGCAGGATACCCCTGGACAGAAGATCCTGTTTCGCTTCCATACAACAGGAAGTTGGTGGAAGCGACGTTCCTGAGGACCGAAAAGCGCCTCATGAAGGACCCATTATGGAGAACGGCGTATACAGCACAAGTTCATGAGATGGTGGAAAGAGGAGCAGCCATCGAGTTGGAGAAGAACATGATCAGCAGTTGGAGAGGGCCTGTTTGGTACGTGAGTCATCTAATCGCACCAAACCCACATTCTGTCACTACGCCAGTGCGCCTTGTCTGGAACAGCAGCCAGGAGTTCAAAGGGACGAGTATGAACAGCATTCTGCTGAAGGGTCCGTGTAACTGAGGGGTACAATTCCCTGACTGTATTGATAAGTATGGTATCATTAAACCACTACCGCTTTATGTACTTTAATTACTGGCCATACAGTACATGATATATAAATATGATGAACACTTCCCACATTGAATCGGTTCCACACAAAGGTATAATCAAGTATTTATTGCAGCAAAAGGTACATAATATACTTCTCTATTATACTTTGGATGCGCTTATAAGGCAAAGGAATGTGCGTAGGCAAATCAATAATGAATGTCCATTCTCTGGTTACGCAGGAGGTAATTATACAACCTGAATCTTAGGGAATTATATCTATGGTACACTAGTAATATATAGCGGGAGATACTGGAAGGGTCCCCCCGGTTGTAAGCCAGCAGGGTAGAGGATCTGTCGGTAGTAGAGAGTCTGGTCAACGATGACTAAGGACACTCCAAGTACAGGAGACGGTGCAATAGCCTCTTGATCCACAGACGAATACAGCTGTTCTCCGTAGACTGTAGCTCCACAGTGAAGAAAGCTAGCCGGCCTCAGGCTCTCTGAGGCGCCGACTCGACGCGGCTCCCCACAGGGTAAATCCCACACGTGTAGGCGTCGGCGATTCTCCGCTCCATAAATCACAGGACCAAAACAAATATAATCCAGCCGCAAAGGGCTATGTAGTCGTCGGGTAGATTAATCCAGTGTACATGTCCACACGGTTCTCGTCTAGGTCTCCTCGGGTGAAAGCGCCATGAAAGCAGCCCAGCCTGGATAAGCACTCTAGCTGATACGAGGAAGCGTTGGTGATGCTGGTCACTGTAGAACTTTAGCCGCACGATACACTATACACAAATAGACTATTACTGACTTAATAGAAATATGTCGCACTCGACGGTATAGCGCCAAACTCTGACAATTCAGTTATTAATTCGCACGCGGTCTCAATGCTCTATTTTGGGGCCAAACAGGCCATACTTCACCGCACGGAGTATCGTGGGTGAGGCTTCAACTTATTGGGTAACTCTAAGACTAAGTGCTTCTGTATTCACCTGCGCCATATTTATATGCACGGCGAACAATCTAGTGCCAGCCTCATTTCTGTCTCGTAGCCCTGGGCAGGGCCGGGCATGCACAGACATGTCTTGACGGTGACTTTGAACCTGACTCCGGAGGCATGGCTCTGGCGCCTGTGGACTGCTGTCCAATAGGAGAATGAAATATTATGGTCTGGGCTAAAGGGATATTCCGTGTATATGTACAAGGAATATACAAGGGATATCAAACGATATACAAATACTATGCAATATATATCAATCAATAAATATATTCGGTTTAATCTGATCCTTTGTAACAGCCGCCCCCTAATTAGTCCCACCTAATTAGCTAAGCAGAGACAGATTAACCGCACTGTCCACTACTCAATGTCTGTTGTGAGGGGTCGGGCAGTTCACAAAGTCATGGGGTCATGGTCGTCATCGATAGTATCGGGGAGCCTTGGCAGTTCTATTAGCCTCGCCACGGGTCGGGTGTAGATCCGTCCTTGGACGAGCACTTCTGCCACTCTGACCTTTCCGTCGGCACCAGTGGTCACTTTGCTTACGCGGCCGGCCGGCCACGCAGCTCGGGGTAGTGACTGGTCTATGGTCATGACGACTGGACGGGATGAAGGGGGGCTTAGGAGGAAGCGGGCCTGAGACTGCTTTGATCTGTGCTTGGCTGTGCCTCCTCCTCCTCCGTCTGTTTCTCTTGTTTGCTCTGTACCCCGTCTGAGGAGGGGCCGGTCCCGGCCGCCCCGTCAAGGAGTCGCTTGGGGTGCTGGGTTCGAGGTCAGCTACGTCTGGAGCGCAGCTGAGGGGGGTGGAGTTCCGAACTCCCTCTGGTGCCCACGGTTCTCTCACGGGCCTCTCGCTTAATGTCAATAGCCTCTGCTGTACGAGGGAGTGGCCGGTGTCGCTCGCCTTTGTGTGTAGGCAGCTTGTAGACGTGGGTTGACTGTCAAGTCCGTAGAGGGGGCCCTGGAGCGTCCATCCCAGTCGGGTCTGAACCGCGACTGGGCATCCTTTGGGTCCGATGTGGGCCGCCTCAATTGGGAGAATGAGGTCCGCGTGGTCGGAGCCGATGAGCAGGGTCGGTGTGGCGCCGTCGATAAACGGTATAGGTAGTTGACGTAGGTGCACATACTTAGCCATCAGCTGTGGGATGGGGTAGGTGTACTGAGACAGGCCTATGTCGTGGCTGGTGAAGACGTTGGTTATACTATACTGCTTCTCGGGCTGGTCCACCGCTGCTATCTTGAAGGAGACCTTTTCACCTTTTATGGTCTTCTGGTCCCTTCTGATGGTGCGTATGGTCATGGTATCTTTGACACCCCGCAGGCCCAACTGGGCTGCTGCGGAAGCGAGGAGGAGAGTCTTTTCAGACCCATCGTCCAGGACGGCGTAAGTGTCCAGGACCTTGTCCTCGTAGCTCAGGAGCACTCTGACCACTTTGAGGAGCACTCAGGGGGTCCCGCTATGCTGGTCAATGTGGAGCACTCCTGTTGGTCGGTTGCCTTGGATCTTCTGGTGGGCTCCGCACAGTGCTACGCGGTAAGCGGCGCCCGCCTGGGCCGCCCCTGCGCGGTAAGCGGCGCCCGCCTGGGCCGTCTCACGCCACTGGTCAACTTGGACGGGGTTCAGTGTCTTATATTCGGCGCACTGTGCCAGCCAGTGTCCGCCGTCGCAGTAGGTACAGTAGGGAGCGGTCTGGTGGCTCTTCGGTACTGGTGCCACCGCCTCGGCATGGTACATTACCGCGACGGGCCCACTCTGTTGTCCTGGCTGACGCCTGTTGATGTCATGCAGGACCTCCAAGTGGGTGCCGCCGCACCTGCTGCACTTCTTCTTCAAGCGGCACTCAGCTGCTAGGTGGCTGCGCGCGCAGCGGAAGCAGCGGCGGTGGTCCTTGATCCACTGACTCACATCGTCCGTGGTCAGCTTCCCGAAAGTGTCGCATTGGTACAGCCGATGTTCTCCCTCACAGTACTGGCACTCAATCTTCCACTGGTCCTCTTTCGTCGAGGGGGTACTGTGGTTCTTGCTGCTCGGTACTGATTCTGATTGGTGCATGACGGTCACCAATCTGCGGCCATCGTTTGCTCTCCTAGGTCCCTCTCTGGAGCTTGGTGTGCTCCGCATGAACGTATCCAACCGTAGGCTGTTGACTTCTCTCGCCAGGAAGTCGGCTAGGTCTAGGAGGGATGGCTCGGGACCGTTAGGATCACGGTGGTCTCTTTGCCGCCTGAAGCGCTCTTGTCGGGCGGGCGGAAGCTTCTCTAAAATCCTCTCGACATTAGAGTTCGCGTACAGTTCGTGCATACCCTTTTCTCTTTGCGCCCCCAGCATCCCTACCAGGGATTGTACCTTGATAGACAGGTCATCTAGTGAGCGATTGTCTGTGGCGGGGGGTAGGCGGTCAATATGCCTTATCTCTTGTATTACGTAGTCCCATATGCGTCCATATCTTTGGTCGAGTGCTGCTAGAGCCGCGGTGTATGGGGTAGTAGAGGTGGCATAGGCCAGCGCTATATTGTGCGCTCGGGGCACCTTGAGGTGCTTCAGTAGGATAGCATATTTGTACGGTTCATCAACTACATCGGACATCATTGTCTCTAAGCACATTCGTAACTCTGTGTACTGTGCTCTGTTCTCGTCTGTGAAGTCCGGGAACGTCGGTGTGCCAAGGTACGATGCCATGGATGACTGGCACATCGGTGAGCGTTGGGGGAGAGGCCTCCTGGGCGAGTCTCCTCTTGCGTGTCGTCTTGGGCTGGTGCTTGGTGGGTACCGAAGGTCGGGTACCCAGGTGCTGTTCCTCGGGGCTGACGGTGCGTCAAAATCACCCGTGAGTTGAGTCGGGGGTTTGTAGCGCAGGGCCTCGGGGCTGACGTCTGGGCTGTACTGGACCTCCTGGTCCAGAGTACGTTGCTGCTGGTCGGGGCTGTACTGGGCCTCCTGGTCCAGAGTACGTTGCTGCTGGTCGGCTTGACATTCCTCCTCTTCCTCCTCCTCTTCCTCTGCTAGGACCTGGAGTCTTCTGTTCAGTCTCTCGGCGTGGTCCGGTTCTTCCCGGTTGCTGGGTCTCGTATGGACCGGCCGGGGAGGGGGTTCGGAGACGTGGACAGGATCCTCCTGTTGGCGGGGTCCCGGATCGCTTGGTCGGGTAGGGGAATGCGTCCTAGACCCTTGTCGTGACGATCTCCGGGAGCTCAGTGCGGAGAGAGGGGGTGTCGCCATGGCAACCAATTTGTCCATCAGCTGCGCCTGCAGCCGGTCGCGCTCTGCCTCGCGCTGGGCATGGGGCGCGTCGCGCGCTGCTTCGCGCTGGGCATTGGCGGCGTCGCGCTGCGCATTGGCGCTGGCCTGGGCGGCGTCGCGCTGTGCGTTGGCGGCGTCGCGCTGGGCATTGGCGCTGGCATGGGCGGCGTGGAGCTGTGCATTTGCGACGTCGCGCTGTGCATTGGCGGCGGCGTGCTGTGCATCGGCGCGGCTTCTCTCAATGTTCTCTTCCGTCTGAAGGCGTCTGGTCTCCAGTCTTATGCGGTCGTCTTCACTCCTTTGTTGCGCCTGGAAGCGCTCTCGCTCGGTTGCAGAATGTTCGCGCTCGCGCGTCTGTTGCGCTTGAAGTCGATCGCGTTCGGTGGAGGCTGCCAGGGTGGCGATGAGTGCCTGCGCCAGCATCTTGTCCGCCTCGCTGGGGGAAGACGCCGTTCGAGGCGATCGGCTCCCGACAGTACTCGTTGGAGATCCGTTCTCCTGTGGCGAGTCCTGGAGATCCATCTCCGGGGTGCTCTCCTCTTCTTGTAGCGGGTAGAGTTCCATCCCTGGAGAGCTGTCTTTATCCTGGAGCTCTCCGGGGACTACTTCTTCGGTCTTGGCGGGGGGTAAAGTCATGTCGGGTCCCTCCTGGTCCCTACCGTGAGCTTGGTCAGTTACGTTAGAACCCACTAGGGTCTCTATTGGCGGGGTAGCCTGGTCGATAGGGTCGGACATAATTTTACTATCTACCTTTTCCGCGTTTACCGTCTGTAGAAAGCTAGGTAGTATATTGGCAACGTAATCCTCTAAGTACTGAGGTGTCTGCCGTCTACGCTGCGGGCGATCTACTTTAGGAGAACCGTTTTGTGGAGTGTTCATCATAGGCCATGTCAATATTAATACCACTATATTAATATTACACTAGTTACCCTCCGGCTCGAAGGACCAATTGTAACTGAGGGGTACAATTCCCTGACTGTATTGATAAGTATGGTATCATTAAACCACTACCGCTTTATGTACTTTAATTACTGGCCATACAGTACATGATATATAAATATGATGAACACTTCCCACATTGAATCGGTTCCACACAAAGGTATAATCAAGTATTTATTGCAGCAAAAGGTACATAATATACTTCTCTATTATACTTTGGATGCGCTTATAAGGCAAAGGAATGTGCGTAGGCAAATCAATAATGAATGTCCATTCTCTGGTTACGCAGGAGGTAATTATACAACCTGAATCTTAGGGAATTATATCTATGGTACACTAGTAATATATAGCTGGAGATACTGGAAGGGTCCCCCCGGTTGTAAGCCAGCAGGGGTAGAGGATCTGTCGGTAGTAGAGAGTCTGGTCAACGATGACTAAGGAGACTCCAAGTACAGGAGACGGTGCAATAGCCTCTTGATCCACAGACGAATACAGCTGTTCTCCGTAGACTGTAGCTCCACAGTGAAGAAAGCTAGCCGGCCTCAGGCTCTCTGAGGCGCCGACTCGACGCGGCTCCCCACAGGGTAAATCCCACACGTGTAGGCGTCGGCGATTCTCCGCTCCATAAATCACAGGACCAAAACAAATATAATCCAGCCGCAAAGGGCTATGTAGTCGTCGGGTAGATTAATCCAGTGTACATGTCCACACGGTTCTCGTCTAGGTCTCCTCGGGTGAAAGCGCCATGAAAGCAGCCCAGCCTGGATAAGCACTCTAGCTGATACGAGGAAGCGTTGGTGATGCTGGTCACTGTAGAACTTTAGCCGCACGATACACTATACACAAATAGACTATTACTGACTTAATAGAAATATGTCGCACTCGACGGTATAGCGCCAAACTCTGACAATTCAGTTATTAATTCGCACGCTGTCTCAATGCTCTATTTTGGGGCCAAACAGGCCATACTTCACCGCACGGAGTATCGTGGGTGAGGCTTCAACTTATTGGGTAACTCTAAGACTAAGTGCTTCTGTATTCACCTGCGCCATATTTATATGCACGGCGAACAATCTAGTGCCAGCCTCATTTCTGTCTCGTAGCCCTGGGCAGGGCCGGGCATGCACAGACATGTCTTGACGGTGACTTTGAACCTGACTCCGGAGGCATGGCTCTGGCGCCTGTGGACTGCTGTCTAATAGGAGAATGAAATATTATGGTCTGGGCTAAAGGGATATTCCGTGTATATGTACAAGGAATATACAAGGGATATCAAACGATATACAAATACTATGCAATATATATCAATCAATAAATATATATATTCGGTTTAATCTGATCCTTTGTAACAGTCCGGATGTTCTAAATCCCATCAGCGCGGTCCTGCTCAGGTTCAGGACAGGAGAGCATGCGGCCATAGGAGATATTAGAAAGATGTATAATTCTGTGTGGTTAAATGAAAGAGAGGTCCACCTTCATCGGTTCCTCTGGAGGGACTCACCAGAGGAAGAGATCAAAGATTTCGCCATCACTCGGGTCAACATCGGAGACAGGCCAGCTGGGTGCATAGCACAGCTGGCTATGAGGGAAACGGCGAGGCTTCCCAAGTTCTCTCACATGGATGAGGAGAGGAGGGTCCTTGAGGAGGACAGCTATGTGGACGATATCCTCACATCCCACAATGACAGAGGGAAGCTGGACAAGATCACGAGAGGAGTGGAAGAGATCCTCACCGCTGGAGGCTTTTCTCTCAAGCCATGGGTTCGGTCCGGTCAAAGTGGGAGGCGTGAAAGAAGTCAGCCCAAGCAATCTATTGAGACTCCGAATATGGCGCTCCAAACCCTGGTGTTGCCCAACCAGCTAGGGCAGGAAGACAACAAGGCCCTCGGCGTTGGCTACTATGTTGATAGTGACAGGCTCTTCCTGATGGTCTCGATACATTTCTCCAAAAGAAAGCAGAAGATGAGGACAGGGGTCGACCTTCTTGAGGGGGAGGTCAGAGAGCAGATGCCAGATCCTCTGACCAGAAGGGAGCTCCTGAGTCAGGTGGCAGGGCTCTATGACCCTATCGGGCTTGCTACCCCGGTCAAAGAGAAAGGGGCCATTCTGGTGAGGAGAGCTTTCCAGGTGACTCGGGGAGGGGGCTCGAAGAAAGACACGTGGGACCATCCTCTTCCAGCAGACCTCCGAACAGAAGCTATCAAGCTCTTTGAGGAGTACAGTCGACTTCGTCAAGTTGGCTTTGAGAGAAGCCATACTCCTCCCGGATGGAGAGGGAGGCCGTGGGGTGTGACATTTTCTGATGGAAGTGATGATGCTTTCGGAGCTGTCCTGTATCTGAGGTGGGAGACATCAGCAGGGGTGGACACTCGTCTCGTCTCGTCGAAGGCCAAGCTGACACCCCTTGACCAGAAGGGCGATGTAATCAAAGCAGAGATCTGTGGTGCAGTCTTTGCAGCCAGATTGAAAGGGTTCTGGGAGAGGCAAGGCTGTCTGGAGGTAGAGAAGTGGTTTCACTTTGTAGACAGCCAAACTATACTGGGAGAAATTCAGAGGGAGAGTTACGGGTATCAGACGTTCTTTGCGAACAGGGTTGGGGAGATTCAGAAGGCAGGGCCAGTAGCCGACTGGTGGTGGATCCCAGGGGATCTGAATGTCGCTGACCTCGTCACTCGAGGATGTCCCCCAGAAGACCTGGATGAAGGTTCCAAGTGGCAAAAGGGACCCGAGTTTCTAATAAGGCCTGTGGAAAAGTGGCCCATGAAGTCTGCGGCAGAGGTAGCGGCTAACACCAGAGAGGCTGTGTGTAGGCTCCAGAGGAGGGCGTTCACGGCGGTTCTTACTCGAGCCCAGCTGAAAAAGGCGTCAAGTTCGTCCGAGAAATGTCCGAGCGAGGCGGACAAGGCTCCCGGGCTCTCTAAGAAAGGAGAAAAAGAGCCCTCTAGCGAGTCCGGAAACGAGGAAAAGCTCTGGGGGGCAGCCATCGTCAATCTCGTCAAACCTGAGAAGTTCAGCAGCTTGACCAAGCTCTGTGGAGTGATCAGCTGGTTCCGCCGAGTGGTGAACAAGTGGCTAATCCGAGGAAGAGCCATAGAGAGAGCAGAGTGGGAGGCCAAGCACTCAAAAGAGAAAGAGGGCAAGCCTGTCCTCGACGCATGGGAGCTTGGGGCCGCTTTCCGAGAACTTTGTTTGGCAGCTCAAAAAGGGGTAGCATTCCCTGAGTCAACACTGAACAGGCTCGTGGTAGTCAGGGAGGAGGTGTCAGGGCTTCTGGTGTGCTTTGGAAGGGCCCGGGCAGAGGGGGAGTCAGGAGTGCCTCTGGTTCCCTATAGAGCTTGGGTCAGCACCCTCGTGGCGCGAGAGTCTCATGAAGCCAACCATGAGGGAGTCGCTGGTACTATGTTGCGGATGAGGAGGAAGGCTTGGGTGGTTCAGGCTCAGCGGGTTGCAAGGAAGGTTGGGGACTGTTGCGTCTCCTGCCGGAAGACCAGAGCAAAGATGTGCCAGCAGGTTATGGCTGACCTTCCCTCTGAGCGGACTGAGCCGGCTGCCCCATTTGAGTTTACAACTCTGGATCTGTTTGGCCCATACATGGTCAGGGATGTGGTAAAGAAGAGGTCTAGGATGAAAGTCTGGGGTGTGGTGTTCTCTTGTATGGCTTCTAGAGCTATGCATGCCGATATGGTGGAGGGACTGTCCACAGAGAGCTTCATGGGCACTTACCAGAGATTCACAGCGCTCAGAGGACACCCGAAGAAAATCTGGTCAGACCGGGGCACAAACTTTGTTGGAGCTCGGCCTGCACTGAAGGAACTCTATGTTTTCCTAGAAAGTCTCGACAAGGATGAAGTAAGGGGAAAGGCTGCCAGACAAGGAACCGAGTGGATCTGGGTGTTCCACCCAGCCGACTCACCTCACAGGAATGGTGCGGCGGAAGCAGCAGTCCGCATTCTCAGGTCCCCGCCAATGTGGGGGGTGGCGGGGACCTCACAGGACTAGAGTTCCAAACTATGCTCTACATGGCAGCCAACTTATCGAATGAGAGACCGATCGGCACCAGACTCCAGGTCCAAGATGACGCGGTAGAGGTGATTACCCCCAACACCCTGCTACTGGGGAGGGCTGGACCCACAGGGGACTCACGGAGCTACGAGTTCCAGGGCTACCCATTTGTGAGATTGAGAGCAGTCCAGACTGAAGTAAACAAGTTCTGGCAGCGGTGGAGCCAGCTTGCTGGACCAGGCTTGTTTATCAGGCCTAAGTGGCATAGTAAGGCTCGCAATGTGGCAGTCGGAGATCTTGTTTGGCTTGCCGATCAGAACGCGCTAAGGGGTCAGTTCAGACTGGGCCGGGTTGTGGAGGTGGCCCCTGACGTGAATGTGGTCGTCCGTGATGTCAAAGTGAGAACATGCCCCAGCTGTCCAGTGGCCTCGGGCAAGCGTCCGGAGAAGATCAGCAGCGATCATAGACTCTCTATTGTCCTCAGCAGAGACGTCCGAAGACTCGTGGTGCTCTTACCTGTAGAAGAGCAATAACAGCACCCCATGAGAAGGTTGATCCGAAGATTCCACCGCCAAAGGAGAGCGGTTATTTGTTGTGGTCTCCTTGGGTCTAAAGTCCAGGATACCAAGTGGGAGGTGTGCAGCTTTCTATTGTGGTGGTGGAGTTTAGGTGCACTTTAGTCTGTGTGTGTAAATAAGTAATGTTTTGTGTTGTTTTTTATGCTGTGCGTTTATGTGAATCTTGATTAGTGGTAGTTGAGCTATGATTATAATTATGTTTTCATTTTCTGATGTATGGAGGCACTGTATGCTTGGTTAAAGTTGTGAATGGAGATGTAGTCATTTCACATGTGATCCAGGGACGTAGCGAGGAGTGGGCTGTAATTGGTCGAGATACGTCACGTGGTGTCAGTGAAACTAGTAAACAGGGAGTTGCGGGGAATTTGACAGCAGCGAAGGGAGACGATTGAGAACCGGTGAGTGAATGTGTGTAAGCGATTTGTTTTAAGAATGATAGTAGTATTGTGGTAGTTATTGATTGAATGTGTGTCTTGTTTCAAGGTTTGTAACCTGTTGGAGGAAGAATTAAAAGCTTTTTGCAACTGAGTGGCATCCTGTTCATCCCTTCACCCCAGCTGCGGGAGTAAAGCAGCACAATATCTGTGATAACTGATCAAGTTCTGCTCTATATCTGTGATAACTGGTAAAGTTCTGCTCTATATCTGTGATAACTGATCAAGTTCTGCTCTATATCTGTGATAACTGTCACTACATTTGGAGCAGACACTGCTTCCTATATATACTCAGAATAGATACATTCAGTTTGAAATCCCAAAGGTTTGTGCATCTATCATTGTTTGTGTTCAAGGATCTCTGTCTAAAATGTGGATAGCACCGCGTGTGTGTCTTACTGGTGCTGGGCAGCGTCACCATGTTGGAGGGCTCCGACAGGGGGCTGACCCCCCAGGGGTTACTGGCGCTGACCCTGAACTGGTAATGGCCTCCTGGGATCAGGTCATCAATCTGAACACACACCTCACTGGTCTGAGACACTGCCTGCTGCCATAGTAATGAGTCTGGAGGGGTGAGGAGGGGGAGGGGGAGAGAGAGAGACAAGGGGGGGGGGGGGGGGTGAGAGAGGGGAGGGGGAGAGAGAGAGACAAGGGGGGGGGTGAGAGAGGGGAGGGGGAGAGAGAGAGACAAGGGGGGGGTGAGAGAGGGGAGGGGGAGAGAGAGACAGGGGGGGCAGAGGGAAGGAGAGAGAGCAAGGCTATGATTAGATAATGTATACAATTTTAATATATTTAAATTTACAATTTAAAATTCAGTTTAGCTCAGCTTAGCTCAGTTCAGTTCAGCTCAGCTCAGTTCAGCTCAGTTCAGCTCAGTTTAGCTCAGCTCAGTTCAGTTCAGCTCAGCTCAGTTCAGCTCAGTTCAGCTCAGTTTAGCTCAGCTCAGTCTGTGTGATGGTGTGATGACATCTGTTTTGGTCACATGTCACCACATTTTCAGGTGTGGGTGATGTAAGGGTTAAGTAACAGAAGGTAACCATGTTAGAGTCTGGTGATGTAAGGGTTAAGTAACAGAAGGTAACCATGTTAGAGTCTGGTGATGTAAGGGTTAAGTAACAGAAGGTAACCATGTTAGAGTCTGGTGGTGTAAGGGTTACGTGTTAAAGGGATAGTCATGGTTTTTGGACCTCTAGCCCCTATTCCTTACATACTGTACCAATAATGTTGTTGATCGATAGAATCCTTTCTCAGCACAATCCATGCTGTTCCTCAGACTAGCTCTGAATAGTTGGCCACAAACTAATGCAAAATCAATGGGGTCAAGCTCATGTCTGTATAAGCTGACTAGAAGCTATAGGTGGAGGACTCTTGGTCTGGTCTGGTCTAGTCTGACATGGGGTGGTGTGGTGTGGTCTGGTGTGGTCTGGTGTGGTCTGGTGTGGTCTGGTATGTTATGGTATGGTAATGGTCTGGTATAGTATGGTATGGTATTGTTTAGTCTGGTATGGTCTGGTCTGGTCTAGTTTGGTCTCGTCTGGTATGGTCTGGTCTGCTCTGCTCTGCTCTGCTCTGGTCTGGTCTGGTCTGGTCTGGTATGGTCTGGTCTGGTCTGGTCTGCTCTGGTCTGGTCTGGTCTGGTATGGTAAGGTAAGGTATGGTCTGCTCTGCTCTGCTCTGCTCTGCTCTGCTCTGGTATGGTCTGGTCTGGTCTGGTCTGGTCTGCTCTGGTCTGGTCTGGTATGGTAAGGTAAGGTATGGTCTGGTCTGCTCTGGTCTGGTAAGGTATGGTATGGTATGGTATGGTATGGTATGGTAAGATATGGTATGGTATGGTCTCGTCTGGTATGGTAAGGTATGATATGTTATGGTCTCGTTTGGTATGGTATGGTATGTTAAGGTATGATATGGTATGGTAAGGTATGGTATGGTATGGTCTGGTCTGGTATGGTATGGTAAGGTATGGTATGGTCTCGTCTGGTATGGTATGGTAAGGTCTCGTCTGGTATGGTATGGTATGGTAAGGTAAGGTATGGTATGGTATGGTATGGTAAGGTATGGTATGGTATGGTCTCGTCTGGTATGGTAAGGTATGATATGGTATGGTCTCGTCTCGTTTGGTATGGTATGTTAAGGTATGATATGGTATGGTAAGGTAGGGTATGGTCTCGTCTGGTATGGTCTCGTCTGGTATGGTCTCGTCTGGTATGGTATGGTATGGTAAGGTCTCGTCTGGTATGGTATGGTATGGTAAGGTATGGTATGGTCTCGTCTGGTATGGTATGGTATTTCATTTCAAACCTTTATTTATACTCGTGAAAGCACTGAGGTTTCCCTCATTTACAGTGATGACGAGTTAACAAAGGACACAAATATCATAACAGTTATTAATTACAATGAATTACAATTACTACAATGATGGATTAAAAACAATTACATGATTCAGTGCCAGGCCACGTGAGCGGATCGGCGCGGCCGAGAAATCCGCTCTTCGCTCTTTAAAGCTTTGTCCGCTCCGCTAATCGCTCATGTTGACCCCGCCCCCAAGTCGCTCTCCGCTCCCTCACCGCTCACCTTGAATCGAGCGCTCCCCGCTCCCCGCGCCAGATCGCTCTGCTTTTTTTTATTATTTTTTTGGAGCATGGTGTAAATTAGCTCAAACTACAACAGTCTACACCCCCTGGGCCCCTTAACAATTGTTTGTATTGAGCAGCATTGTAATTGTACCCATTCTGCAATGTTAAATAACGTTGTTTATCCATTCACTAGCTCTATTAAGCGATGATAGTTAGCCAAGCCACAATGCTATGGTCGCTGCCATTAACGTTAGCATGTAAGCTAACGACAACAACAATGGCGTCGATACTTTTCTAACAGGAGTGAGTGAAGGAGGAGTGAAGCCTGAACAGGATATCACAGGTTCACCCTTCTCAATTCTCATTGGTTGAAAATGGCCTTCATGTTTGTACATCGCCATCTGTTGCTTTGGCATTGTACTACATGTATATTATTACATCAGTGTTAAACCACTGTGTGAGCGTCCCGGAGTGGATTGGAGCGGAGGAGAACTCTCGCTCCGGACGTCGCGCCGACCCATTTTAAAACCCACTCCTCGCTCACGTCAAAACCGCCCGCGCCGCTCACGCTCCGATCCGCTCACATGGCCTGTTCAGTGCATAGGTCAAATGCAATGCCTTTAAACTCCATGAATGACGGGAATGTTCCGAGCTTTAGAGTCTTTTGCAGGGTATTCCATGCGTATGGAGCATCGTAGGAGAAGGCAGACTTTCCAAGCTCAGACCGAATTCGAGGCACCCTGAGCACAGGCCGATCATTCGAACGAGTTTGGTAGGTGACAGCACTCCAGACCAACAAAGATGTAATATAAGGTGGAAGTTTGCCAATAATTGCTTTGTAGATAAAAAGATACCCATGATAACTACGTCGCAACGAGAGAGATGGCCAGCCTACCCTCTCATACAAAAGACAATGGTGAGTATCATATTTGTCACCCGTAATAAATCTTAGGGCGGAGTGGTAGGCAGAATCCAAAGGCCTTAATGTAGACGCAGACGCATGCCTGTAAATTACATCACCATAGTCCAATATTGACAAAAAAACAGCCTGTACAATTCTTTTCCTACAGAACATAGGAAAACTAGCGCGGTTACGGTACAAGAAACCAATCTTTTGCCGTAATTTTGTAGCTAGGTTATCTATATGGAATTTAAAAGAAAGTTTATCATCCAGCCATATACCAAGATATTTATACTCACTAACTCTTTCAATATACAAACCATTTGCTGTTGTTAGGTGTAGCATGTCATAATCTATAACCCTGGCTCTAGAAAACATCATAGACTTGGTTTTACTAGCATTAAGCACTAACTTGAGCTTAGCTAGAGCATTTTGGAGAGTGTCAAACGCAAGCTGCAGGTTCACAATAGCTTCCTGAACAGTATCCGCAATGCAGTAGACAACTGTATCATCCGCATAAAGATGAGCCTGACAACCTGCTAGTGCTGAAAGACTAGAAACAATATCATTAATATAGATTGTAAAGAGGACCGGCCCCAATACCGAACCCTGTGGTACACCCTTAGACAATGGCAGGAAATCAGATTGAAAGTTACCTGAATTCACAGATTGACACCTTGAAGATAAATAGTCCTGAAACCAAGCACAAGCGGCTTTATCCAGGCCAATGCTAGCTAGACTATTCAAAAGCAAGTGATGGTCTACTGTATCAAACGCCTTTGAGAGGTCTACAAAGAGAACTGCACAATGCTTCCCATTGTCCACGGCTGAAATAATGTCATTAGTGACCAAAGTAACAGCTGTAATAGTACTATGATTTGCTCTGAAACCTGATTGGTGAGTACTTAGCACTGAGCAACTTGAGAAAAAGGTTTTTAATTGGTTGTTTACCAAGGTCTCCAGTGCTTTGGCTAGGCATGATCGTTTGGAGATAGGACGATAGTATGGTATGGTATGGTATGGGCTGGTCTGGTATGGTCTGGTATGGTCTAGTTTGGTCGGGTATGTTATGGTATGGTAATGGTCTGGTATAGTATGGTATGGTATGGTATTGTTTAGTCTGGTCTGGTATGGTCTGGTCTAGTATGGTCTAGTTTGGTCTGGTCTGGTATGGTCTGCTATAGTCTGGTCTGGTCTGGTATGGTCTGGTCTGGTATAGTCTGGTATGGTCTGGTATGGTATGGTATGGTCTGGTCTAGTATGGTCTAGTTTGGTCTGGTCTGGTCTAGTCTGGTCTGGTATAGTCAGGTCTTGTCTGGTATGGTCTGGTATGGTAATAGTCTGGTCTGGTATGGTCTGTTCTGGTATGTTATGTTATGGTATGGTAATGGTCTGGTATAGTATGGTTTGGTATGGTATGGTTTGGTCTGGTCTGGTCTGGTATGGTATGGTAATGGTCTGGTCTGGTCTGGTCTGGTATAGTATGGTATGGTCTTGTTTAGTCTGGTCTGGTCTGGTACAGTTTGGGTGGTATATATAGTGTTAACTTACCTTCTTGCCTGTATTCTACAGTGTAGCTGCTGACAACACAGTTAGCAGAACTAGCGGGAGGTAACCAGTGAACCATGACTGTCGTGCTGCTAGCCTCCTGGGCTACTGGTCTTGCCGGGGCTGATGGAATACCTGGGACGCAACGACAAATGCCACATCAACTTCAGACTCTCACGCTATGCTAAGTCAGACGCCAAAAGATCCTAGTTTGGAGGTCGGAATTACGAGCCCTGTGGATTCCAATGTCCAATGGAGAAACCACAGATATGTAAAGTATGTTTGTCTGAGGAGAAGCACGGTTTTCTCCCCGTCCCAATTTAGTCGTTGTGCCAATTCCCCCCCCCCCCCCCCCCTCCCCTACCTGGTTTGTTGTGCGCATGTTCTCCTACTGGTCGGTACAAGGGAACCCTGAAGTATCCGCACGCTTCCTCCGACACGTGCGGCGACAGCCAGTGGCTCTCTTCTCACCTGGCAGCGAGGGCTCTCATTGGTGAAGTGTAACGCGTGGGAGGTCACGCTGCCTTCATCAAGTCCTGCCTCCGCTGAGCAAGCACCCAGACCTGACCTGTAGGCGTCGCTGTCCACAACGCCAGTTTCCCACCCACGGCTTCCCTCCCCCTAACCCAGCCAAACGAGTTAGTATAGCGATCAGCCCAAGCCAAGGCAATGCTGACTCCGGGAGTCGAGACAGCAGCCTCTTGCATTGGTGACGAGCGCAATCTCCGCTACGCCACCTGACCGCCTGTGTCTGGTTTCTGAGCACAATATGAGAACCTGTTGAATTAAGTAACCACACTTCAACTGTCCTCTGAAGACTACAAACAAGTTAAAATGATGTTGATTATAGTTCACAGTGTATGCCTCCATGTTGATAAGACATAACTACATCTCAGATAACTACATCTCAGATAACTACATCTCATAACTTCATCTCATAACTACATCTCAGATTCTTTTTTTTTGTTATCCTTTATTTATCCAGGAATGTCCCATTGAGATACAAGATCTCTTCTTCCAGGGAGTCCTGACTACATCTCAGATAACTACATCTCATAACCACATCTCAGATAACTACATCTCAGATAACTACATCTCAGATAACTACATCTCATAACTACATCTCATAACTACATCTCATAACCACATCTCAGATAACTACATCTCAGATAACTACATCTCAGATAACTACATCTCATAACCACATCTCAGATAACTACATCTCAGATAACTACATCTCATAACTACATCTCATAACCACATCTCAGATAACGATAGGTTATGACTATAACCAAGTTCTGTTAATAATGGTGACGCTCGGCATCACTCTCTGCACAGTACCTCGCTCGTGCACTCGCACTGAATAAAGACCCCACAAGTGTACCTTTATATCCCAATATTCGTCTGACCACACCCCTATCAGCTTACCTACATAAGCAGGGGTGGGGCCACACACTCGCCTCCTTCCCAAGCTTTCACCACAAGGTGAGATCAAGGGCAGCAGCGGCGTCTGATGCAGAGCGTCACCATTATTAACAGAACTTGGTTATAGTCATAACCTATCGTTCTGTATCATAATGGCTCCGCTCGGCATCACTCTCTGCACAAGGGAGGCCGAGCGGGAGCCATCGGCCGACAAATACACCCCGCTGAGGCCCCCCACAACCATCAGATCAGGGAGGACCGAGCCCCCCTGACCCCCCCTAATGGAGGGCACCCCCCCTATTGGAGGTTTCCCGGGAGGGCGACGGACCCGACCGTGCGAAGAGGCACTCAAGCAACTCAACGCACAGGGTGAGCAGACCGTGGCCTGACCCCACGACTACACACACGCACAACCCGCATGCCACCCGGGAACGAACGGTGGGAACAACCTCGTTACTGCCCCCAGAAATCACGGGGTCAAGGGCAAACCCAACCCCGTGGCAAGGCCGTAGCAGCGGAGCGCGAAGGAAGACCCAGACCCACTGAAGGGACTGGATCCCCTGGAAAACGGGGGCCCGGAGAGGTCAATGACGCCAGGCATCAAGACCCCACCAGGCGGTCACTTAGTGACACCGCCCCCCACATCGCCAGCGTATTCGGATAAGGCCCCTCCAAGAGCGGGCCCTTTCCCCCCAATAGCACACCGCCTGGCACACTGACCCTGCAGAACAGGCAGTCAGCATGGCCATAAGCACACAAAAAAGGTTAACCAACGGAAGCAGGCAGCGCACCGGGGAAAACCAGGCAACAGGCTGTAACCTGAGCCTGGAGCACTGCGGACGAGACAGGCGCCAAAGGAATCAGCTGAGAACAGCCCCCCCGGCGGAAGGGGCGTATGCTGGCGTTGTTGCATGACCAAGCCTCCATTTAAAAAAAAAACCCACCCAGAGGGGTTGAGGCAGAGAAGGCTGACATGATTGGCAGACGTCATGAGCGTGCAGGGGCACCCTCAACCGGGTAACCCGGGAGTTGACACTGCTCCAACACACCAGGGAATCAACCACCTTGTCGTTACCCAATGCGGTGGTTGTTCCTATAACCCCTCAAGAAAAAACTCCAAAACACACCTGCGGGTACACACTGGCTATACCGCAGTACAAGTGTTTCAGTTTTCAAAAAAGGGTTATCCCAGGCCTACAGGTCGACGAAACATTACTTCGGACCGGGCCCGGCGATACGGGAAGCACAGGGTCACCAGAGGAGGTCAAAGACCACCCCAACAGGCCCCTCTTCGCCATGCGTGAGAGAGGAGCGAAAATAATGGAGAACCAGCCCCAAGCACACCGTACTTGGTATTCCCAGGCGGTCTCCCAACCAAGTACTAACCAGGACCAACCTGCGTAGCGGCCGAGATCTGACAAGATCGAGCGTGTACAGGTTGGCATGGCCGTAAGCCATTACGACAGTGCAGAGTACAAAATGTACCCAACCAGGGTCTCCATAGCGCTTAACCCTGTGACACCCGGACCGACCTGGCATTTTTCCCCCTGAAAAAAGCCCAAGTCCCTCAGGGTACCAGAACAGCAGATCTGCATCCCCGGCGGACAACGGGTTTAACTGATCCGGACCAGCGTGACCAGAACCAGTCCCGTGCCCTAACCACGCCGACATGCCTACTCCAGGAGAAGGGGCAGATATGCGTGTTGATCTTAAACATGAAAAGAAGGCGCCACCCAGACGTTCGGTGCGAACCGCGCCCGGTGGCCCACCCCCAGGGCGTGAGACCCCTCTACATATGTTCAGATCCATTCCGTCATCATCCCCCAGATATGAACGAGAATCCGTCGACAACCAACACAGGTCGTCGGAAGAGGAAAAACCTCCATCCCAGTTGCTTTATAAAAACGCTGTTTTAACCTCAAGCAACCAAGGCGTGCCAGTCATTCACCTGATCTTCAACAGAACACCCCGAGCTAGCACTATGCGTGCGTCGGGACACAACCACATCAATGAACAGGCTATTTAGACCTGTCATTGAATCCCCAAGGCGCCCAGGGGAACGACAAGAGGGGTGTGATGCCTCCTAACTCCAACTCTTTTTAATAGAAAAGAAGGAAGCACCAACAGCATGTATCCCAGTCTACACAGCCGGGGGTAAATTTTTTTTACATTTTTACATCCCACCACCCTCCCATAGGGAGGAGACGGAAATCCCCAGAGAGACTTCCCACGCGAGCTGTACAGATTGAAAGAATATATTGCAACCTTGAGCCATGTAAAAGTTTGGTTTTAGGGCTCTCCGGGGAGGAGGCACTGAACCCATACACACTCAATAATCGAATTGAATCAAATACACACACAATAGAGTAGCACTCCTTTTTGAGGTTCCACTCACCTTGACAATCTGAGGAGGAGGCTCTGCACTCTGAGGAGGCTCCCTCACATGGAAGGAGAGTCCTAACTCACAGAAGGCCCGAATAGGAGCTTCGTGAGGAGGAGCCCTGACCACCCCCCGAAACAGATCCATCATATGGACCCGAACAGCTCACGGAAGTCCTACCAACAGAGACGCGCACAGTGACGTACTCTATGGCGGGGGAATTTCTGCGGTGCACACGCCCAATATTCCAGGGCGTGGGACCAGGAAACCCCCCCCCTCTTACCCTGTAACGTGCCGAACAGCAACGTGACAGGAACCTTGAAGGACAGGAGGTTTTAACCCCTGCCCATCAAAGAAGGGGAGAAAAGGATTACCAGTTCACCCCTTTACGACCCCACACCCATGATACGATGTAATGACAAAAAAGAGTATGACAAAGTCATATTTTGCTACATGAAGTGTCTTTTTAACAGCTTCACACAGCTCATGTGCTAACCTGCTATCTGATTTTTACTAAGGAAAAAACACAGAATAGAGAGGGCCCCCTTAAGAGCCCCGGTACCATACTTACACATGTGCTTCTGTGGCCAACCCAACCCAGCTGTAGGTCACCCGACACACACAACCCATTATCACCTACAAAAAATGGCAAAAACACTCTACAGAGGAACGCCGTTTTTCATAATGAGAGAATACATAATTCTCGATTAGTATCGGCCACAGGCCTTGCTAAGCACACACGAAAAGTGACCAAACAATCTTTTCTTTTAGGAAAATATAGTTTCTCAAGCAGTTCTAGCACAACCCCAGCAATCAAGCTAAGGGTTACATCGTATCCCTACCACACAGTGCACAATATATTGTAACAACACGTCTGAGAGGAGGGTGAAGAAGTCCCCAGGGAACCGGGGGGAAAACACCCCTCCTACTTTACCCTTAATACGGCCAGTTAAACAGGTAAACCTGTTAATATGTGAACACACTGTTCATTGTCATTACAGGCTGAGAAAAGAATTCATTCTTTACTCATATGTCACTAAGCATAGCTTTATAGGTTAGTTTAACCCCCTTAGTTGTGAGTACACGGTACATGAACACACGATGTTTCTCAACACAACAAACCAGATCATTTTCACATCTGTAACAAACAACCCGATTTGCATGGAGACCAGTGACAAGACAATTCACACATAACTCGCGTCGTATCCTAAATGTAGTGCAGCAACACTCGTTTTGGAAAACATCGTTATTTACAAAACATTTAGAAGGGAAAGCAAGAAGAAGTGTTCAAGGTCTGGTCAAGACCCTTCCTACCGTGAGCGCAGATCAAGCGAAATTGCAGTCTCTAACAAGGCACCGTAGTAAACACAGCCTTCCTGTGTTGTCGACATGGGCAGCGTCGCCGCTCCATCCCGCCGCTACGGTCCCCCTTGTTGACGCAGTCCTCGCCGGCCGGCCCCAGGGTAGGTTCGACTAACATCCTCTGTCAAAGATGACGTCGTAGTCAGAGTGTTTAAAGCATGTTATAGTCTCAGAACGTTCAACAGTGTAGCATTAAGCTAACGGCCACTCTCGGCCGATAGCAGCAAGCTAACGTTACCTAGCCTAGTGACAACAGGCTAGCGCCTGCAGCTAACAGCTGACTGGCTAACAGGTAGGCCACAACTAGCATGCAAGCTAAGCAGCTATCACCTGAACTTGTACACAACGATATAACAAGCCACACTCAGACAGGCCGCCGTTCTGAAACCCTCCTCACCTTTTAAGAGAGAAGAGAAACGAGATGTTAACACAGTTTTACAACAGTGATTTTACCATCCGGCGGAGCCAGCACAAGTCCCATCTGGGCTGTAGCCGACTTGAACATAGATTTTTCGATAACGATCATCCATGCCCACATTTCCTCGTTTAGGGTATACTCTCATTTGCATTATGAAAGACGGGGCCTATACGGTGACAGAGAAGTACCCACACGTCCAGAGATCCTGGGATCACCAGTTCTACTGGTCGTGGCCCACTAGTTGCTATAATGGGCTTCAAACCAAGATCCTCCGCCGTCGCCTAAAAGGCTGAACAAAGGACCCTAATCTGGGGCCGGTTTTCGTAAACATTGTCAGCTAGCCCCCATAGCACTAACAGACAAGTGGAGCTCGCAAGCAAACATTACTCACCAAACCTGGAACCCACCGCTTCTCACAACAGCGGCGCGTCCTACAGTCCAGCTGTGTCGCTGAAGGGTTTTACCCCAACCAGCCGCAGCAAGGAGGACTGCAGTTGGGAGGCATGTAGCGGCGTGAACTCCCAATACAAAAAAACCGGCGGAGGTGTAGAATGATCATCATCTTCCAGACACTCCAGTACGAAGACAATATCGCCGTATTTTCTCAAATATAGTGAGAGAGAAAATAAAGATATGATGTCAACGTATCTCTTGTTTTCCAACTTTCTCCTACTAACAACCTCGTCAAGTGGGGATCTACCAGGCACTTCCTTGTGGTGAAAGGAGGCGAGTGTGGAGGCGAGTGTGTGGCCCCACCCCTGCTTATGTAGGTAAGCTGATAGGGGTGTGGTCAGACAAATATTGGGATATAAAGGTACACTTGTGGGGTCTTTATTCAGTGCACGTGCACGAGCGAGGTACTGTGCAGAAAGTGATGCCGAGCGGAGCCATTATGATACAGAACTACATCTCAGATAACTACATCTCAGATAACTACATCTCATAACCACATCTCATAACTACATCTCAGATAACTACATCTCAGATAACTACATCTCAGATAACTACATCTCATAACTACATCTCAGATAACTACATCTCAGATAACTACATCTCATAACCACATCTCAGATAACTACATCTCATAACTACATCTCATAACCACATCTCAGATAACTACATCTCAGATAACTACATCTCATAACTACATCTCAGATAACTACATCTCAGATAACTACATCTCAGATAACTACATCTCATAACTACATCTCAGATAACTACATCTCAGATAACTACATCTCAGATAACTACATCTCATAACTACATCTCATAACTACATCTCAGATAACTACATCTCAGATAACTACATCTCATAACTACATCTCAGATAACTACATCTCATAACTACATCTCAGATAACTACATCTCATAACTGCATCTCAGATAACTACATCATAACTACATCTCAGATAACTACATCTCATAACTACATCTCAGATAACTACATCTCAGATAACTACATCTCATAACTACATCTCATAACCACATCTCAGATAACTACATCTCATAACTGCATCTCAGATAACTACATCTCATAACTACATCGCATAACTGCATCTCAGATAACTACATCTCATAACTACATCTCATAACTACATCTCAGATAACTACATCTCAGATAACTACATCTCATAACTGCATCTCAGATAACTACATCTTAGATAACTACATCTCATAACCACATCTCAGATAACTACATCTCATAACTGCATCTCAGATAACTACATCTCATAACTGCATCTCAGATAACTACATCTCATAACTACATCTCATAACCACATCTCAGATAACTACATCTCAGATAACTACATCTCAGATAACTACATCTCATAACTACATCTCAGATAACTACATCTCAGATAACTACATCTCAGATAACTACATCTCATAACTACATCTCAGATAACTACATCTCAGATAACTACATCTCAGATAACTACATCTCATAACTACATCTCATAACTACATCTCAGATAACTACATCTCATAACTACATCTCAGATAACTACATCTCATAACTACATCTCAGATAACTACATCTCATAACTGCATCTCAGATAACTACATCTCATAACTACATCTCAGATAACTACATCTCATAACTACATCTCAGATAACTACATCTCAGATAACTACATCTCATAACTGCATCTCAGATAACTACATCTCATAACTGCATCTCATAACTACATCTTAGATAACTACATCTCATAACCACATCTCAGATAACTACATCTCATAACTGCATCTCAGATAACTACATCTCATAACTACATCTCATAACTGCATCTCAGATAACTACATCTCATAACTACATCTCATAACTACATCTCAGATAACTACATCTCATAACTGCATCTCAGATAACTACATCTTAGATAACTACATCTCATAACCACATCTCAGATAACTACATCTCATAACAGCATCTCAGATAACTACATCTCATAACTACATCTCAGATAACTATATCTCATAACTACATCTCATAACTACATCTCATAACTACATCTCATAACTACATCTCATAACTGCATCTCAGATAACTACATCTCATAACTACATCTCATAACTACATCTCAGATAACTACATCTCATAACTACATCTCAGATAACTACATCTCAGATAACTACATCTCATAACTGAATCTCAGATAACTACATATCAGATAACTACATCTCATGACTACATCTCATAACTACATCTCAGATAACTACATCTCATAACTACATCTCAGATAACTACATCTCATAACTGCATCTCAGATAACTACATCTCATAACTACATCTCAGATAACTACATCTCATAACTACATCTCAGATAACTACATCTCAGATAACTACATCTCAGATAACTACATCTTAGATAACTACATCTCATAACCACATCTCAGATAACTACATCTCATAACTGCATCTCAGATAACTACATCTCATAACTACATCTCATAAATACATCTCAGATAACTACATCTCAGATAACTACATCTCATAACTACATCTCAGATAACTACATCTCAGATAACTACATCTCATAACTACATCTCATAACTGCATCTCAGATAACTACATCTCATAACTACATCTCAGATAACTACATCTCAGATAACTACATCTCATAACTACATCTCATAACTACATCTCAGATAACTACATCTCAGATAACTACATCTCAGATAACTACATCTCATAACTGAATCTCAGATAACTACATCTCAGATAACTACATATCATAACTACATCTCATAACTACATCTCAGATAACTACATCTCATAACTACATCTCAGATAACTACATCTCATAACTGCATCTCAGATAACTACATCTCATAACTACATCTCAGATAACTACATCTCATAACTACATCTCAGATAACTACATCTCATAACTGCATCTCAGATAACTACATCTCATAACTACATCTCATAAATGCATCTCAGATAACTACATCTCAGATAACTACATCTCATAACTACATCTCAGATAACTACATCTCAGATAACTACATCTCATAACTACATCTCATAACTGCATCTCAGATAACTACATCTCATAACTACATCTCAGATAACTACATCTCAGATAACTACATCTCATAACTACATCTCAGATAACTACATCTCATAACCACATCTCATAACTGCATCTCAGATAACTACATCTCAGATAACTACATCTCATAACTGCATCTCAGATAACTACATCTCATAACTACATCTCAGATAACTACATCTCATAACTACATCTCAGATAACTACATCTCAGATAACTACATCTCATAACTGCATCTCAGATAACTACATCTTAGATAACTACATCTCATAACCACATCTCAGATAACTACATCTCATAACTGCATCTCAGATAACTACATCTCATAACTACATCTCATAAATACATCTCAGATAACTACATCTCAGATAACTACATCTCATAACTACATCTCAGATAACTACATCTCAGATAACTACATCTCATAACTACATCTCATAACTGCATCTCAGATAACTACATCTCATAACTACATCTCAGATAACTACATCTCAGATAACTACATCTCATAACTACATCTCATAACTACATCTCAGATAACTACATCTCATAACTACATCTCATAACTGCATCTCAGATAACTACATCTCAGATAACTACATCTCATAACTACATCTCAGATAACTACATCTCAGATAACTACATCTCATAACTACATCTCAGATAACTACATCTCATAACTACATCTCAGATAACTACATCTCATAACTGCATCTCAGATAACTACATCTCAGATAACTACATCTCATAACTACATCTCAGATAACTACATCTCAGATAACTACATCTCATAACTACATCTCAGATAACTACATCTCATAACTACATCTCATAACTACATCTCAGATAACTACATCTCATAACTACATCTCAGATAACTACATCTCATAACTGCATCTCAGATAACTACATCTCATAACTACATCTCAGATAACTACATCTCATAACTACATCTCAGATAACTACATCTCAGATAACTACATCTAATAACTGCATCTCAGATAACTACATCTTAGATAACTACATCTCATAACCACATCTCAGATAACTACATCTCATAACTGCATCTCAGATAACTACATCTCATAACTACATCTCATAAATACATCTCAGATAACTACATCTCAGATAACTACATCTCATAACTACATCTCAGATAACTACATCTCAGATAACTACATCTCATAACTACATCTCAGATAACTACATCTCAGATAACTACATCTCATAACTACATCTCAGATAACTACATCTCATAACTACATCTCAGATAACTACATCTCATAACTGCATCTCAGATAACTACATCGCAGATAACTACATCTCATAACTACATCTCAGATAACTACATCTCATAACTACATCTCAGATAACTACATCTCAGATAACTACATCTCATAACTGCATCTCAGATAACTACATCTCATAACTACATCTCATATAACTACATCTCATAACTACATCTCAGATAACTACATCTCATAACTACATCTCAGACAACTACATCTCATAACTGCATCTCAGATAACTACATCTCATAACTACATCTCAGATAACTACATCTCATAACTACATCTCAGATAACTACATCTCAGATAACTACATCTCAGATAACTACATCTCATAACTACATCTCAGATAACTACATCTCAGATAACTACATTTCATAACTACATCTCAGATAACTACATCTCATAACTACATCTCAGATAGCTACATCTCATAACTACATCTCAGATAACTACATCTCAGATAACTACATCTCATAACTACATCTCAGATAACTACATCTCATAACTACATCTCAGATAACTACATCTCAGATAACTACATCTCAAATAACTACATCTCAGATAACTACATCTCAGATAACTACATCTCAGATAACTACATCTCATAACTACATCTCAGATAACTACATCTCATAACTACATCTCAGATAACTACATCTCAGATAACTACATCTCAGATAACTACATCTCATAACTACATCTCAGATAACTACATCTCAGATAACTACATCTCAGATAACTACATCTCAAATAACTACATCTCAGATAACTACATCTCATAACTACATCTCATAACTACATCTCAGATAACTACATCTCAGATAACTACATCTCAGATAACTACATCTCATAACTACATATCAGATAACTACATCTCATAACTACATGTCAGATAACTACATCTCAGATAACTACATCTCATAACTGCATCTCATAACTGCATCCCGGATAACTACATGGTAGTACCATGGCAAATTATTTACACAATGTCTGGTACCATTGTAAAACTAAAATGACCATCAAACGACCATGAGACTTTTTCGTAGTGGGCGCCACAGCAGTCCCCTGAACGAGATCAAAGTTGATCACCTTGTACTTTGATGGAGGCGGAAGAGGAGGCGGAGCCGTGGTCGTTAACGGCAACACATGTGTAGATTCCAGTGTCCTGAGGCATCAGGTTACAGATCTTCAACAAGATGTCACCCGTATCCCTGGCAACAGAGGAGAGGGAGGAGCATGAGCGGTTTATGGAACACCAGGGCCCTCATTTATCAATGCTGCGTACATGAGATTGTGTGTACATTTACGCACAGCTCTGACTGTGTGTAGGCCTACATGGCACCAAATGGTAGAATAGGAAAACTGAAACAGACGGAATAAGCTTTCATGCATTCAAGTTTCAACACCCACGTGTTCTGTATGACTCATAATTAATTATAGTTAGTTGTAAAATAGACACATGAGTTTAATTGTTGTCAAACTCTATAGAAATTGAATAGAGTGTTCTCACGGCGCGTCATCAAACCGGAAGTCGGCCATCTTGGCGATAAACTTGGATGTAAACAACGCGTGAGTGCATCGAACTAGCAACTCTTCAAGTTCATTTTTGCTCAAAATGGTCAATTATTGCCGTGTTCTTGGCTGTACTAATAGGTCGGATAGGGAAAAGCATTTGGAGTTCTTCAGATTGCCAATTGTCATCACAAATCAAGGAGAAGAGGGCAAACAATTGTCTCAGGAAAGGAGACGTTTGTGGTTGGCCAAACTGAACCAGGATTTCCATGGCAAGACTCTTGTCAACATTCGAGTTTGTTCTGCGCATTTCTTGTCAGGTAATGTAATATTTAAGTTTCTGGTAAAAAAAAAAAAAAAAAAAATCAACATACTACATTAACAAGTCCTTACTCTGGAGGTCAAAGTTCACTAGCATTCCCAAGCTCACCTCTATGATGTCACTTCCTGCCCACATGGTATATAGCTCCCATTTTTACAAGCTATCACTGCTAGCCTATTACACTGAAGATGGAACACCTGTTCCGAAACATGTCTGTACTATAGGCTGCCATTAAAAACAATTTTTTAAAATCTGAGAGTGCTGGTCTGGCCTTCGGCTTTATTCTTCTTAAATGTTTGGGATTTCAGCACCCAGTGTCAGATACTGAGAGCGCGGTCTAACTTGACTTTTGATACATAGCTACTTTGGTAGTTTAGAGACCTGCAGCTCCAGAGTTTACAGTCCACCCTGTCCCTAGTGGATTTACATCAGCTTTCGTAGCTACAACGATGGAGTCAAGAGACATCCTACTCCATGGCGTGACCCTTATTAACGATTGGCAGGATGCCATCATCCTGAGGGGCCTGCTTTTTGCCAAGGCATGACATCGAGCGGCATAAGAGATGCGGGAGACGAGGAGACGAACGGGACTATCTACACACTTGGTGCCTCCTGCACTTCTGCAGGCCTACCAGGCAGCCCAGAGACCGACCTAAGAAGGAGATGTATCCGCTGTGCTCCCTCCGTAGATGATGTTTCCGGACGGCCACCATGGAGAAGTAAGCAAGACAGGATCATCGGTCCCGGAGATATACACATCTACTGACATTTCAAGTGTTTATTTGAGTGATTAGCACCACTATGTCCTTGCTTAAGAGTGTACCGTATCTCTCTATTTTCTCCTAATGCAATCTTATTGTTTAAAGGACTTGTTAGTCTACAATGCCCTCAGAGGGGAGACAGGTTACTATATTCATTTGATTAATGGCTTTGTACCAAAGGGAATGAATGAAAAAATGTTGTTATCCTGCTTCCTACAAGTGACTTTTTATTACTTTTATTTTCATGAGTATATTATTATTATTATTTTATGAATTGAGAAAAGTTTTCCTTCTGTTGTAGTGGTTCTTTGCTTCTTAGAATTTTGTGTTTGCTTTTGGCTTATTTAAGTTTCTGGTAAAAAAAAAATAATAAATTCAACATACTACATTAACAAGTCCTTACTCTGGAGGTCAAAGTTCACTAGCATTCCCAAGCTCACCTCTATGATGTCACTTCCTGCCCACATGGTATATAGCTCCCATTTTTACAAGCTATCACTGCTAGCCTATTACACTGAAGATGGAACACCTGTTCCGAAACATGTCTGTACTATAGGCTGCCATTAAAAACAATTTTTTAAAATCTGAGAGTGCTGGTCTGGCCTTCGGCTTTATTCTTCTTGTCAGGTAATGTGAAATATATTCTTGGCTGGATATGATTGTTATCTCATTTCATAACCTACTACAGTAGTAGTGTAAGACTCAGTTTACGTTATGGTAACGTTACGTCAGGTAACGTTATGTGAAATATTAATAACAGCAACTATCATTTTACAGTGGAATAGTATGATGCTGGATATGATTGTTATCTCATTTCATAACCTACTACAGTAGTAGTGTAAGACTCAGTTTACGTTATGGTAACGTTACGTCAGGTAACGTTATGTGAAATATTAATAACAGCAACTATCATTTTACAGTTGAATAGTATGATGCTGGATATGATTGTTATCTCATTTCATAACCTACTACAGTAGTAGTGTAAGACTCAGTTTACGTTATGGTAACGTTACGTCAGGTAACGTTATGTGAAATATTAATAACAGCAACTATCATTTTACAGTGGAATAGTATGAGGCTGGATATGATTCTTATCTCATTTCATAACCTACTACAGTGTAAGACTCCGTTTCTGTAAATGTTCCTAAAATGTAGTGTCAAAACAAAGTGTTTCTTGTCAGGTAACGTTATGTGAAATATTAATAACAGCGACTATCATTTTACAGTGGAATAGTATGAGGCTGGATATGATTCTTATCTCATTTCATAACCTACTACAGTAGTAGTGTAAGACTCAGTTTACGTTATGGTAACGTTACGTCAGGTAACGTTATGTGAAATATTAATAACAGCAACTATCATTTTACAGTGGAATAGTATGAGGCTGGATATGATTCTTATCTCATTTCATAACCTACTACAGTGTAAGACTCCGTTTCTGTAAATGTTCCTAAAATGTAGTGTCAAAACAAAGTGTTTCTTGTCAGGTAACGTTATGTGAAATATTAATAACAGCGACTATCATTTTACAGTGGAATAGTATGAGGCTGGATATGATTCTTATCTCATTTCATAACCTACTACAGTGTAAGACTCCGTTTCTGTAAATGTTCCTAAAATGTAGTGTCAAAACAAAGTGTTTCTTGTCAGGTAACGTTACGTGAAATATTAATAACGGCAACTATCATTTTACAGTGGAATAGTATGAGGCTGGATATGATTCTTATCTCATTTCATAACCAACTACAGTGTAAGACTCGGTTTCTGTAAATGTTCCTAAAATGTAGCGTCTAAAGTGTGCTATATTTTTCATTATTGTATTCCAGGTAAAAAGTGTCACCTGTACAAGAAAGATGACCCAGATTGGGTGCCATCTGTAAATATGACCGGAAAGCAACAGCCTTCTTCTCTGCAACCACCTAAAGAAACACGATACCAACGGCGTGTGAATCGTACCCAGCAGAAACTGAAGGTGGATGCTGCCCATGCCTTGCTTCTTATGGACATACCAGCTGCTGCTGATGATTCTGCTGCAAGTGATAATGTGTGCAGTATAGGTACTCAAACTGATATGACTGGTGATTTTATTTATTCTATGACCAATGAAGTTATAAATCTGAGAGCGGAAAACCTTCAGTTGCGTTCTGATGTGAAACAGTTGTCCTCTACCTATGACCAAAGTGCATTTGTGGGTAAAGATGAGAAGGTTTTATTTTTCACTGGTCTACCTACATTCCAGATTTTGTTAGCACTCTATGCATACCTTAGTCCCCACCTTCCTGTGAAGAAGTCGCTTAATCCATTCAAGATGCTGATGCTGACATTGATGCGACTAAGGCTTAATGTTTCTACAACCTTCCTATGTTATGCATTCAATGTGTCAATATCCACTGCTTCTAGGGTATTTACTTATTGTATTTTGCACAATCACAATGTTGAGTTGTTTTTTTGTGGAGGACATCTTCAGTTTTGCAGGATTTTGAGAAAGCATGGCACTTGAGACAAAACACACTATATCCTATATAATTGTATTTTAATTCCTCTTGTTTCTTTATATACATTGCGTACAGCTTGTTATATTACATTTTATTGTATTTTCTTGTTCTTGTGGCCATCTTGGTCGACAGGTCATTTGTCAAGTAATTGGTCAAACGTTTCACACCGAAACGTCATGATATGATTTCAGGCTGCCAATAAATTTGGAAAAACCTGGAGTGCGTGCCTGGACATTGTTTTTCCCTATTTTTATGTGTGGTACAATACACCATTCCCATCAGAACACTTGAATAACAGAAGAGACAGTTTTGTATGTAACGTGTTTAATAACAATAACAAAACACACCAATAAAAATTGCATAAATAGCAGCATTAACAACAATATAATCTCTCATTTACATAACATAACTATTATTATTTGATACACACAATTGTTACCCACTCAGAATATCCTCCTTCCAGAAAATCCTCCTTCCAATGTGCTGCTTGCCTGCATGGTTAAATAAAAAAATATATATATAAAAATCACAGCATGAGTATAGTGTGTGCAAATCAGCTTCAGAATAGAAATCAAAATAGCACTTATTAGGAGTTGTTTGTAATTAGGCTGTACATCGGATATAAATGAAGACGTCAATAAAAATGTATGAAGCTACACAACGGTTTACTGAAAATAGCATAGCCTAGGATTTTTTACAAGGTTGCTAATTCATCATTGGTTGGATGTTGGGTTTTGTTTACTTTAAGAGTAGAACAACTAGCACTTTCCTTTTGCTTCTCAAGTGACTGTAGTACATGACCAGCACAGTCACTTTTAGCCCTTATTTTACTTTGTATCTCTTTGCTGCAGTGAAGTCAATCTTTCTGCATTCCTTGTACTCCACCTTTGACATTGCAGTAGGCAACATCCAATACGCCTTTTCCTGCGTCACTGTCTTTGAGTCCCTCAACTTCACTGTTGCTTCAATGAGAAACAACAATGCTGCTACATGTGTGCAGGTCTCGCCCAGGCCAGCCATACATGTACAGTGGGCTCCAACAATCCTACCAGACTTTTCAGCCATTATCCAGGGCTCCAGGGGTTTTTCTCTTATTCGTTGGGAATGGAGTACCTGAATAAAAGACAACCAAATATAAGCTTGTAAATAAAAAGCGAGTTTGAATGAATGAATTTATTTAACAGATTGCAGAATGGGTACAATACAGTACGTGTTAAGGGGATGCAGACCAGAGAAAGACGTTTGTCTTGTTTACATCAGGGTCCCCCATTTTCAATTCATAGTGACATTTATGACATACACAACATACATGACATCATGACATTTATGGCATAGGGACATACATGACATACAGGTATATAGTACTGTTACATTTGTGACATATACGATATGCAAATATACAGTACAGTGTTACCCATAGATCCTAACAGAGATATGCAAATATACAGTAGCCTACTCATCAATTTACTTATTTATTAATAGGGTTTAATTGTTTATGACCGATCAGCATTTTTATCCAAAAATGTGTACTAGTAGACTATTAGAAAATAAAGTTAGGTATTACAATTTCCTAAATGTAAAGATCAGTTGATCTAGTAACGTTATGTGAACCACCTACCTTGGCTTTCACAAGACACATGTCATCGATAATCTGGTACTGTGCGTCTCTCACCCATCCACACACCATCTGGTTGTAGGCATCCAACCCTTTGTAAGCCTTAAGATCTTCATTCGTGTATGGGCTTGGCGAAAATACTAGGTAGTTGACTATATCTGGATAGGCAACAGAAGGCAAAATTGTGGGGTCGCAACTCCAAGTCGACGGAGCTAGCTCGTAAGGATCTTTATCACCTATTCGTCTGAGTTTGTCACAATATCGCGCCCTTTCCTGCTGACCAAGTCCTTCTCTATATGTTCGAGCAGCTTCCAGCTTACTCTTTTTGGGTTTAGACATATCTTAAATATATAATTCATCGCGCAATTCATCCATTCATTCATTCGTTCATTCTATCACCTGTTGTTTACATCGCAGAGTAACGCCAAGATGGCGGCGCACCTGGCCACTGACGTCATTCGTGACGTCGGTGAAAACACTCTATAGGTCTTTCCAAATGAATGCAGCATGGCTTATCTTGCGTTATCGGAACTTGTCACAAGGTGCGCTCCGCGGGGAGTGTGTTTTCAGAGATAGGGCAGATCTATTTGCAGAGAGCACATAAGTAGAGTCCGCTACCCAAGACACATTCTCTTTGATTTGTGCCGCAATTTGGGACCCAAAGCTGTCAAAGCACCATCAATCAATGAATTCAGTTATGTGAATAGAAAGGGATTCAACTCTGTCAGATGTACAGATCATCTGCAATGTGCATTTGGTTGATAAATGTTGTTGCCGGTGGCCGGGAGGAACGCACGACTCATTCATTGTGCAGAAGAGTTCTGTGGGCCTTCGTCTCCAGGGAGGGGCTGTTGAAGACGGATGGCTTATTGGTGAGCATTACCTAATTTAATTTCATTCAATTGTAATGTTATTACTGGGGTATCTGTAATTAAAATATCACTTAAATGCAGGTGATCGGGTTTATCTACTGACGCCATTCCCGAACCAGAAACCGTGGGTTGACAGTACTATCCGAGTGGCTCTGAACGCTCGCACCACTGCTTATAACCTGGGCAGAGCGTCAGGAAACATGGAAGAGTATAAGGCTACAGTCTATACTCTGCGCAAGGCTGTAAAGCTTGCTAAGAGGACATACGCTGACAAGATGGAGGCACAAATGGCCCACAATGACACAAGAGGTTTATGGCGAGGACTACGGACGATAACTGACTACAAAGTCAGCGCCCCCTCAATGGGGAGTGCCGACGCCTCTCTCAACCAACTCAACTCCTTTTACGCACGGTTCGGTGCAAACAGTGGCGACGCTAGCTCACCGGCTAACGACGTCACTGACGCGCCGGCCGTCGTGGAGGGGGGGGGGGGGGGGGGCATCCGTGGGGGGGGGGGGGGGGGCACTCTCTCAGTGACGGAACACAGTGTGAGAAGAGCATTTATGCGGGTGAACACCAGAAGGGCAGCTGGCCCAGATGGGATAACAGGACGTATACTTAAGTCCTGTGCTAACCAGCTAGCCCCAGTGTTCACCACCATATTTAATCTATCCCTGGCTGAGTCCGTGGTCCCTGCCTGCTTCAAGGTGTCCACTATAATACTGGTACCAAAGAAATCCTCCCCAACAGGTCTTAATGACTACAGACCGGTGGCACTCACCTCTGTGGTCATGAAATGTTTTGAGAGGCTGGTTAAGGATTACATTTGTGCCTCCCTCCCCAGTGATATGGACCCTTTGCAGTTTGCATACAAGCCAAACAGGTCCACTGATGGTCTCTCAGGTACTACACAGCACCCTCTCTCACCTAGACTGCCAGAAGGGGGGCTATGTGAGACTGTTGTTCATTGACTATAGCTCAGCGTTCAACACCATAGTCCCCACCAGACTGGTGGACAAGCTGATCGAGCTGGGTCTGAGCTCCGCTCTGAGCGCCTGGATACTGGACTTTCTGAATGAAAGGCCCCAGGCGGTCAGGGTGGGGGGTCAGACCTCCAACACCAGGGCTGTGTTCTGAGCCCCCTGCTGTACTCACTATACACACATGATTGTGTGGCCAAGTTCAGCTCCAACTCCATAGTGAAGTTTGCGGACGACACAGTGGTGGTGGGGCTGATCTCTGACAACGACGAGAAGGCCTACCGGGAGGAGGTTGAGGTACTGGAACGCTGGTGTCAGGACAACAGCCTGCTCCTGAACATTGGTAAAACCAAGGAGCTGATCGTGGATTTTAGGAGAACACAGCAGGGGACACACACACCACTGAGGATAAACGGGGATACCGTGGACAGGGCGAGCAGCTTCAAGTACCTGGGGGTCCACATATCAGAAGACCTGACATGGACAACACACATAGACTCAGTCGTAAAGAAGACGAAGCAGCGCCTCTACCACCTGAGACAGTTAAGGAAGTTCAGAGTATCGGGGAAGATACCGCAGTCCTTCTACTCCGCAGCTGTAGAGAGCATCTTGACCGGAAACATCACTGCCTGGTATGGAAACAGCAAGGCACAGGACAAGAAGGCCCTACAGAGAGTGGTGCGCTCAGCTGAGCGTACTACGGGTATTGCACTACCACCCCTGCAGGTCTTATATAACAAGAGGTGCAAATCCAGAGCCTGCAGAATAATGAAAGACCCTCACCACCCCAACAACAGCCTGTTCCAGCTGCTGAGGTCAGGCAGACGCCTGCAAACACCAGCAACTAGGACAGAGAGACTTCGGCTCAGCTTCTTCCCCCAGGCCATCAGAGTCTTGAACACTGAACTCTCCACACACAAGCACACATGAGCACACACACAACACACACACTGTATACGCTCACACACTAACAGTCACTTTAGCATGAACACACACACACACATGCTGCACACGCTCACACTCAACGGTCACTTTACACAATGGAAAGGTCACTTTAAAAAAATTTAAATAAAAAAGAACAGGAGTGGTTCTTGTATAGTAAACAGATGGATATAGCAAGCTAGCATAAGGAAACATAGTATAACTGTAGATTGTATAGTATAGCATTGTATAGTAGTGTACATAAGACCCAGTGCCTCATCCGTAGCTAACATTGTATTGCACTACCACAGGACCTTAGCATGTCTTACCATTGTAAACTTTATGTACATTATACCTGTTATGTCTTATTCTTATTACTTGTATTATTGCACAAATGTCTTATTCTCATTCCTATTCTTATTACTTGTATTATTGCACAATCGCTGCGGGCATGACCCCCCGCATTTCACTGTATGCTTGTATGCCGTGACGAATAAAACTCTTGACTTGACTTGACTAATGACTCTGACCAACCCAACGACCCAACAGGAGCGCAAATAGCACCTCACGTGTGCACAAGAGCCATTGTAGAGCGCACAGTTGGCCTGCTGAAAAGTTGGTGGCTGTGCTTGTTTGGCACGGGCCAGACGCAGAACACCCACCTCCCAACGCAGCAGCAATTCAGTCAAGAGGATCATACAGAAGTTTTAAGTAAGTCTACCCTTGCAAGGTCTTAATCTAACTTCAAAAAACCTAAACGAAAAAAGGCATTTCTTTTGAGGTATGGTTATCACAATGACTCAAACACAAGTGCAAAATAGTGGTTACGAGTTTTTATTCTCCATTGGGTTGCACAGGCAGCAATTTGCTTCAGTGACTCGTTCATTTCAGTCATTACAGTGCAAATGTCAGGTCAGCTTGTCATTTATTTCGGTCAATGTGCTGGTTCTGTAGGACTGCGTCAGTCAACACCCTTGGATCCCAGCGCGCCGAAGAGAGTCTTGACGCTCCCTGCTCCTCCTGGGTGTCCACGGGAATGGGCAACTCAATTAAAGTGACAACTCACTTTTTTTTTCTTATTTTTTAATCATACGATTAAATATTGTATTGTAATAAAAAGCGAAATACTATTATTTTGTGTGTTGTATGTTTCCAAATAAAATTGTTCACAACAAAATTATTTCTACCTTCAATTTGTTGGTTAGATGAGCTCCGTGACCAATCTCGCTCTCAGTGAAGTTTCTCTTTTTAGTTCGCTTAGCCATTATTTCACATTCCACAAACAGGCATGTTTCCACAGCGGTGTTTGGTTACTATATGGTTAATTAGGGGCGGTTCTGTATGCAAATACTTAGAATCATGCACGAGAGAAGACGGTAAGAACAATTGTGACCGCAACCAGCAATTGTGGCCACACTTAATCTGCATTGTCATATCCCAGATTTTTACAGATTGTGAAAACTTTTAAATTATGTGTCATACGCTGATATCTGAAAATGTTTGAAGACGATGTGCTAATTTGAATATTTTTTCCCGATCCATCTCCAAAAAAAACAGGGTGGAGAGAACTTGAATATGCACAGGGATGGCATTCGTGCGCTTTGTTTCACGCTCCAATTTGGGTCCCAAATTGCGGCACAAATCAAAGAGAATGTGTCTTGGGTAGCGGACTCTACTTATGTGCTCTCTGCAAATAGATCTGCCCTATCTCTGAAAACACACTCCCCGCGGAGCGCACCTTGTGACAAGTCTTCCGATAACGCAAGATAAGCCATGCTGCATTCATTCGGAAAGACCTATTCCAAATGCTATTTATAATGAAAGATATGGCTTGTTTTCGTTGATTAGGACAGACTAGGTACTATATAACTATAGTGCTATAACACCTTTTAATTAAGGCAAGGTGGTGTTTAACAAATCATTGTTAGAGACAGAGACATTTCCCATGTTGACAGCAAAGCCACATTCCTTAATAGATAAAACTACGTTCTACGACAAGGCTGAACGTACAGAGAGAAAGTGGTTGCTAGGGTGACGAGATAGGTGCCAAGTAACCAAAACAACGAAAGCGAGAAAGATAGTGGTGCGGGTTGCCTAGGCGACCCAGGCTAGCTAGCGGAGCTGTTCGAGGTCAGCATTCCTGAGTGTAGACAGAGAGAGAGAGAGAGAGAGAGAGAGAGAGAGAGAGAGAGAGAGAGAGAGAGAGAGAGAGAGAGAGAGAGAGAGACTCCTAAGCAATGCGCTTTTCGTTGATACTAGCGAGTTTGGATAGCGAGACCAACCACATCCAGCAGAGCAGGGCCTGGTGGAGCTAGGCAACCAACAAGAGAGATAGAACTCATAATTTAGTTTCTTAACCTTTTAACCTCTTCCACCCGTGGACTATTTTCTGAAAATCCGCCTAAAATACATACCTAAGTAAATGGAATATTGCTCCACTTCTACAAGGTCCATTTGCATGTTCTTGGTATCTAGGGACATCTATGGACCTCAGGGAATGTATTCACAGTGTCAGAAATATTGTGTCTGTTACTAGGCTTGCTTAAATTGTGATGAAACAAAGGAGAATATGAATTATGATTTTTCTTTGCATCTTTGACAGTGAATAACACCATGCTAATAATGACCAAACATTAAAAACTGCCACTGATCTCGTCCAGTACCTTCGTGATATCATGTGTACAAAGAATCTAAGGAAATTAATACAGGGAAGATGATTAAACAGAAGGTTCTGTAGATACAGTACTGAATTCTCCCATCCGGACCAATGCTATTTGAAATATTATTATAGAATATAGAATAGGAGGCTTATAAATTACCTTATTATAGCCAATTCGCACATTTATATATATACATATATATATTATCTTTCAAATGCCTAAGTTCAATTTAGATTTAGTATCACCAGGCGTGCATAAGAACAGATAATTAAATCTACTGTAATCTACTGTACTTTTTTATTTTCACCACAGTGCAATTTTTTTTAACAAATTTCAGATCTAATTGTTGCTACATGCTAACAATAGGGAGGATAAACTAACTGTTTCAATATTTGTCAAAAACATTACCTTTTGTGGTAGAATTATCCCGAATATTAATAAATAAATAATCCATATAGAACTTTGAACCTTGAACCCCATAGACATTTACAGGAAGTGTCGTTTTGAAAAATTCCAACGCTGATCGACAGCTAGCGATGTCTATTACAAAATGGCCACAAAAAGACTACAATTCCCATGGTTCAACATTTCCAAAATGGTCGCCCTCTCGGAATAGACTTGACCAAATCGAAAAGTTAAATCTATCTAATGACACTTTTAACCTATTGCTAAACTAACGTATTGATGATAATATACATTCTACATGCTGTTGTGACATGTTTATGATGTTAATACTTGAATACGTTTGAAATTAAAATCACAACTTTCATACAACAGTCTAAAAAATATTGATTTATGACCAGATGTCATTTCGGGACCGGTACCGGTCCCGTCGGGTGGAAGGAGACTTTCAATTTATTTCATTCTGTACAAGACCTTCATTTATGCAAATAAATAAACATCCTTCTGATATGAAGACGACTCCACTTGTGTTCTTTTCGGATGCAACAGAGACAGTGTTTAAACAGGGATAGAGACAGTGTTTTAGCCAGTCAGCTACAGGGACAGAGACAGTGTTTTAGCCAGTCAGCTACAGGGACAGAGACAGTGTTTTAGCCAGTCATCTACAGGGACAGAGACAGTGTTTTAGCCAGTCAGCTACAGGGACAGAGACAGTATTTTAGCCAGTCAGCTACAGGGACAGAGACAGTGTTTTAGCCAGTCAGCTACAGGGACAGAGACAGTGTTTTAGCCAGTCAGCTACAGGGACAGAGACAGTGTTTTAGCCAGTCATCTACAGGGACAGAGACAGTGTTTTAGCCAGTCAGCTACAGGGACAGAGACAGTGTTTTAGCCAGTCAGCTACAGGGACAGAGACAGTGTTTTAGCCAGTCAGCTACAGGGACAGTGTTTTAGCCAGTCAGCTACAGAGACAGCGTTTTAGCCAGTCAGCTACAGGGACAGAGACAGTGTTTTAGCCAGTCAGCTACAGGGACAGAGACAGTGTTTTAGCCAGTCAGCTACAGGGACAGAGACAGTGTTTTAGCCAGTCAGCTACAGGGACAGAGACAGTGTTTTAGCCAGTCAGCTACAGGGACAGAGACAGTGTTTTAGCCAGTCAGCTACAGGGACAGAGACAGTGTTTTAGCCAGTCAGCGCGTGGGAGAATATAACGAACAATCCACCGAACGATTGCAGCCATGAACTACAAACAATACACAACGCAGAGAGGGCAAGGAGATGCTGATAACGATCAACGACAGGCTGAAACCCTGAAATCTAACAAGTTTGACAACAATAAAACTCATGTCTCTATTTTACAATTAACTATAATTAATTACAAGTCATACAGAACACGTGGGCGTTGAAACTCTAATGCATGAAAGCTTATTCCGTCTGTTGCAGTTTTCCTATACTACCACTTGGTGCCATGTACGCACGGTCGGAGATGTGTGTAAATGTACGCACAACCTCAAGCACACGTTCATATTGATCAATCCCACACTTTGCTTACGCACGGTTTACACACATTTCTGTGCGTTGGTAAATGAGGGCGCTGGACCTTTCACTCTGGGACTACTGAACAGATGAAACCGATATCAATCCTCTCATCCGACTCATCTCGTCTGAGGATGGCAGGCACATAAGTGTATTTCCCAAAATGTTGGAATGTTCCTTTAAATAGTAGGCTAGCCTATAACCAAGGCTTCACATTTCACAAAGTTCATGTTGACTGATATACAGTATGTTAACTCTTAGAGAATAATAGACTACTCTTTTTTCTCTCTCCAGTGCATAAATCCTATTCTAGGCTTGGTTTCATGCTGTTAGACTCTAAACTGATATCCAATGTTGTGTCCACACAATACCATACTATCCTGATAAGTGAGCATGCTCCCATGTCACTGGATGTTAGGTTCACTAGACATAGAAAGGAACGCACCTGGAGATTTGACAACACAATCTTAAAAGAGAAGAGTTTCTTAAAATACATGTCAGCTAGGCTACCTGACATTATAGACACAAATGATACAGGGGATGTGGATGACTCAACACTGTGGGAAGCTATCAAGGCAGTGCTTAGAGGTAGCATCATATCATACGTGGCAGGTAGGAGAAAACAAATGTCAAAAAGACTAGTGGAGTTGGATGATTCTGTGTCTCAACTAGAACACCTGTACAGGGTCTCTGCGGATCCCGACATCCTGAATTCTATAGTCTCTCAAAGAGATGAGTACAATACTATTTTATCTGCACAGGTCAATAAACAATTGAATATGATAAAACAGATACAATTTGAAATAGGTGACAAACCTCAGAAACTGCTGGCACGTCAATTAAGACAGGCGCAAGCTTCCTGTGCAATACTAAAAATTAAATCAGACACAGGCACTGTTCTTACAGACCCTAAAGAGATAAATGCACGTTTTATGGAGTTCTATTCAAAATTGTATACATCAAATGGCAACCATGACATTGATGCTATTAAGGCATTTCTCTCTGAATTAAACCTACCTCAGCTTGATGGCGAGGCAGAAGCTGCATTGGAAAGGGACATCTCCATAGGAGAAATAGTAGAGGCAATTACAGAATTACCGAACAATAAAGCACCTGGCCCTGATGGCTTTACTGCAGAATTCTACAAGCACTACTCTAAGGAACTATCTCCGCTGCTGCTTCGTATGTTTAAACATGCCACATCGGATGGTAGACTACCTCAAACGCTGTATAATGCAAATATTTCATTAATTTTAAAAAAGGACAGAGATGAGTTAGAACCATCATCCTACAGACCTGTGTCACTGATTCCAATTGAAACAAAGCTGCTTAGCAAGATTCTGGCCAAGAGGCTAAAATCTCACATTCAGAAGATAGTGCATCCGGATCAAACTGGCTTTATTCCTAATAGACATATTTATTACAACTTAAGACGGTTATTCAATATACTTTATACGAAACACCATACAGAGACAGTGGTGATTTCAGTGGATGCTCAGAAGGCCTTCGATCAGGTCGAGTGGCCATATATGTACGAGACCCTAGAGGCATTTGGTTTCGGGAAGGTATTTATTGACTGGATACGGATTTTGTATGCTCATCCCACAGCAAGTGTAGTTACTAACCACGATATTTCTTCTCAGTTTCCACTATATCGTGGGACAAGGCAAGGAGATCCATGCTCTCCTTATCTTTTCGATTTAGTCATAGAAACACTAGCTACAAAAATTCGACAACATCCTAGAATATCACCTGTCTCTATTAAAGGGCAAAAGCATCATTTATCAATGTATGCAGATGACATTTTGTTATACGTAACTAACCCACAGGAGTCCCTTCCTCTAATTATGGAACTGTTTAATTATTTTGGCTCTCTTTCAGGTTTTCAAATTAATTGGGATAAAAGTGAATTAATGCCAATACAATTAAATAAGGATAGCTCCTCATTGAACTCTGTCCCCTTTAAGATTACCAAAGATAGATTTACTTACCTAGGAGTGACCGTTACTAAAAAACCTGAACTCTTACTGGAAGAGAATTGGAAATTAAAAATAAAACAGTTGAAACAGAATATAGATTTTTGGAAGACCCTCCCATTGTCACTGGTTGGGAGAGTAAACGCTATTAAAATGGTGGTTCTTCCGAGATTTACATACATCTTTCAGTCAATTCCAGTATTCATACCACAGCGGTATTTTAAAAAATTAGACTCGATTGTAATCCCCTTTATTTGGCAGAATAAAACTGCACGTATTAGCAAAAAACACTTATGTAAAACAAAAAATGAGGGTGGCTTTGGTCTTCCAGACTTCAAATGTTACTACTGGTCTGCACATTTAAACAATATGGCTTTCTGGAGAAGTGCTAACCTTACGGAGGGCATGGAGGAGGTCACTCCTGCATGGCTCTCAATGGAGCGAGCAGCCTGTCAGGGAACCTTTTTGAACCCTTTTGAATAGCCCTGTCAAGATAAACAAATCACTATATGAAGGGAATTTTATAGTACATAGCTCCTTGAAGGTATGGAAACAGATTAAGGCATACTTGAAAGCTCCAAATATGTATACAGACACTCCAATCGGTAATAACCATGCCTTTAAGCCATCCACTATGGACCAAGGGTTTGCACAGTGGAAGGTGAAGGGTATAGGGAGCTTGAAGGACTTGTACCAAGAGGGCCAGTTCCTATCATTCGAGCAACTGAAGGTCAAACATGATTTACCGTCAACAAATTTTTTCCGCTATCTACAGATACGGAACTTCGTAAGGACTCATGTAGATACATGGTCAGACATTCCTCAGCATCAAGCACTGGAAAATATAATTAATGTTAGACCAGGTAGTAAAGGGGCGGTGTCAAAAATATACCAGACACTTTTCAATCAGGTAATAGTTAGCACAGAAAGATATAAGTCTGAGTGGGAGTCAGAACTGGGGATACCCCTCAATGAGGAATTCTGGGAAACGTGTCTTACAAATATTCACCGGTGCTCTGTAAATGTTAGAATCAACTTGATTCAATTTAAAGTGATACACAGGTTGCACTACTCAAAGGTGAAAGTAAATAAGATGTATCCTAGCGTATCAGCACTGTGTAACAAATGTAAAAATCAAGATGGTACCCTTACACATCAACTCTGGTCTTGTCCCAACTTACACAAGTTCTGGTCTGATATATTTGACTTTTACTCAAAAGCGTTTAATAAACACTGGGAACCCTGCCCCTTAGTGGCCATTTTGGGACATAGCGACGAAGTCAATAAGTACTCTGACAATGAAAAAAGGCCGGTATATCTAGGTGCTGTGTTGGCTAAAAAGCTAATTTTGAGACTTTGGAAGTCTGATGCAGCACCCTCATTTGAAATGTGGATGAGAGAGCTGGGTGAGACCCTCTACTTAGAGAGGCTTAGATTTAAAAATACAGGACGGAGAAAGGTGTTTGATACGACATGGGGACCGGTGTTGGATTACTTAAAGGGTCTGAGGGAGGATGAAGAGGATATATAAGTTCAAAATGTTACTCATACTACAGCAATGTCTGAAGGTATATTCTCTGTGTCTTGGCTTTTGGCCTTTTACTAAGGATATATAAAATGAAATATAAGTTCAAAATGTCACTCATATTACAGTAATGTCTGAACTGAAGGTAGTCGCTGATGTGTCTTGGCTTTTGGCCTTTTTCTAATGCTCTGTTTTTTATTTATCTTTTTGGTCTCTTTTTATTTTTTATTTTTTTTGCCAGCAAAAACCTAGCTTACTTAACTATCCTGTTTATATGTCGTACAGAACATGTGGGTCGCTTTGGATAAAAGCGTCAGCTAAATGACTAAATGTAAATGGATGTAAATGTATATGTATGTATGGATCCGCCAAAGGAAAGAAAGAATGTTTATTTTTACTTTGAATCTTTTTTGTTATATGCCGCTGGACAATTGTTTTTGAACAAGAAAAAAAATAAGATTGCATGTGTGCATCAATATGGAATGTAACTAAAGTAATGTGCAATAAAAATACTTATAAAAAAAAAAACTATTAGAGAATATGTAACAGTAATGTGTCAGTAATTATTATTATTATTATTATTATTATTATTATTATTATTATTATTATTATTATTACCTGATATTGATGCTGAAGCGGGGGCTGTTGACCACAGGGTTCTGGTCGGGTCCTTTCAGGGTCACAGTGGGTTTGGGTCGACCGCACACCTTACAGCATAGAACCACCGTCTCACCAAATGCACAAACCACGTCTGACAGAGGGACCAGGAACTCTGGAGCCACTGTGAGGTGGACAAGATGCATCAACAGAGGAAGAGGAAGATGAAGGGGAAATATGACAAAGAGGAGGAGGAGGAGGAAGAGAGATAACACAGACAGACAGACAGACAGACAGACAGACAGACAGACAGACAGACAGACAGACAGACAGACAGACAGACAGACAGACAGACAGACAGACAGACAGACAGACAGACAGACAGACAGACAGACAGACAGACAGACAGACAGACAGACAGACAGACAGACAGACAGACAGACAGACAGACAGACAGACAGACAGACAGACAGACAGACAGACAGACAGACAGACAGACAGACAGACAGACAGACAGACAGACAGACAGACAGACAGACAGACAGACAGACAGACAGACAGACAGACAGACAGACAGACAGACAGACAGACAGACAGACAGACAGACAGACAGACAGACAGACAGACAGACAGACAGACAGACAGACAGACAGACAGACAGACAGACAGACAGACAGACAGACAGACAGACAGACAGACAGACAGACAGACAGACAGACAGACAGACAGACAGACAGACAGACAGACAGACAGACAGACAGACAGACAGACAGACAGACAGACAGACAGACAGACAGACAGACAGACAGACAGACAGACAGACAGACAGACAGACAGACAGACAGACAGACAGACAGACAGACAGACAGACAGACAGACAGACAGACAGACAGACAGACAGACAGACAGACAGACAGACAGACAGACAGACAGACAGACAGACAGACAGACAGACAGACAGACAGACAGACAGACAGACAGACAGACAGACAGACAGACAGACAGACAGACAGACAGACAGACAGACAGACAGACAGACAGACAGACAGACAGACAGACAGACAGACAGACAGACAGACAGACAGACAGACAGACAGACAGACAGACAGACAGACAGACAGACAGACAGACAGACAGACAGACAGACAGACAGACAGACAGACAGACAGACAGACAGACAGACAGACAGACAGACAGACAGACAGACAGACAGACAGACAGACAGACAGACAGACAGACAGACAGACAGACAGACAGACAGACAGACAGACAGACAGACAGACAGACAGACAGACAGACAGACAGACAGACAGACAGACAGACAGACAGACAGACAGACAGACAGACAGACAGACAGACAGACAGACAGACAGACAGACAGACAGACAGACAGACAGACAGACAGACAGACAGACAGACAGACAGACAGACAGACAGACAGACAGACAGACAGACAGACAGACAGACAGACAGACAGACAGACAGACAGACAGACAGACAGACAGACAGACAGACAGACAGACAGACAGACAGACAGACAGACAGACAGACAGACAGACAGACAGACAGACAGACAGACAGACAGACAGACAGACAGACAGACAGACAGACAGACAGACAGACAGACAGACAGACAGACAGACAGACAGACAGACAGACAGACAGACAGACAGACAGACAGACAGACAGACAGACAGACAGACAGACAGACAGACAGACAGACAGACAGACAGACAGACAGACAGACAGACAGACAGACAGACAGACAGACAGACAGACAGACAGACAGACAGACAGACAGACAGACAGACAGACAGACAGACAGACAGACAGACAGACAGACAGACAGACAGACAGACAGACAGACAGACAGACAGACAGACAGACAGACAGACAGACAGACAGACAGACAGACAGACAGACAGACAGACTCTTACCTTCCTGTATGAAGTTTGGGTTCAGCAGCTGAAAAGGCAGGGTGTGAACGTTAGATGATATTTGTTCTAGTATTCTCTCTACCAGTGGTGCATGGAGTACACAGTTCCTTTACTTAAGTAAAAGTAGAAATACCCAGATAAACGAGTATTCTGGTAAGTTCTCCATTCAAATTCTACTTAAGTAAAAGGAGAGACAAATTTGCTATTGAATGCACTTATTTTTTTTATTTTTTTTTGATCTTTTTCCCCCTCCATTTTCCTCCGATTTTCTCCCATCCCAATGTTAGTCGTATGCCAATTCCCAGTCCCTTCCTGGTCGCTGCGCACTTACCCCCCACAGTCAGATCATCTGGGAGAGTGGAGGCTATCACGTGCTTCCTCCGACACACGTCCAGCCAATCACCGCTTCTTTTCACCTGGCAGCGCGGATTCTCATCGAGAGGGCGTAGCGTGTGGGAGGATCACACTATCCCCCTCAAGTCCTATCCGCGCTTAGCAGGCGCCCCGACCGAACTGTAGGAGTCGCTGTTTACAACGACCCGGACCCACTCCGCCAGCTTCTCCCACCCTCTAATACAGCCAATTGTATTAGTGCAGACGGCCAGCCAAGCTGGTGACAACCCCGGAGCTGTGAGCTGGATTCGAGCTCCGGGGTTGGTGACGAACGCAATCTCCGCTCGGCCACCTAACCGCCCCTATTGAATGTACTTCTAAATGAAGTATCTAAAGTAAAAGTATGCATTCTACATGACGTTTGTGTATTCTTGGATTGGCCACTGACGTTTCTGGTCATGTGACATCTGCGCCAATCGCGTGACGCCTGTTTCTGCGCCTATTTCCGCCTCTAACAGCCTGCAAACTACCTAACGCCTAGTTATATCACTGGTTAAGCTTAGGCGACTCTTTAGAAGTTGGTTAAGGTTAGAGTTTGGAATCAGGGCTGGTGTTCTATCGCCCTGCTCTAAGACAAACTCTAACCATAACCAACTTCGAAAGAGTGCCTAAGCTTAACCGGTGAAAGAAACAGGCGTCACACGATTGGCGCAGATGTCACATGACCAGAAACGTCAGTGGCCAATCAGATCGCGGAAAAATGCAAGTTAGTTGGTAAAAGAATAGACGCGTCCAGTCATCCTGCTCTGATTAAAGGTTATGTTAGAGGTGGTATGTGGTCCAGTTATGCTGCTCTGATTACGTCCTCTTGAAGTTGACAGGCTTCAAATGTTAAAGCATATAATCTTCATACATCTTTGCCATGTTTTCTATGCAAAATCTTTTTATTCAAAGTAACTAGTAACTGATGTAGTGGAGTACAAAGTACAATATGTCATTTGAAATGTAGTGGAGTAAAACTATAAAATTCCCTCAAATGTAAATACTCACGTAAAGTACAATTTACATTTAGCATTTTGTCATTTAGCTGACGCTTTTATCCAAAGCGACTTACAAGTTCTGTACGACAAGTCATCGGAAGGGCACAACTCTATCAGCTTAGTAACAAAGTGTTGAGTGCTACAGTGTAGGTTAGTATATTAGGACAAGTGCATGACAGTAGGGTTATTTTATTATTATTTGTTTCAGATATTGCTCTTTATAATCCTACCAGGGGGTAGTCATATAATAAGTTCACTGTTCTGAGCCAGACTTTGATAACTACTGCTGTGACAGACTGAGGTACCGAGACCCACAGCAGCATAACATGTCTGTCAACTCGTTATCACTACAGGACAGACATTCTCATCAAGAGCCTCTAGGTGGCAGCACCGTTTCAGACTCTCAATGCAACATGGCTACATTGATTGATTGATTGATTGAAAACTGTATTACCAGATTGCAGAATGGGTACAATACAGTACGGCTCAATACACACAATTGTTAAGGGGATGCAGACCAGAGAAAGACATTCGTCTCATTTACATCAGGGTCCCCCATTTTCAATTAATCATATAGTCCATCATATACACAGAGCTGCATCTATACACTCTCAATGGACCAACAGTGTTATGATGAAAGCTTTAATCTAAACAGTAAACCTAACCGTCCAGAGAGAAGTGATGTGGTTATTTTTCACTGTCTCCAACAAAGTGTTTGTGTTTTTTTTTTATTCAAGTCAAGGTCTTTGTATGGACTATAGATAATATATGGATATAGGATATTGTATGGATTATAGAAGCCTAATCTATTGATCGCTAATCAAGTCGCCTCATACGAGACTCAGAATCTATTCACAGTGTTGTGGTTTGTGAGAAATCAGCCTCTTTTAGTATTCAGTGCAAGTCAATGGAATATAACATACAGCAACAATTATAACAAGTATAGCTTATTCCATAGACATCCACTGTGGTGGTGACAGTAAGAATAAGAGAATAAGTGGTAGAACTGAGATTATGGTTATATATTATGTTATATCTATGATTGTATGTATGTTACAATGCTGAATGTGTGAATAATAAGCATGGTGGATTCAAATAGCATTCAGTGTGTGTGTGTGTGTGTGTGTGTGTGTGTGTGTGTGTGTGTGTGTGTGTGTGTGTGTGTGTGTGTGTGTGTGTGTGTGTGTGTGTGTGTGTGTGTGTGTGTGTGTGTGTGTGTGTGTGTGTGTGTGTGTGTGTGTGTGTGTGTGTACCTCCATGCCTGTCTGTCGGTCTACAGGCAAGTCATCATCACAGTCAGACTCATCAGAACTGTGAGCCTCCTGTCGAGGAGGAGGAGGAGGAGGAAGAGGAAGAGGAGGAAGAGGAGGAAGAGAAGGAGGAGGAGGAGGAGGAGGAGGAGGAGGAAGAGGAGGAAGAGAAGGAGGAGGAGGAAGAGAAGGAGGAGGAGGAGGAAGAGGAGGAAGAGAAGGAGGAGGAGGAGGAGGAAGAGGAAGAGGAGGAAGAGAAGGAGGAGGAGGAGGAGGAGGAAGAAGAGGAGGAGGAGGAGGAGGAAGAGAAGGAGGAGGAGGAAGAGGAGGAAGAGAAGGAGGAGGAGGAAGAGAAGGAGGAGGAGGAGGAAGAGGAGGAGGAGGAGGATGAAGGAAGGAAGAAACAAGACGAGGAGGAGGAAGAAGGAGGAAGAAATAAGAGGAGTAGGAGGAGAAGAAATAAGGAGGAAGAGGAGTATGAGGAGTATGAAGAGGAGGAAGAGGAGGAAGAAGAAAGAAGAGGAGGAGTAGGCAGAGGATAGGATTAGGAGGAAGAAGAAAGAAGAGGAGGAAGAAGAAAGAGGAGGAGAAAGAAAGAAGGGGAGGAGAAGGGGGGAAAGGAGAGGAAGAGGAGGACAGGAAAGGAGAGGAGGAAGAGTGGAAGGGAGGGAGAGAATTACAAGTAGCAGCCTTGTAGCAGAACCATGGAAACCATTATGTTGAAGAAACACATGCTGGTCCGTTCAGGATGGAAATGGAAGTTGTGATACATTTTTGATGATATCCTTATATTGGATAAACACATTTTCAAGAAAGAAATCTTAAAGGTGCTATAGATAAAACAAAAATGTTATATGAGTATATATATCAATGATTAATGAATGTATCATTTAAAAAAAGTTGGCAAGTCCAAAATTAATGCTGTAGGCCATCGGCGGAGATGTACAATTGTGTGTCATCTGCGTAACTATGGAAACATACATTGTGCTTTCTAATGATGTCTCCTCAATGTTCAATGTTCAATGCAATGTTCAATGCAAGTAAAGCACTTTAAACTTTAAGTATGACTAAATGCTTTCTTGACTATATATATAGTAACTGTTCCAAAATGCATAGATTTCTATGTATTTTAGGGGTTTGGGTGGCTAGCTCTTTTTAATATAAATGTCAGATTGTTTTATTTATTTCATAGATTTATATGCATTTCAGGAGTTTGGGGGGCTGGCTCCCCAAAATAATTAAATAACATAACCCTAACCTAACCCTAAAACCGAAATAAAGTAAAAAAAAAAGAATTACAAAATCCACCCATTTTCGCCCACAAACCGGCCAAAACCGGCCAAATTTCTTTCTGTATCATAGTTTTTGGTGCCCTTCTGTGCCCTACTGAAGTGCTGGGTCTAGATACGCCCCTGCTGTAGGCATGCATCCCCTCCCTACTTCACATTTCACCTGATAATAAATGACATGCTGGTGCTCTAGTGCAGCATCTAGTGGCTGAATGTTATCTATAGCACCTTTAAACTTCTTAAAGTTGAGGAAAATATCCATCCTGCATAAACAACGTGGACTGAGTGATGAGAGTGAATTGAGCCCCAACCTGAACATCTAACTAACAGAAAGCACAAACACTGGAGTGAAGGACGGGGAGGTGAACCAACTTAAAGACACGATGCAGAAACTTAAAAACCTTGGGAATAATTTTTCGTGCAAAGAGTAAAAGCCTACCAGTTTGCATACAATGTCTCTTTAAACCAAGAGAAGGAAAGTATAATTTAAGAGGGTTGTGTATTCTTAAAACATGTAAAAAGGTAAGAACTAATGTAAAAGCTACAGTAGATGTGTTTCAATTTTGGGAGTTAAATGATGGTCAGGCATGCAGTCGTGCACAAACGCGGTTAAACGCCGTTTAGGTATAGGTCACTGAGACAGAAGTGCGCGCGGATGTGCACGCGCACACACAAAAATGCGTTCACGATTGTCACTGGACTCGTCGCGCCGGCCGGCACTTATCACCTAGACTTTGCATAATAATAGGATACCGATAGCATAACAACGGACTCCTCTCCTCCACTACCGCCTCTCCACCAGCGTCATGAGTCCTCGGAGCAGCCGCCCAGCTCCGGCGGGGAGTCGCTGAAGGAAACTGTCCTTCTGTAAACTAACTCGGAGTTACATTGTTAATTTAGTTTGTATTTACTTTTCTAGTTTAAGTTAATTCAATTAAAGAAATTGTAACTACAATTACATTTAAAACATTTATGCATAATAATCATCTGTTCTGTGCGCAACCGAGGGAACATGTATGCGCGTGCGTGTGCACAGGAGCGCGCGTGCATGTGGCGTTTGGGCATTTCCCATATTACGACTGCACCACTGATGATGGAATAGAAGTTGTATACTTCTCAAGGGAGATTTAAAAAGGCCTTAAAGGATAAATTCATGAGTACAGTTTTGAGTAAAACATCAAACGTTTGTTTTTTTCTCTCCAAAAATGATATCTTGCAGCATATTTTTCTTATATTAAAATATATTTCGTTTTTAAGAATTTGTAAAAGATAGGCAAAAATAAGCATGCGCTTCAGCCTATTCCTTTTTTCCGGCCGTTGATTTTGGATTTTGTGTGTGAGCTTGCCTTGAATATGTACATTTGTGATTTTTTTTATAATTTTTTTTGTAAGTCCACATGGGTGTGTTTTTGATTTGTCTGTAAACAAGACCAAAAAATAAACTTCATTCATTCATGATATGTTCAGTGTGTATAGCATATCACTAATATACAGTACATTGTGTTGTAGATGATATGTACAGTGTGTAGAGCATATCACTAATATACATTTTGTTGTAGATGATATAGTCAGTAGAACATATCACCAATATACATTGTGTTGTAGTCGATGATATAGTCAGTGTAGAAGAGCATCATTAATATACATTGTGTGGAAGACGAGGATGATGTGATGCTGCCCTCTGCTGGTCTTGGTGAAAACAGCACTGCAGCGATACACATTGGCAATTTATTTAATGACCCATCCACATTTGACGCGTGATTTTTTTCCGTAGCCTATGTGTGCGAAGACGCTCTCTGATTGGCTAGCCTCGTACAGCGAAGACCCTCTCTGATTGGTTTAGCGCCGAAGGCTCTCTTCCGCCTAACCCTAACCTTAACCCTAACCTTAACCCTAACCCTAACCCTAACCTTAACCTTAACCTTAACCCTAACCCTAACTAAGCATAACCCACTTCGAAAGAGGGCCAAAGCATAACCACTTTGAAGCAGAGAATATATATATGTACAAGGCGGAAGAGACCCTTCGGCGCTAAACCAATCAGAGAGGGTCTTCGCTGTACGCGGCTAGCCAATCAGAGAGCGTCTTCGCACACATAGGCTACAGGGAAAAAATCACACGCATTTGACAGCTGTGAGAGGATCCATTTCTTCCCCATACTGAGCCTAGTCACCAACGCCCAGCAACGCCCTGGGCAGAGCGACCCATTAAGTGCGTTTTTCACTCTGAGCGAAGCTGAGCCACTCAGTTACTTAACAACACACCCACTGTGACTGTGAACCAAATGTAAACCTATAAGATGCATGTAAACAACAACGCAGGTCACTGTAAATAACAGTTTGGTTATTCAGTTGTGAGGGCTGGGACTTTATCGCATTAATTACGATTAATTAACTACAGAAAGAATTCAAAGTTAAAAAAATCGCATGAAGATTTTTCTTTATTGTGTAAGAATGTTACCTTTCAAAGGAGACCAGACTCATGCATGTGCTATACGTATAATATAAAGTATAATAAATCGCAAATAATTTTTTTCTTAGTCTGGTTTGTTCATAAAAAAAAAGAAAAGAAGAGAAATTGAGATCAATCAAGAGTTTTTTTTTCAATGGTCAACTGTTCTGGAATGTACTTGAAAGTACTGCGTTTTACTTTTACCTCGAAAGTGCTTGAGTTTACGAAAGGTCTTTTGCGCTATATATATATTATTCCTAAAATTGCTGCACTTTGTTAAAAATCGCATTGATCAGTTGGTCTGTGTAGTAGCTAATACAGGATTTTGCTGCTTAAATGTATGTATAATGTATATTCATTGATTCACTCGTATACCCAAATTAATTTGAATTGAAATTTTTTCAAAAATGTTCTTTTCGCATCAAATATTGATATGCGATTTTAATGAAATAACGGACGTTATGATCAAACATGTCCTCAGTCACATGCTTCTGTAATGAGAAACCAGCCCTGAGACCAACATGGTGACAAGTTACATCTAAAATGTTACCATAAACAAGTTAAATGCACTCAGTAACTTTACTAAGAGAGTGGCTTGTGGAAACACAGATGGATTGTGGATAATTATGTGGTAACGTACAGTGGATCTTTGTTGTTTGATGATAACGTAAAGTAACCAGCCCCCATGTAACCAGCAGTGTGTTCGGCCAGCACGCTAAGGCTCCCTGCTGGCCAAACCCCAACATGCAGCCTAATCCACTCTCGCCCTGAAAGGCATTTTGGTCCATCGATAACACACAGCTCTTAAATAAATAAAGATACCTTCAACATTGTCCTCTAATATATATATATATAGAATATGTCCTCTAATCGCTATAATCGATATCGCTATTAGCTCTATCTTTAATCTTTCAAAATGTTCAGTTGGTATCGCATGCACTTATCTGTGTTTCACTACACACATGAGTGCATGCCTACCAACTGTTCACCTGTTTTATTGCAACACTACTATCACCGACATCTAAGAAGGGAGATCCCCCCCCCATGAATGGCCCTTCTAAGGTTTCTCTCCTCCACATTGCCTGTGGTGCATTTTTTACTATTGCTAGGTTTTAGTGAGTTTTTCCTTACCTTCGCGTGGGGTATGTCTGGGAGTGTTGCATTTATTTATTTTGCATTTATTTAAAAAAGAATTGACTTTATGGTGTTCTTGTTTTGTTCTTGACTTATTGGGATGTTTCTTCTTGACCTGTTTAAAGAAGATGTGTCCAGCCCATGGGGACATTAACGTGTGTTGTCGGGCCTTACAAATAAATTGTATTTGATTTGATTTGATTTAATAAATTTGTTAATAATGGACAACCATTTATTTTGAGAAGTCACCCAGGAGGTAACGTGGAGTTGACTAGTAGAGCAGACAGCATCTATCAATTAGTTGGTGAAGTTGACTAGTAGAGCAGACAGCATCTATCTATCAGCTGGTGAAGTTGACTAGTAGAGCAGACAGCATCTATCTATCTATCAGCTGGTGAAGTTGACTAGTACTGAGCAGACAGCATCTATCTATCAGCTGGTGAAGTTGACTAGTAGAGCAGACAGCATCTATCTATCAGCTGGTGAAGTTGACTAGTAGAGCAGACAGAATCTATCTATCTATCAGCTGGTGAAGTTGACTAGTAGAGCAGACAGCATCTATCTATCAGCTGGTGAAGTTGACTAGTAGAGCAGACAGCATCTATCTATCAGCTGGTGAAGTTGACTAGTACTGAGCAGACAGCATCTATCTATCAGCTGGTGAAGTTGACTAGTAGAGCAGACAGCATCTATCTATCAGCTGGTGAAGTTGACTAGTAGAGCAGACAGCATCTATCTATCAGCTGGTGAAGTTGACTAGTAGAGCAGACAGCATCTATCTATCAGCTGGTGAAGTTGACTAGTAGAGCAGACAGCATCTATCTATCAGCTGGTGAAGTTGACTAGTAGAGCAGACAGCATCTATCTATCTATCAGCTGGTGAAGTTGACTAGTACTGAGCAGACAGCATCTATCTATCAGCTGGTGAAGTTGACTAGTAGAGCAGACAGCATCTATCTATCAGCTGGTGAAGTTGACTAGTAGAACAGACAGCATCTATCTATCAGCTGGTGAAGTTGACTAATAGAGCAGACAGCATCTATCTATCAGCTGGTGAAGTTGACTAGTAGAGCAGACAGCATCTATCTATCAGCTGGTGAAGTTGACTAGTACTGAGCAGACAGCATCTATCTATCAGCTGGTGAAGTTGACTAGTAGAGCAGACAGCATCTATCTATCAGCTGGTGAAGTTGACTAGTAGAGCAGACAGCATCTATCTATCAGCTGGTGAAGTTGACTAGTAGAGCAGACAGCATCTATCTATCAGCTGGTGAAGTTGACTAGTAGAGCAGACAGCATCTATCTATCAGCTGGTGAAGTTGACTAGTAGAGCAGACAGCATCTATCTATCAGCTGGTGAAGTTGACTAGTAGAGCAGACAGCATCTATCTACAGTATCAGCTGAGAGACACGTACTGAGCATGTTCTATGAGCCAGAGGACCACGATTGTTTACTGAACTCGCCTCTCAGGGCTGGGTGAGCAACTCACGTTGAAATGAATGGCTGGACATTTTAGATATAATAACAGATATAATATTGGATATAATAGAGGATATAATTACATACATTAAGTTCCATAAGGAGTACTTCAATGGACCCAATAATGTGACCCCAAAGTTGGAAATTAGCCTCTGGTGACAGTATTTATATTACTGTATAGATTATGTACAATAGTTATATTACTGTGTAGATGATGTACAATAGTTATATTACTGCGTAGATTATGTACAATAGTTATATTATTGTGTAGATGATGTATACTAGTTCCATTACTGTATAGATTATGTACATTATTTATATTACTGTGTAGATTATGTACAATAGTTATATTACTGTGTAGATGATGTACAATAGTTATATTACTGCGTAGATCATGTACAATAGTTATATTATTGTGTAGATGATGTATACTAGTTCCATTACTGTATAGATTATGTACATTATTTATATTACTGTGTAGATTATGTACAATAGTTATATTACTGTGTAGATGATGTACAATAGTTATATTACTGCGTAGATCATGTACAATAGTTATATTATTGTGTAGATGATGTATACTAGTTCCATTACTGTATAGATTATGTACATTATTTATATTACTGTGCAGCGTATGTACAATATTTATATTACTGCATAGATTATGTACAATCGTTATATTATTGTGTAGATTATGTATACTAGTTATATTACAGTATACTGACATGTTATTTGCTCTGCTGCACACACCTGATTCTGAAACGGTTTCTTGTACATTGCGCCTTTTATTTATTTATTTATGTTTTTATCTTGTATTTCTGTGTCATCAGTTCATCAGCCTCGTTGTTAGTTCAAAAGCAAAACAACTGGTAAGTAAACAAATAAAGAGAACAAAATAAATGAAACCAATTGAAACTAATCGAACATGTGATTCTACTGGACATGCATCGGGCGGGAGAAAACAATCAATAAAAACACACAAACATCAGGTGGGAGAAAACAATCAATAAAAACACACAAACTCAAATCAGTTTATTTTCCATTCAAAGCCAAACCTGGGAGAGGCTCAGTGTTTTAGTACACACACACATGTACACACACACACGTACACACACACACACACACACACACACACACACACACACACACACACACACACACACACACACACACACATGTACACACACACACACACACACACACACACACACACACACACACACACACACACACACACACACACACACACACACACACACACACACATATATATATATACACACACACACACACACACACACACATATATATATACACACACACACACACACACACACACTCCTACACATTAAAACCAAACGGGTGAGGGAGTGGGCGGCAGGTAGGGGGGTTGGCGCTATAGATATATATAAAGACTAGATGGCGCAAGGCGGAGTCTCCCGCGTAGTTCACCGGCGGCCATTTTGCTACAGTTAACTACTGCTTTAACACTATAGGGACCGTCCACGAGTTAACTCGTGATTCGATTCCATGCGTTGTGGACCAGAGCCACGAGTTAACTCGTGGCGAGTTGTTATTGTTTTATTCCATATTTATAACGCTATTAACATCCGCGATCGAGATGCATGACCTACCCACATATTTGATTTTCGAAACATGCAATACCGGCCAGATCCGCTTAGGGGCGCCATCGCTCCACTGCAGTATCATTGAGGGCATTTGAAAAAAAAATCTTTTCACTGTATGTGGGCGTTTCATATGAGCCTGGGTTCCAGCCAAACACCCTCCATCTTTGATCACGTTACCGATCGCATATTTCAGCCTGGAATAATGGGATTTATGATTAGCCAATGGACATATCGATCTACCAGATTCAGATGACTAATGACGAAATGCTGCCGGCGATCACATGGCCTGACGGTAGGATACTATTCCCCCAAATTACAGCTGGATTGGACATTGTTTTAAAACCTAACGTGATCGATCACTGACATTGGCTACCTGAACGCACACTGTATTGCTAATCAATAATACTAATCGGCATTCCCCGCCGCCCCCATTTCATCCATAGATGCTCTGTAATAGTCCGGATGCTACGCAGTTTGTTTTATTTCATTCGTATATATACAGCAGAAATGGCGTTTGATATAACGGCGCCAACGTTTAGCCTATTATCTAGCTTCCTGGAAAAAAGACAAGATGAAAAGCGCGATAAACCTTATATTCACGACGCTATAAAATGACAACCAACCGATGGATTTTTATTTTCTTTAAGCCATTATGAAGGCACGGTTTATGCACTCAAGTGACAATGGGAATGGACAGATAGCAATACTATAAATTATATATATAGCTCTTAGAAAGTACATCGGTTTGTAAACAAACCTCTGTCCTCTGAGGCATAAATCGCCGCAAGACTGTGGTCGCCAAAGTGTTAAGGTGAGTGATCTGCACAAACAAAAATACTCGTAACTCGCTGAAATCTTGGCGGATTTACAAACGGTTTGGTTTATTACAAACGTTATTAACGTGGCTATGATTCTAGCTTGGAAGATTTTTTTTTATATACAGTATTTTTACATTTTCATATGAAAGTCCATTATAAGTATGCAGTTTGTGCAGTATGATAACTACATCTGACATTTTTAACAAAACAAACGGTTGAACATTTAGCAAGCTATGGTTATTTCAATAGTACATGCACTATAGACATTCATGTTATGAGTGGGCGTGCTACCCTGTAGCAAGATGGCCGCCATGGGGCAACGTCGGTCTCCGTTGGCCAGCAGCACGGGTGAGTCATCTAGTCTTTATATACATCTATGGTTGGCGCACGCAAGTGACATCATCAGCGTGCGTTGGTGGCCTGCTTACTCACTTTGCCCTGTGACCCCTTGGCTGCGGAGGAGAGCGGGGGAGGGGGTGTGATTTCTTTAGTCTTACGGAGGAGGAGGCCGTTCTCCTGACCTTTGACCCCCAAACCCTCCTTGACTGCTTCAGCACGCTTCCTGGCACGAAGCGTATTCCACGATAGAGACTTCCTGTCATCAACCAATCAAATCCATGGTTAGGGTTATAGTGAGGGAAGGCAAGGTGAGAGACAGATTAAAAAGGTCAAAGGTCAGGCTTAACTGTGTGTGAGAGAGAGAGATAGAGAGAGATAGAGAGAGAGCAAGTGAGAGAGAGATAAATATATTTATATAGATTATATATAGGGAGAGATAGAGAGATAAAGAGAGAGTATCAACAGATTAACATACCTCCCTGTGACTCATTCCTATATAATAATATAATATGTGTTATAATAACATAGCAACACTAATATGATGTAATAATTTAACATTATAAATGCATATGACGGTAAAAAAAAACACAGCTATTCCTAATGAAACACCTGTAGCGATGATGTCATTATAATGCAACACCAAATAGCATTAAAGCATGACTTCACATGTACTTTGTTTATATTTTTAGTTTTGGTCTGATGTGTGGGTTGGAGTTGAGTGGGGATAGGAGAGGGGTTGCTACTGCTGGCCACACACCAGGCTGTGCCACGAGAGGTCTGGAGGAATGCACAGTATAATAAGTTACTAAACCCACACGTCATACCAAAACAAAAACAAGTGCAATACCAAGCGGTATTACATCTAAAACAACTCACGTCCACATCTCTGTTGTATATTATGCACGGTGTGTATTTTATATGTAAACCATGTCATGAAATAAAATATTTTATATTTAATACAACTTGAGTGTATCTCCTGTACTTTAAACACAATCTAGGGTAATAAGGGAAACACTTTCATTTAGCAATTTAGGAGCGAGTTGATTCCTGAATCAAGCAAACCTCTAGGCGTTCCTCTAGATGTTCCTCTAGATGTTCCTCTAGCTGTTCCTCTAGCTGTTCCTCTAGATGTTCCTCTAGCTGTTCCTCTAGATGTTCCTCTAGCTGTTCCTCTAGCTGTTCCTCTAGATGTTCCTCTAGCTGTTCCTCTAGCTGTTCCTCTAGCTGTTCCTCTAGCTGTTCCTCTAGATGTTCCTCTAGCTGTTCCTCTAGATGTTCCTCTAGCTGTTCCTCTAGCTGTTCCTCTAGGCCAAGGGTCGGCAACCTGCGGCTCTTTAGCCAATCAGCTGCGGCTCCCTGGCCCCCCCCAAAAAAATATGTTTTACTTCTTTTTCCTTTTTTTTTTACTTAAGAAAAATAAATTCTCTTATTTTGGAGATCGATGTCATTCTGTGACACTGAAATGAAAAAATATTTCATCAACTAAAATATTTAGTCAACAAAAATATTTCATCAACTAAAATATACAGTACGTCACACCGCGCGCCTCTCCCTGCCGTCTGCAAGCGGCTAATCTTGAGTTTCCGACCCCCCAGTAAGCTAACCATGGATAAATCCAAAAAAAGGAAATTCTGAGGAAAATAGAGGCTTTAATTCAGCGTGGACAGATTAATTTGCTTTCACGACTAACGATGCAGGCTTATCTGTATGCCTGATATGTGGTGCGAAATTTGCGAACAACGAAAAATGTACTTTTTATTTTATAGATTTTCCACAAATAGGTCTACAGATGCCAGTGTTTTTTCTCCTTTTCTGTGTTTTATTTCAAAGTAGGTCTACACATGGTAGTCTTTTTTCAAAGTGGATTACTTTTTATTTTATAAATATTCCACAAATAAGGGAAGGACTCAAATATACCTGAATAGTTCAGGGTTTTATTTCAAAGTCGGTCTACAGACACCAGTGTTTTGTCTCCTCTTCTGTGTTTTATTTCAAAGTAGGTCTACACAGCCAGTTTCTTTTCTCCTCTTCATAAGAGTTTGAGGTTTTCCTTTGTTATAACAGGTAAAAACAGCAATAAAAAGTCAACATTTTTCTTTTTGTTGCTTTATACCTTATACAAATAAAGTTATTATTATTATTATTATTATTATTATTATTATTATTATTATTATTATTATTATAATTCCATTAATGCAAACAAACTGTGTGCTATAAGTATAAAGTATAATAAATCGCAAATTACTTTGGGTATGCAATTGTCAGGCATTTTATGCTACAGTAAATGTGGGGTATGCTTGGGGATATATAAAACGTTATACACTGTGTTATCTTCATTTTAAGGGTAAATATATAGGTTGTGTGGCTCCCTAAGCATTTTATTTTGTGGGAGGGGGGGAAAGTGGCTCTTTTGATAGTAAAGGTTGCTGACCCCTGCTCTAGGCGTTCCTCTAGTTGTGCCTCTAGCTGTTCCTCTAAGTGTTCCTCTAGGCGTTCCTCTAAGTGTTCCTCTAAGTGTTCCTCTAGGCGTTCCTCTAAGTGTTCCTCTAGGCGTTCCTCTAAGTGTTCCTCTAGGCGTTCCTCTAAGTGTTCCTCTAGGCGTTCCTCTAAGTGTTCCTCTAGGCGTTCCTCTAAGTGTTCCTCTAGGCGTTCCTCTAGATGTTCCTCTAAGTGTTCCTCTAAGTGTTCCTCTAAGTGTTCCTCTAGGTGTTCCTCTAGGTGTTCCTCTAGGTGTTCCTCTAGGTGTTCCTCTAGTTGTGCCTCTAGATGTTCCTCTAGATGTGCCTCTAGATGTTCCTCTAGGTGTTCCTCTAGCTGTCCCTCTAAGTGTTCCTCTAAGTGTTCCTCTAGGTGTTCCTCTAGTTGTGCCTCTAGATGTTCCTCTAGTTGTGCCTCTAGATGTTCCTCTAGGTGTTCCTCTAGCTGTCCCTCTAAGTGTTCCTCTAAGTGTTCCTCTAGGTGTTCCTCTAGTTGTGCCTCTAGATGTTCCTCTAAGTGTTCCTCTAGGTGTTCCTCTAGTTGTGCCTCTAGATGTTCCTCTAGGTGTTCCTCTAGCTGTCCCTCTAAGTGTGCCTCTAGCTGGTCCTCTAGGTCAGTGGTTCCCAAAGTCGGGGTCGCGACCCAAAGGTGGGCCGCGAGCAGCCACGGGTGGGCCGCGAGATGATTAAAAAAAAAAAAAAAAAAAAAAATCATTTTTTTTTTTTTTTGTCAGGCCACTGAACTTAGAAGCAGGCCAGGACAGTGTTTCTAGTTGTATTCTAAAATTCTATTCTATTGTATTAAAAAATGTGACTATATGGTTTTATATTACTTAATAAATAAACAAAAATGAAAAATCTACTTATTTCAATGAACATTTCAAACTAAATAACAGATTATGCACATAAAACGCTGAAAACAACCGAAGCAACAATAGTATTTTAATGAGGCTATTATTATTATCATTATTATTTTGCAACAAGTTAGCCCTCTCATAAATAGCACATATAAATGAATAACTAACTTGAACTAACTTAATAGGATTGAAGTGATATTTGGCTTAAAAAATCGGTCGCCTGACAAAAAAAAAAAAGCCTGACGATGTGCATAAGGCTCTCTGACGCCTTATTTTCTGGGTCCCGGCCTGAAAAGTTTGGGAACCCCTGCTCTAGGTGTGCCTCTAGGTTTTTTAAGCCAGTCTTTACTCCGGGGACTGGCTGGCTTGTTTCAACCATGTCGAGTGGAGAGGTGGACCGGACAGGTTAGTAGGAAATACAAACAAATGACTACACACTACAACGAAACATAAAAAACACAAATAGAAAATCAAATCAATCAACAGAAACAACAGAAATAAAAGCTTTTTCTTCTTTTTCCTCGTCTTTTCTGTGTATTTTAACCTTTGGATGCTGTTTTGCGTTTTCTAAAAGGTAGTCATTGTGAACTAGGGCTTTTTTCACAGAATGGCTTTTTTCCATTCTGTGTGTGGACAGAACATGGGCTGCTCAAACTGTTACTCACTCTAATATAAGCTAACTGTTACCCAGGCGCTTCAACACAAGACTACCCAAAGCAAGATGTCTACACGTTTGTTGCAGAGAGTGACTGACGTTTCGACAAGAGTCTTCCTCAGATTCTGAGGCTCCTTGAACCTCGACTCTGAAGAAGACGCTTGTCAAAACGTCAATCACCCCCTACAACAAACGTGTAGACAGTATGAGTGTTTGCTTTGGGTCTATTTTTTCTTATATATAAGTTTGAACTTATATACGTTTTCTTATATGTACTGTCCTCTGCTGTTGCACACCAAAGCCCTCCTATTCTAAACGTGGACTTCACTTTTGGGACTCAATATACACAGTACATCATTCTACTTATATACGTGACCAGAATCTAAATATTGTACGACACTGCGTAGAGAAGTGACCAGACGGATATGTTTTGACTTTCGCTGCTGTTTATTTACAAATATTAACATCTACAAACCGTCAATCATCTCCATCCTAACAAAACAACTCCAACTTAACGTCGCTTTACTAACAAACAAAAAAAGAAGTATTTTACATATTTAAAACCCATTTAAAAGGCTCATAATTAGTTTTAACTACCAACCAATCAGCACAATGCATAACATTGACACTAAATCAAATATATTGCACAAACCTGACTTCATTCATAAGGTGTTTTCTCTTCTTCTTAAATAGTGCAAAAGGTATTTTTTGTACAGGAATGTTCTGGAGAAAAGCTCAGTCGAAAATGAGAAACACGTTTGTACAGTGAACTGCTGACATATTATTAAACCAACAAATCAAAGTAAAAAGATAAACAAACGTTGTCCCAGAAAAACAACAAAAAAATATTAACAAGGTGGTTAAAGAGGAACAAACAGATCTGTACAGATTGCCACAGACAATAACATCAACAATCTCCGCTGAGGAGAAAATCGTCTGAAAGTCCTTCACAAGGCTGTTTTTTTCTTCTCAAAAAGAGTAAAAAAAAAAAAATTAAAAATTAAAAACAAGCAAAAGAAAATACAAATGAAAAAAGAAGAGTGTTAGGAACTGAAATAAAGAGTCCGGTTTTCGCTCCACGTGGACGTCTCTGTGAATCTTTCACTAGTAGAAGTCAGGGTTTTCTACTAGAGTCTTAATCCACAACATCAGAACACAACTACATGGGACGCAGGGGGAGAGCAAGGACGTCTGCAGGGGGCGCTGTGTTCCTAAACGGAACAGGCGCCACCGCCGAGCCAGCGGGGCTACTACCGCTAGCGGAGGTCAGGTGAGACCCACTTCCTCCGTAAAACTGTCCCTACGGCGGCTCGGGCGGCAGGAGGACTGGGCTTCTAGAAACAACTGCGCGACTCGCCGTGCAATTCCTGCAGCGTTTTAGACCACAGACGGGGGTTAAAACATAAAAAAACCATTCCATTCCAAACGAGTCCAAGAGTTAGTTCCACAACGGGAGGAAGGAGGGGGGGTGGTGGTGGGGGTGGTGGGGGAAACTAAGTGTGGGGTTGTTGCAGACAAAAATCATAAAAAAAAATACAGCTAGACGGAGCCTCAAAACTCAGGCTGTGCCGTCCAATCAGAGCGCTCAGTTTGCAAGCGGGAATCTCCAAACCGGTCAGCGGTGTGGGGGAGGGGAGGGACTTACTTGATGTTGTGAGCGTCAGACACTGCCGACGAGAAGGAGGACGTGGAGGCGGAGTCTTTTAGCAGTTTTGTGGGCGGGCTTAGCACGTGTCCCGGCACCCAGCCCTCGGCGGCCGGGGATTGGCTGTTGGCCGGCCTGTAGACCAGGAACATGTTCTGCTGATTGGTTGCCAGGATCTGGACCGTCTCGCCCTGCATGACACAGATCTCGTTCTCCTTCAGAGCCGAATAGTCCTGAGAAACCAACATGGAGGAGACGCCGTTACAACCACCTCCACTATCCTGGTGCTGAGAGAAGAGAAGAGAAGAGAAGAGAAGAGAAGAGAAGAAGAGAAGAGAAGAGAAGAGAAGAGAAGAGAAGAGAAGAGAAGAGAAGAGAAGAGAAGAGAAGAGAAGAGAAGAGAAGAGAAGAGAAGAGAAGAGAAGAGAAGAGAAGAGAAGAGAGGAGAGGAGAGGAGAGGAGAGGAGAGGAGAGGAGAGGAGAGGGGATGCAAAGATGCAAAGAGAGGGGATGCAAGGAGAGGAGAGGAGAGGAGAGGAGATGCAAGGAGAAATCAGGTTAAGGTGTTCCTAGGTTTGTTGGAACAGTCCTGTTGACTGAGAGGCCATTACAGCTAAGTGTCTCCTGGAGAGGAGAGGAGGAGAGAGGGAGGTCAGGACAAACACAAGGAGGAGAGGAACGAGAAAGCAGGACAAGGAAAGATGACATTTTTAAATGTTAGAATCACAAGATACGACCTCAGCACATAACTACCATCTGCAGACTGTTTATCTACCATCTGCAGACTGTTTATCTATCTCAGCACATAATGACATGTGTTAGTAGTATTATGAATGAATGAATTAATGAAAACTTTATTTAACAGATTGCAGAATGGGTACAATACAGTACGGCTCAATACACACAATTGTTAAGGGGATGCAGACCAGAGAAAGACGTTTGTCTTGTTTACATCAGGGTCCCCCATTTTCAATTCATATTGACATTTAAGACATACTCAACATACATGACATTTATGGCATAGGGACATATAGGTAGTTAGTACTGATACATTTGTGACATATACGGTATTCAAATATACAGTACTGTTACTCATAGATCCTGACAGAGTATATACATATGATGGGGAGGGGACTGTACATTAGGAGGGGGTGGGTGGGTGGGAGAGAAATATACATACGGCGGGGAGGGAATATATACATGCGGTGGGGAGGAGACTGTCTATTAGGAGGGGGTGGGGGTGAGGGGTTTGGACATTTCCGGTGGCCAGTTTCGAATTGCAGCCTCCCATAGGTGCTCTTTAAGAGCGGTTTTGAATGTGGGTAGGGATTCACATTCCTTTACAGCTTTGGGTAGGGCATTCCACATTGATGTGGCATAATTGCGAAATGTGTTTAGTCCCTTGTTTGAGCCGAATCTGGGTTTAACATGATTTGTTGAGCTTCCTCTGGTGTTGTGGTTGTGGTATTCACTGACCTTTGGGAAGTATTTTGACATGTACATGGGTACCTTAGTCGTATAGTGTATCTTGTAGACCAGGCCCATTGCAAGTTGCTGTACTCTGTCGTCTACTCTAAGCCATCCTAGGTTGTCAAAGTGTGCAGGGGTGAGGTGGGTTCTAGGGGTTCAGGTCAAGTAGTAGTCTGACCAGTTTGTTTTGTGATGTTTGTAATCTTGTTTTTAGCGCCTTTGAGGTGCTTTGGTACCATGAGGTGCAAGCATAGTCGTAGTACCCTTGAATGAGTGCTCGTGCCAGAGTCTTCAGGGTATTCTTGTTTACCAGAGAGGAGATCTGGTACAAGAATCTAGTTCGTTGGTTGACTTTTTTTATTACATTGGATGCCATTTTGTCACAGGAAAGATTTGCCTCTAGGATGGAACCCAGGTACTGTAGGTAATTTCATCTTTCCTTGTGACAATATTGTCACCCACTGTAACTGAGAAGCCGTCGGTCTTGCTGAGTTTGTTATTTGAACCGAAGAGAATGGACTCTATTTTGCCCATGTGTAATGTTTGTTATCAGCGAACCATATGCAGATTTTGCCTAGTTCCGAGCCGAGGGTTTTTTCAACCTGCAACTTGTTCTTGTCAGAGACCAGCAGGGCTGAGTCGTCCGTAAACAGGAACAAGTTGCAGTCACAAGCTGACGACATGTCATTTGCATAAATTAGGAACAGTAGCGGTCCTAGTATGCTTCCTTGTGGAACACCACAGCTCACTGTGAGGGGGGGGGGGGGGGGGATAGAGTACCGTTTACCTCCACCATCTGTTCTCTCCCCTCCAGGTAGGATTGCATCCAGCTCACTGATAAACTATCAAAACCAATTGATAAAACTATCAAAACCAATTATTATTATCTCTATCTATCCCAGCTGTGTTAGTAGTATTATTATTCTCTCTATCTATCCCAGCTGTGTTAGTAGTATTATTATTCTCTCTATCTACCCCATATGTGTTAGTACTGTAGTATTATTGTTCGCTATATCCATCCAAGCTATGTCAGTAGTAGTTAGGGTGACCAAACGTCCACTTTTGCCCGGACATGTCCTCTTTTCACGCCCTGTCCGGGGCGTCCGGGGGGGGGGGGGGGGGGGGGGGGGGGGGGGGGGGGGGGGGTTTATAAATTCATGAAAATGTCCGGGTTTCATTGTTTTAAGTTACATGCCGATATGTCAGGCGTGCAACTTTTTACGCGGGCGCATCAGATTATCACCCCGGACTCCCGAGGCTCCAGAAGTCAATCATCTGCCGATTGTGAAAATTATTGGTCAGCGTTGTAACTTGTAGCAAACAATGAGTGTAGCTTTCTAGTGATATATTTCCTGTGCGAATCAGGGATCTAGGTGAAAATTGACAAGCGAAGATGACAGAAGTGATACAAATTCCGAATGAATTTACTTGGATGAGGAAATGGAGAGATAGAGAGCTTTTTTCTTGGCACACAGTTTACCCGGATGTCTCTAGAAGACTCATTTCTGAACGGATATTTATAAAATCTGGACCTGTACTACATAAGACTTCAGGGCTATGGATTTGCGGTGTTTTCCAGCTTATACAAAAATATATATATTATTTTGGAATATTGCAACTACTACACATAAACGTGAGTACACAAGTTCAAGTTCAACTCAAGTTCAGCCCTATGTTACTCATTAGCACTAAAAGTGATTTGTCTTTATTGTGTAAGAAACTTAATAATGTTATCTTTTGAAAGAGACCAGGCTTATGCATGTGCTATAAGCATAAAGTATAAAGATAAGCTTTGCAAAAAAAGTATGCAGTCCTCAATTTCAAGTAAAAGAATGGCCGCTTTTCTGGGCACATGTTATGTGGTTAAATTTGGATATTGCAACCATAGATATATATAGAACACTAGATAGCTTGCCCGCGCTGCCGGCCAATGGAGAGCGACGTCACTGAACTGCCACCATCTTGCTCCAGTTAGCCTTGAGTGAGAGTGAGTGAGCTGCACAGACAAAAATACTCATAACTCGCTGAAATATTGACGGATTTACAAACGGTTTGGTTTATTACAAGCATTATTAACGTGGCTATGATTCAAGCGGTTTGTAAAAAAAAACATCTTTAAAAGATTTTGTTTTTATAAGTATGCAGTATCATAACTACATCTTTGATGTTTATAGCAAACCAACCCGTTTGTAAATCCGTCAATATTTCAGCGAGTTATGAGTATTTTTGTCTGTGCAGCTCACTCACTCTCACTCAAGGCTAACTGGAGCAAGATGGCGGCGGTTCAGTGACGCTGGTGACTCCGCTTTAAGCTATCTAGTGTTCTATAGATATCTATGATTGCAACCACTACAGAAAAATTTGAGTACACAACTTCAAGTTCAACTCAAGTTCAGACCTATGCTACTCTATTTCATGAGCACTAAACATGATTTTCCTTTTTTGCATTAGTAACTTCAGATGGTTATCTTTCAAAAGAGACCAGGCTTATGTATGTGCTATAAGCATAACGTATAAAGATAAGCTTTGCAAAAAAGTATGCAGTCCTCAAGTTCAAGTAAAGAAATTTGCCGCTTTTCTGGGTGCATGTTAATTAATAAGAGGTTAAAACAATAAGGCATCTTTGAGTAAACTTTGAGTAGAGATTCAAGATTCAAGAGGTTTATTCACATACATACACAATACATATAGTGAAATGAAGGTGGCCATCCCCGCTTCGATTGTGCAAAGTATCATTAAGTATCTCGAGGCTGGGGCCAGCATGTCCTCTTTTTTGGAAATCAAAATATGGTCACCCTAGTAGTAGTATTATTATCTCTATCTATCCCAGCTGTGTTAGTAGTATGATTATTATCTCTATCTATCCCAGCTGTGTCAGTAGTAGTATTGGTATCTCTATCTATCCCAGCTGTGTTAGTAGTATGATTATTATCTCTATCTGTCCCAGCTGTGTTAGTAGTATGATTATTATCTCTATCTATCCCAGCTGTGTGAATGAATGAATGAATGAATGAAAACTTTATTAACAGATTGCAGAATGGGTACAGTGCAGTACAGCTCAATACATACAATTGTTAAGGGGATGCAGACCAGAGAAAGACTTTCGACTTGTTTACATCAGGGTCCCCCATTTTCAATTCATCGTAACATATATGACATACATGACATACAGATAGACAGTACTGCTACATCTATACATTTATGACATACCAGATTTGCAATTACAGTACTGTATTTGTGATACAAAAAGAGTCCAGAAAGAAAAGAGTATATACATTAGGCGTAGAAACTGTACATTGGATTGGGTAGGTGGGGGGGGGGACTGTACATTGGAGGTGGTTGGGGGGGGGGGGGGGTTGGGTAGGAGTGGGGGGGGGGGGGGGGGGGTTGGGTAGGAGTGGGGGGGGGGGGGGTTGGGTAGGAGTGGGGGGGGGGGGGGGGGGGTTGGGTAGGAGGGGTGGGTGGGTAGGAGGGGTGGGTGGGGGACACTGTACAACTGTACAAACAACACTGTACATTGGATTATTGACAAGACCATACTTGGTAATTTACTGTACATTGGAGGGGGTTGTGTTCGGACATTTACAGGGGCCAGTTTCGAGTTGCAGTCTCCCTTAGGTGTTTTTTGAGAGTGTTTTTGAAAGTGGGTAGTGATTCACATTCCTTTACAGCTTTGGGTAGGGCGTTCCACATTGATGTGGCATAATTGCGAAACGTGTTTAGTCCCTTGTTTGAGCCGAATCTGGGTTTAACATGATTTGTGGAGCTCCCTCTGTGTTGTGATCGTGGTATTCACTGACCTTTGGGAAGTATTTAGTCATGTACATGGGTACCTTGGTCGTGTAGTGTATCTTGTAGACCAGGCCCATTGCAAGTTGCTGTACTCTGTCGTCTACTCTAAGCCATCCTAGGTTGTCAAAGTGGGCAGGGGTGAGGTGGGTTCTAGGAGTAAGGTCAAGCAGTAGTCTGACCAGTTTGTTTTGAGATGTTTGTAATTTTGTTTTTAGCGCCTTTGAGGTGCTTTGGTACCATGAGGTGCAAGCATAGTCGTAGTACCCTTGAATGAGTGCTCCTGCTAGAGTCTTCAGGGTATTCTTGTTTACCAGTGAGGAGATCCGGTACAAGAAACGAGTTCGTTGGTTGACTTTTTTTATTACATTGGATGCCATTTTGTCACAGGAAAGATTTGCCTCTAGGATGGAACCCAGGTAGGTAATATCTTCTTTCCTTGTGACAATATTGTCACCCACTGTAACTGAGAAGCCGTCGGTCTTGCTGAGTTTGTTATTTGAACCGAAGAGAATGGACTCTGTTTTGCCCATGTGTAATGATAGTTTGTTATCAGCGAGCCATATGCAGATTTTGCTTAGTTCTGAGCTGAGGGTTTTTTCAACCTGTAATTTGTTCTTGTCAGAGACCAGCAGGGCTGAGTCGTCCGCAAACAGGAACAAGTTGCAGTCACAAGCTGACGACATGTCATTTGCATAAATTAGGAACAGTAGCGGACCTAGTATGCTTCCTTGTGGAACACCACAGTTTACTGTGAGGGGGGGGGGATAGGGTACCGTTTACCTCCACCATCTGCTCTCTCCCCTCCAGGTAGGATTGCATCCAGCTCACTGATAGACTATCAAAACCAATTGCTTTTAGCTTGTCAATCAGAATGGTGTGATTGACAGTGTCGAAGGCCTTTTGTAGGTCCAGCATGACCATGCCGCAGTATTTGCCCGCGTCCACCTCTTGTTTGATGTGGTCGTTTAAATAGAGAAGGCATGTGTCAGTGGAGTGGGATGTTCTGAAGCCAGATTGGAATTCGTAGATTAGATTTTTTTCCGCAAGGTATTTTTCGACCTGTTCGTATACAATTTTTTCCATGACTTTCGAGATGGAGGTAAGGATAGAAACAGGGCGGTAGTTGCCTGGGTCTAATTTACTGCCTTTTTTGTGCAGAGGGGTCACTCTCGCAATTTTGAAGTCCTTGGGGACGTGTCCCTGTTTTATAGAGAGGTTTATTATGTGTGTGATGACTGGGGTGATGGCGGCTGCTGAGTCTCTGAGGAATTTGGAGGGGATGTTGTCATGGCCAGTGGCCTTGTTAGGTTGGAGGGCGCTCAGTTTTTTGAGTACCTCATCTGTTGTTACCATTTCCAGTTTGAAGTCGTCTTTGTGGACCCCTAGGTTTTTGTAGTAAGCTACTATGTGTTCTACCCCATAATGCCCTGAGTGGGAGGGTAGTTTGTTTACCAGTGTTGTGGCTATGTTTGTGAAGAAACTATTTAAGTAATTGGCTACATCCAGCTTTTCTGTGATGAGCGTGTTGTCCGTCTTTATGTTTATGTTTGAGAATCTGGTTTTAAGTTTTTTACTGCAGCCTAGTTGGTTATTGAGTAATTTCCAAAGTTCACAAGTGTCAGTAGTAGTATTGGTATCTCTATCTATCCCAGCTGTGTTAGTAGTAGTATTGGTATCTCTATCTACCCCAGCTGTGTTAGTAGTATGATTATTATCTCTATCTGCCCCAGCTGTGTTAGTAGTATGATTATTATCTCCATCTATCCCAGCTGTGTTAGTAGTATGATTATTATCTCCATCTATCCCAGCTGTGTTAGTAGTATGATTATTATCTCTATCTATCCCAGCTGTGTTAGTAGTATGATTATTATCTCTATCTATCCCAGCTGTGTTAGTAGTATGATTATTATCTCTATCTATCCCAGCTGTGTCAGTAGTATGATTATTATCTCTATCTATCCCAGCTGTGTTAGTAGTATGATTATTATCTCTATCTATCCCAGCTGTGTTAGTAGTATGATTATTATCTCTATCTATCCCAGCTGTGTTAGTAGTATGATTATTATCTCTATCTATCCCAGCTGTGTTACAACAACAACAAGATACTTTAATGCCACACAACTATGGTTGGTGGTAAACGTTTGCGGTACAGTATGTTATTTAAGCACTGGGTCATCAACATGGAACATCAAACGCCCCCCCCTCCCACCTCCCAATCCCCACAATAAATACATAATTATATAATATATACATACAGGACAGTTTAGCGTTCGGACTGCTGTGGGGAAAAAGCTGTTTGTGAAGCGTGTGTGTCTGGTTGAAATTGACCTGTAGCGACCTGAGGGCATGCGCTGGAATAAGTGGTGTGCTGGGTGGGAGGGATCGTTGACTATTTTACCAGAGCGGGTGACTAGTGTGTTAGTAGTAGTATTATTATTGTCAGTAGTATTATTATTCAGCTCACCCTGAAGTCGTAGCTCTCACTGTGTTTGTCCAGGCATGGTGGGCTGCCGTTGGAAGCCATCTTGACCTGACTTCCTGGTGACCTTCCCAAGGCATCTTTCTCCCCGGTCCCCAACCCCACCCCCGCTGTGGAGCTGGGTCTTGACAGGGCGGGCCTGAGGCCTGAGGAGGAGGAGGTGGGCCTGGGGCATGAGGAGGAGGACGATGAAGGTTTCCTGGTCAGAGAGGAGGTGGCCCCCCCTCCCTTCTCCTGCTGGTACACGATGGGAGACTGGAGAGCTGGAACACACACACATATTGGTCAACCACAGAAGACATGTATTGCGTGTGTGTGTGTGTGCGTGTGTGTAATTTCTCACCAATGAGGAAGTCGCTCTGTGCATCCAGAACCTTCTGGATGTGTTGGACCCAGACCTGTTTGACCTCTAGGTTAGCAGCCTGCAGCGTGAAGCGGTCCGATGAACCACGACTCAATAACACAAACTTACACGGATCATTATCCATGTTATCTCCTAGACCGAGGAAGGACATCTGAGAGAGAGAGAGAGAGAGAGAGAGAGAGAGAGAGAGAGAGAGGGGGAAGAGAGATAGATAGATAGATAGATAGATAGATAGATAGATAGATAGATAGATAGATAGATAGATAGATAGATAGATAGATAGATAGATAGATAGATAGATAGATAGATAGATATAGATAGATAGTTTCTTTATTAGTTGTCATACAGAAATACAGGATATTTTTGTATGAAATGCTTCTTTCTGTTTTGCTCCTGAGTGTGCTAGGTAAAAATAGATAATTATAAAAAGTATAATAAGCATAAAATAGAAAGTCAAGTACAAGTGTAAACAAGACAAACATTTTCAATATACAATGCAGAGTAGTTACAATACAATATAAATGGGATGAGGTAAATGGGATGAGGTAGCTTGTGGTGCCACCTTGTGGTGGTAATGTAAGGTGCAAGGCTTGGCTATGTGCAATGAGTTGCCAATAAATATAAATATAAAGTGTGTTAGTGTCTAAGTGTGTAAAGTGGGTGCTACAGTGAGTTGTCCATTTAAAGTGGGTGTGTACGTGTGGGTGTGTGTGCTGTGAGTGTGTTTGATGGTTTGTTACATAGTGTTAATTGTCATTGAGCATCCTGATGGCCTGGGGATAGAAGCTCTTTCTGAGTCTCTCTGTGCTTGCCATGAGACTCCGGTATCGCTTGCCTGACCGCAGCAGTTCAAAGAGGCAGTTGTTTGGGTGGCTAGAGTCTTTTATTATTCTCTTGGCCTTATTCTTACAACGCTTGTAGTAAATGTTCTGGAGAGTGGGAAGCCCACCTCCAATTGTGCGTTTGGCTGAACGGGCCACTCTTTGTAGTCTGCTTCGGTCTTGTGCGGTGCTATTCCCAAACCAGGAGGTGATATTGCCAGTCAGGATGCTCTCTATTGTGCATGAGTAGAAGTTCTTAAGGATCTTCTGACTCACGTTGAACTTCCTTAGGCGCCTAAGGAAGTAGAGGCGTTGTCGTGCCTTCTTGATAAGACTGTCAATGTGTGTGGTCCATGTCAAGTCCTCAGATATGTGGACTCCAAGGTACTTGTCCCTGACCCCCGACCTCCTAAAGTCCACAATCATCTCTTTTGTTTTGCTGACGTTCAGGGAGAGGCTGTTCTCCTGACACCATCCCGCCAGAACCTCTACCTCTTCCAGGTAGGCCCTCTCGTCGTTTGCGGAGATCAGGCCCACCACTACTGTCGTCAGCAAATTTGATGATTGTGTTGTTGTTCCGCTGAGCCACACAGTCGTGTGTGTACAGGGAGTAGAGGAGGGTGCTCAGAACACAGCCCTGGGGGGCCCCTATGTTGAGGGTGATGGATGAGGAGGTGCAGTTGCCTGCTCTCACCACCTGAGGTCTGCCCGTCAGGAAGTCCAAGACCCACTGGCAGTGGGTGACAGTGATTCATTACTTGTCCAAATGTATGTTTGCCTTACAATAGCAAGGAGGCCTGTGAAGTTCTGAGTCGTCTTGCCTCAAGGTGGCGCTATTGTCATTAAACAAAAAAACATCAACTACTCCCAATGACTCGGATTAGGGGCATGGTCCAAAGGTGGACCGCGATTCCAGGCTGTTTGGGGATATACCCGCCGTCAGTCACTGACAACACGTCCAGGTATGTTTTGTTATTGATGTGTCCGATTCTCCACTCTCCCATCATACCTTGATGCTCTTCTTGAACTGGTAGCCCGGCGTGGTGGAGCCCTTCCTCAGCAGCTCGCTGAAGATAACGATCTGCTCAAAGAGGAAGACCCTCCGTTCTTTAGAGCGAGACAGAACGCCGGAGTCCTGCTCCGTCACGAAGAACGTCTCCTGCTGCAGGAGCTTCCCCTGGCTGGTCAGCTTACCCTGAGGAACAGGTAAATATATATTAATATATACATCAATATATACATCAATATACCTAATAACAGCTTCCCCTGGCTGGTCAGCTTACCCTGAGGAACAGGTAAATATATATTAATAATATACATCAATACATCAATATACCTAATAACAGCTTCCCCTGGCTGGTCAGCTTACCCTGAGGAACATGTAAATATATATTAATATACATCAATACATCAATATACCAAATAACAGCTTCTCCTGGCTGGTCAGCTTACCCTGAGGAACAGGTAAATATATATTAATATTAGTGATGCACGATATATCGGCCACCGATATATTACACATTGGTATCGGTCCGATATCAAGATAGGGCCGATATAAAAAAAAAAAATTAAAAAAATTAAAAAAATATATAAATTTTTTTTCTTTTTACATGTTTTGGCCTTAAATAGTTTCAAAATATCAGTCATTTCTGAAAATAAGTTACAAAAGTAAAACAATTATGCGTTTTGGAAAATAGCTCTTTATTTGATTATCATAAAAAAGTGTTTTCTATACAGAGATATCGACATCGGTAAATATCGGTATCGGCCAGAACAGCAATATTAATATCGGTTATCGGTATCGGCCACAATTTTCACATCGGTGCATCACTAATTAATATACATCACTAAATCAAGTCACAGCTTCTCCTGGCTGGTTTACCCTGGAGAACACATGCTACATTGTTATTATAGGTCGTATATGCATGGCTGCCTGTCTGCCTGTCGACACTAGAGAATCTAGGCAGGAAGCAGCTATGCTGAGTCAGCACTGAACCCGTCAGTCAAAACACTTTATTAAAACCTTTTTCTCTTTCTTTCTTAGCTCTGTAGTGCGAGGTCCAGTCTGTCTGTGTCTGATGTTCTGTGTGTTCTAGCTCTGTAGTGCGAGGTCCAGTCTGTCTGTGTCTGATGTTCTGTGTGTTCTAGCTCTGTAGTGCGAGGTCCTGTCTGTCTGTGTCTGATGTTCTGTGTGTTCTAGCTCTGTAGTGATGAAGCATCTTACCTCGAAACCCTGCAGTCTGCCCAGGTTCATCATATCATTACATGATTTAGGGACCTGGGACATCAAGTTTACTGCTTTCTGTTAGAGAGAAAGGAAGAGAGAGAGAGAGAGAGGGAGAGAGGAGAGAGAGAAGGAAGAGAGGAGGAGAAGCAGAGAGATGAGAGAGGAGGAGATGGATGAGGAGAGGAGAGCAGTGAGAGAGGAGAGAGAGAGAGGAGAGAGAGAGAGAGAGAGAGAGAGAGAAGAGAGAGGAAGAGAGAGAGAGGAGAGAAGAGAGAGAGAGAGAGAGAGAGTGAGAGGATGGAGAGAGAGAGAGATAAGAAAGAGAGATGAGACAGAGATAGGGGAGGGAGAGAGAGAGATACATGAGAAAGATAGAGGGGGAGGAGAAAGGGAGAGAGATTGTCACATAGTTGTGTAGAATATACCA